>NC_143012.1:20654147-20988710 GCF_055824585.1 Amblyomma mixtum
GGAGGTCGTGGGTTCGGCGGCGACCTTCGGCTCGCCAGGCGGTCTGTTTCTATCCTGCCTGTAAAATTAATTCAATAAATTGTATCTAATTCAACAAAACATTACAAAACTGAATAACACTGTCGTACTCCTTCTTTGGTTTACCAGGTCGTTTGGCTTCTATTGCACACAATTCTAACAAGCCACTCATGTGGCTGCCCCACTCACCATCAAAACGAAAGCCAGCGAAAAGAATTTTATTTTATCATTCGCCTTTCTTTTTAGTTTTATTTTCTTGCTTTTATTGCTTACTGGTTTGTTTGTCTCTGAAAAAAATAACAGAAAAGCAGTTGGCCGAAATTTCCGGAGCCCTTCACTACGGTGTCCCTCATAGCCTGAGTCGCTTTGGAACGTTAAGCCCCATAAACCAACCAACCAGTTGTGAGCCTAGACCCGCTGATATGCTCCAAGGTAGTGTTCTCATAATCCCTCATAGCAGTATAAGGGAACGAGAGAAAGAAGGTATATTTCGGTCATAGAGAAGCGCAATTAAAGATGGAGTGGAGGTGGGAGATGAACTTCTACTGGTGGGTATCCGGAGTTCCGTCTAGTTTTACTGCGGGAGCAGTAATATTCATTTATATCACTATAGTGATCTGATACGGCTGAAACTCCTGTGAAGTACGAAGAAAACCGTGGATAAAATGCAGAAACAAGTTTCTTCTGCGTGTCTATAATGCATGCATCTCAAGGAGGGGTGGAGACGATGTCCTCCTTCCTCAAAATAGAACTGATCTCCCTCGCCCCGTAAATTCTTAGCAGTGCTCTTGCTGAGCTCCCTTCCCCACGTTCCCTTCCCCCCTACATATAAGCATTTTCCGCGGACCACTCCCGAAAAAAAAATCCTTGTTGCGTGCCTGCTATCTATAAAGGCAGACATCAATTTTCCTCAATGGCACGTTGACATGCCTCGAATTCTCTGTAAGTGTTCCTGATGAGCCTAAAATGTAAACAAAATACGAAAGACAGACAGGACAACTCAGACAAGCGCTAACTCGCTACTGAAGTTTACTGCTGAATGTACGCAATATACGCATGACATCATGCATAACGGGTGATATTGCTTTTCGCCTCCATTGAAATGTGGCCGTAGCGGCCAGGATTTACAGCCCCTCCCCCCTTTCATGACGCTATGCTGTTTAATAGAAGTTCTCCAATTGTCCAGGTACGTCATAAGGTACAGTCGCGGGTAAAAAAGATTAGCACACATGACGGAACACCAGAGCGCCGGAATGACAACGCGTGGCGCTGCGGGTGGCGAAGAGGCTGATAACGAGAGTGCCGGGCCGTTCTCATTCTACAGTATTGGGGGGGGGGGGGGGGGGTTCAGCGGACTGCCACGGACAGCAGAGTTACTGGCTAAAAGCAGCGCTATCACCTATTGTTCCCGCGAGTTCTTTTTGATAGACCATCGCGGACATAAAAAAATAGTAATAGAAAAGAAGCCATCTTAGCTCACGATAACCGAACCAAAATAAATGCCGCAAGCACAGTCATGTAGGGTCGGCACTTCAACGCTCGGGCGGTGCACGTGTGATAAAGCTTACTTCATGCCGTCCCCCCCTACGCTGCAAACATGGAAACGGCCCGTTAGGTAGGTCTGCGTACCGCAGCGCCGCGTGGTGAGATATACGAATTCTAATCGCCAATGATCTGTGCTAATATTTTTTGCCCGCGACGGTACGCTGTCATCCAGATTTCGTACACATCAGGCTGTATTGTGAACATCACTCAACAGTCAGGGGGCACTGACTACTAAAGTGCGGTGAAAGTAACTTTTCCACTGGAATTAGTTCGGTTTACGATGTTTAACAACCAAAAGCGACCCAGGATATGAGGGACGACATAGTGGAGGGCTCCGGATGACTTGGACCATCTGGAGTTCTTTAACGTGCACTGACATCGCACAGTACGCGGGTCTAGCATTTCGCCTCCATCAAAATGCGACAGCCGCGGCCATGATCGAACCTGTCTCTTTCGGGTCAGCGGCTCGGCACCATAACCAGTGAGCCCCCTAGGCGGCGCACTCGAATTAGTTCAAGGTGTAATTACCAATAATTTTTCGTGAAATATCTCCCGATATTGTTTGCCGGCCGTCCAATTTTGTATTGTTGCATGACTGACGAACATTCACACTCTTTAAATTCAAGCTCGCAACCAGTACCTACTTCATGTACGAGCTCACAGAACTCTTTTAACTCCAGCTTCCCCACACCTTCCTGGAAAGCTCTGCTTAATTAAGCTCGTTAAAGCTGTCCCAGTGTCATATCACGGTGGAGTTTGCTTCGCATTAAGGATATTCCCTACTGAAAGCTGCAACATCACGAGTTCAATATCACGTGAATATCACGAGTCCCGTCCCATAATTCTATATGTTTTCCATATGGATCACAGAGAATCCATATAAAGCATATAGAGTTGATATGGATTATGTAGACAGCTCATATGGAGCAATACGGACTTCATGTAACGTAACGTCCAATAAGTGATGTATACAAGTTATACAAAGGCTATATAAATGGCCTACGGATAATATACGAAGAACGCACAGAGGTCTTACGGATTTCCATATAATTTCTCATATTATATGGACACTCATATTCTCGTAAATCCTTCTGAGCGACTCAAATGGAATGTTTCAGTAGGGTTTTCTCTCGATCAGTGAAGATTGTCCGAACGACGCACTGCCTTGCACACAAGAGGGTACTTCTCCTGTGAGCTTTCCCTACGTTTTAGAGCTTAGTATTTTGTGAAAGTAAAGCTCAGAGACCCACAAGCCAGCTAGGCAGGAGCTTTTTACCTGAAAACTATCACGGCCTACCGAGTTTCCTTTTTAACTGCCCGTTGAGCACTGTTAGTTCGCTGTACCAGTGCTTTATAGGAACAACAGTCCTCTACATTCTGTGTGTGACGTCATCGCGCCTTGTCAGGTTGACTAAATCCTGCTGCTGTACCGACACGAGGTCAAAACCCAATCAGGAGGTTGAGCACCTCCTTTTGTCTTGCCTCGTGGGCAATACCTGTATGTTGCCCGAAGGAGCAAAAAAAAAAAAAAAAGAAAGAAAAACTCGTAAGTGTAGAACACAAGGCTCAAAAAACGACGCCCCGCCAGCATATGAAGCGATTACCGCCAAGATCTTGGCGGCCGGGGCTTCTTGAGCCCAGTTTTCTAAATTCATTGCATGATATGGACAATATGCGGTGACGTCACAGGAGAAGCGCAGAGGAGGCCTTTTGTTTATAGAAGGCACTGGTTGTACACAGGTCTCACGTCGACTGCACAATGACATGACTTTGCAACTTGGGAAACTTGGGAGCAACATCCTATACACTGTCAGCGAACAGCGGTACGAGGCGTCGCGACACTGACGGAGCAGACGACAATGACAGATGGCCGGTTCGCCATGCTGTCAGCGGGTCGCCCAGCCCATCCGTCGTCTGCTGCGCGAAAGCGGACTGCAGCGCCTCACGTGGCCATTGCGTGCGGCTCGTCGAAGCACGTTGCGGCGGTTACGCGTGACCTCGGATGAAACGTGACAGTTACGACACAGCCTTTGAACACACGTACATGCCCAGGGAGAGAGAGAGAGAGAGAAAGTGAGGGAGGGAAAAACACGGCCAGCTCTTGACCGTTACTCGAAAAAAGAGAGGAGGTCGGAGAGAGCAAAATACAAAACGGTGATGGAAAAGAGAGTGAGAGAGAGAGAGAGAGAGAGGTTTGAGGGAAGTTGTGGGGAGGGGGCGAGGGCAAGCATTAAGAGGCCAATGCCTGTTGCGTGACGCCGAGGTTCGGGCACGGTCTATTTTCAACCGTGGCCTTCGGAAAGCGGTGAGATTTCGAGAGTTGACTTAGCAGAGGTGCCATTTTCAGGTTGAGCTCATGTGCCCCCGAGAGATCTTTGATCCCGGCAATTGAGAAACTTATTGCGGTGTTCATGTTTCCGAACCAGGCGCTCTGGCTACTTCGAAAATGGGAAGCTAGCTGTCTAAAGCGAAATTTTCTGTTGGTCTAAAAAATTTGTTTTAAAACAAAAAAATGTGTGTGGTGTAGGTTGATAAATCGACCAATAAACGCATAGGACCGAGGCTAAAGACTTTCGATGCAAAAACATCAGAAAATTCTACCTATCTATTTAATTTTCACACCCGCAATAAAAATGATAAATCATATTTAATATTGGAATATATGTTCATTCGATATTTCCAGGACGGCCTGTTCGGTATACTTCTGCGGTGTGTGTTGCGCGTTTCATTCTGCTTTCAAGGTTCCTTCGAATTTATAAACCCTTCCCCCAGCCCCCCCCCCCCCCCCAAAAAAAAAAACAAATATTAAACATCATTAATATCCGTTTTTCCTTTATTTGGTTGACAAACTTTACTTGCTGATTTACGCGTGGTTTATTGTGTCTAGTACTTTCGTGGCTGCTCTGAAGAGGTAGTAGAAACAGTGGCCTTTCAGTTTTAGTTCTTTTTGTTACTAAAAATTTGCACAGTTTCCTAGAAAACATTACGATATTCTTCATTATCTTGTTCTCTTTCGACTTACCTTTTGAGCAGATTAGCTAAGTCTCAGATAATATTTCGATTGCAAAGTGATTTATTTACTCAAATAAGCCACTTGGACTGATAGATAGATCCAGGAGGAAGGAAAACGACACAAAAAAAAAACGTGGACAAACACGACAGGACCAGCGTCTCTATTTTGTCCACTATTTTTTGCGCCGTTTTCCTCCTGAATCATGAACCAACTAGCCCAAACTAGAGTTCTTCCTGATAGATAGCTTTGTGTATTGAAGTGAACAGCGCAGGAACAGAGCCGACGGTGGGTAAAGCACACACAAGCGCTGACTTTGAGCCACGCCTATTGGAAAGAGACAGTGGATTTTTATACTACCTCATCCGGGAAGGCTTGTCATGGACATCAAACGCATTTCTTATTCAAAGCATGGATGTCGAAGCATACAAGAAGCACTCCACTCATGTCACTTAGCCACAAACCCAATGGGCATCGAAACTCCCTTGGACGTCGTGAGGATGTTCAGGATGTCTGCAGGACGTCTAAGGGACGTTCAGTGCCCATCGGGAAACAACTGCACCTGTTAAAGGCATCTTGACATGCACACTTGACGCGAATTGGGCCGCCCATACTTGACACTTTTCTGATGCACATATAAGAAGTCTGCGTGTCTTTCGAATAAATTTTGTAGTTCTTGTCGTTACTTGCTTCCGTCAGAGTGGCACACACTCACGGTGAATAACCTTTATTGATAATCTGAATTCAATGAGTATGTGAGCGCAGATTACTCTCCTCGCCCTTATTTCTGTGGTGTGCACCTCAATACTTCCTTACTCGGCGCAGTGGCTCAGTGGCATGGCCTGAGTTTTATATACTCAGCACGCGTTCGCTGCTTCGGTCCCAATTGCGGCGGATTCAGTTTAACTGAGGCGAAATAGTCAAATGGTCGTGTGTTTAAATTTCCATTGGCGTTGGGGAACAGCTGGGGTCCCGGATACATCCGGCACTCTCCACTGTAAAGAGTGTCAGATAGTCAAAGTCGCCCAGAACCTAGCCACCAGAATACTAACTTCTAGCTTAGTACAACCGTGATTGCATTATCATGCAAGCTAATGGCATTCTGTGGGTGGCCAAAGTAGTTAACGACTGCCCGGGAATTTTCTTATTTTAGCATATAAATACAGATCGCGTACGCATTATATCTACGGCATCCCTTATGAACACTCACATTACTATGACAGAAGCCAACAGCCACAGAAACCAAGGGGCACAGGGGATTTTTTTAAAATTTATTTATTTATTTTGTGGTGCTGATCAATTTAGAATATTACTGAATATGTTATCGCTTAAAGCTAATTGATTAGAAAAGCAGAAGAAAAAACAACCACATGCCGCCGGTGGGATCCGAACCCACGACCTCCGAATTACGCGTCCGGAGCTCTACCTCTGAGCTACGGCGACAGCTGTCAATTCTTCTGCTTTCGGGGGTATTTATGTTCACAAGTAACCTAACCTTGAGAGTGTTCATCAGCGCCACCCACGTTCATAAGCGGCGGACGTAGAACGTCCTGAGTTACCGCAGGCGTGACGTAGAACGTCATCGAACGGAGAGGGTGGAAGCTGCGTGAGAACCCTCTTATGCTACCTATGGCGTCAAGGCTGCCAGAACCGAGGCCCTCGCTAAGCAATTAAGCAAACAAGGGAAGGGGATTGAGGGGCTCGTTATAAATATGACAGAAGCCAACAGCCACAGAAACCAAGGGGCACAGGGGATTTTTTTTTAAAATTTATTTATTTATTTTGTGGTGCTGATCAATTTAGAATATTACTGAATATGTTATCGCTTAAAGCTAATTGATTAGAAAAGCAGAAGAAAAAACAACCACATGCCGCCGGTGGGATCCGAACCCACGACCTCCGAATTACGGATCCCACCGGCGGCATGTGGTTGTTTTTTCTTCTGCTTTTCTAATCAATTAGCTTTAAGCGATAACATATTCAGTAATATTCTAAATTGATCAGCACCACAAAATAAATAAATAAATTAAAAAAAAAATCCCCTGTGCCCCTTGGTTTCTGTGGCTGTTGGCTTCTGTCATATTTATAACGAGCCCCTCATTCCCCTTCCCTTGTTTGCTTAATTCCTCACATTACTAGGTTTTCGCGCAATAATAACTTTGTCTTACCCAAAGCACGTGCTAATTACGGTAAATATGCCATCCATTTTCAATTCATTTCATTCCTGTATACGTTACCATTTAATCTTAAAACGTCAAAATTTAATAAATATAAGAGAAAATTATAGCAATTACTTCATCTTAAAGATGCACATATATTTCTTTTCCGCTTTGTGTTGATAGCGTGAATGATGCGTTCTCCTCACTGCTGTGCCATCCTTGTGGTGTGCCTTAGGCTTTTTTATGCAGAGACATTCCGTAAAATTTTATAAATGTTTTTATGATAACTAGATACTTTTGACAGTCGTAATTCTCGCTAGAACTAAATGCATCTTTCGATTGTTCCTACCTATCTATTGCTTGTATAATTTAGCTCGTACAGGAGGTCTCATTTTAGTCTCGTACTTCGGTATCTCCTCCTGCATATAATGTGTGTGTAACAAATTCACGTATTAATAAAACAATTGATTCTGAAGGTGTTGTTTGACACGTAAATATTTGTGAATAGAAAGAGAGTTTGTTGTATCACTAGTTCTGAGCTAAAGACTGGCGCTTAACGGGGGGTTAGCCGTTCTTAGTAAGCAAAACCTTATTTCGCTTAAAATGAATTATTTGTCAATAAAAGTGTTCTTTATAATAAATCAACGCATTATCTTGATATGAACGCCTATGTGACTAGTTTTTTATTATATGAGAGAGTTAAGCAATGTGTTCAATGTTATTTCTTAACTGTGTCATCGCTCTTTCGGGTTTTTTTTTACTGCCTTCCTCCTTTCATCCTAATGTCTCCTGACTCATTCCGAACCTGAGCATGCCACTGGGAATAATCCCACTGGGCTCACCGAGATGGTTATGCAGTTGTTCAGGGTTCTCCCAATCCGCAGCCGCTGAGAAAATATATATTAGAAGAAAGAAAATTGCCTTGAAATTCTGAATAATGTAGCTTAAATTTGAGACTTTTGTGTGAGAGAAAATGGTGACTTTATAAATTTTAAGAACTTTCGATTTTTTAAGCTTTTCTGGCCTTCAGGACATGTTCAATATGGGCATTCTTCAGGATGTCCTAGAGGCATCTTTTGGCGGTCCAAAGACACTTCGTGCCTTGGTTCTTCAGACCCATTGAGCCCACTTCTTTGAAATAATGTTGACTGAATGCCTTCGACTGTGCCCTTGTTTCCAAAAAAAAAAGCGTAGAATTTAAATGCCACTGCTCGGCTCTAATGTTTGCACAAGTACGTGTTGAGATGGCAGTTGTTGACCGTTACTATGTTTTCCTACAGAGACAGCACAGGTTTGAAGGCGTGTTTATTCTCCATCGGTTGGCCTGAACAGACGCGTGCCTCGCTGAATTTACATCCAATGTGGCAAGGTACGATTATGTTAGCAGTGTCCCGGCTTGCGCTAATATGTGAGGACACAACGACGCACTGCAAAGGTCTACGCGTGTGGGTGGTGCACTATATTACGATCAGCACCCTAACTACGAGCCAAACCACACCGAAAGAGATTGAACTGGGCCGCAAGTGAAGACAGGCATCTTAGTGCATGATAGGATTATTTTTTTCCTAGGATGCAATCAGGCTCAAAGGAGCCCCTCAATAAGAACTTCTGTGATTAGTAACTTATTTTCAAGATTCTTTACGCCATTCTTTTCGGATTTTTTTTGGAAATGGTCATTCTCGGCTTCACATTCATAGATCCTTGGCAGTCTTCGTACGACTCCTGGTGCAGTTAGTGCGACGGTTAGGCGATGCGCCTCTGCTCTGCGACGACATGTGCTGTCACCAGTAGGTCTTGTAGCAAACACTCGGTAGCAACCACTCGTAGAAAATCTTTAACTGCCACGGTGATCAGTTCTATCATATAACGATGGGCAGGTTGTGATGACGCCACAAGGTCACGTGACCTATAGGTGACCCACTTGTGTTGTTTCTTCGGGGACTTTTCGCTTAAAGGCCGACGCCGACAACGCCGACGACTACACCAGATTTTCTGTAGAACAGTAGTTTTTGGACTATCGCGTTAAAATTGGCTACACTAGCCAACGGCCCAGTTAAACAATCGGCGTGAACCGGTGGCCGCTTCGCGCAGGCGCTTCCTATGCTCTCGCTGAAGCGCGGCCCTCCTAGCGCGATCCTCGTCCAAGAGAGAACATCGGGAAGGGGAAGGTTCGCCCTCTAAGCGTTGTCGCTGGCGCCCCTCTCGGCTTCCCGCTCGATGGCGAGCACAAACAGGGTCTTGTCGACGGCGAGTCTGGTGAACACGGGCGCGACGCGCGTCATTTTCATTTATTTTCTTTGGCTTTGAACCCGAAAAAGCTCGGCTGGTCCGGGCTCCCTCTCTCTTTAATTTATATTGTTTTTATTTTTCTGTTAGGAGGACTAATAAAAGTGTATCTGCTGAGCCGTCTGCGCGCGCTGGTTTTTCGGGTTCTAATTTTGGATCTCTGGTCGCCCACAGAGGGAATCTTGGTTGAGCTTCCTCTCACTGAGCACTTCGCTTCCGAGCTGCACCCACTCGGGAGAACAAATACAGAATCGATTCGACAGCCTCACTTGGCCGATGGCCTTCGCATCTCCGATAGGGAGCGGTGGGAGGCATCGCTGCGTTTATTTCTTGTAGCCTCTCTGTCCGCAACACCTTACCTCATTTTCTTTCTTTCTTTCTTTCCTTCTTTCTTTCTTTCTTTCTTCCTTTCTTCCTTCCTTTCTTTCTTTCTTTCTTTCTTTCTTTCCTTCCTTCTTTCTTTCTTTCTTTCTTCCTTTCTTTCTATATTTATTTCTTCCTTTCCTTCTTTCTTTCTTTCTTCCTTTCTTTCTATCTTTCTTTCTTTCCTTCTTTCTTTCTCTCTTTCTTAATTTCTTTCTTCCCTTCATTCTTTCTTCCTTCCTTCCTTCCTTCCTTCCTTCCTTCCTTCCTTCCTTCCTTCCTTTCTTTCTTTCTCTTTATCTCTTTCCTTCTTTCTTCTTCCATCAGCACCCCTCCATCCGTTATCTCATCTTTCCCTCCTGGCTGCTTTGGTCGGTGACCTTGGACGGACCTCATCCACGCGACGGCTCGAGGTGACCACCGTATAACGACTCGCACCGTAAAATGCGTTCAACGTGAAGAACGCTTCAGGTAAACGGCGGAGAAGCATGAGGTGGCCGCAGTTTTTTGGCACTAGATGGTTCACAAGTAAACACCGCTGGCAAAGAGAACGGTGCAATAGTAGAGGAACCCCGAAAATGTAACAAAAACGTCTTTGAGAAATTATTCATCGGCAAAGGAAAATTTTAGCGACCTCTTTTCGGAAGTCCCCAACCAAACTGAAAATAAAACTATAAGGTGAGTATTGGTCGGTTATTCCAGTGGCCAACAATTTTAATTGAGGCTACAGGATTGCGTGGGTGAGGACTAAAATAAGATCAACGAGATCAGAAAGGTTAGCGCCAGGACAACGGGACTGAAAAAAGAAGCATTTAATAGGACGATGGCGTCAGTGTCGCATTATGCCTTTCTTACCTCCATCCCGCTGCCTTTGGGCTAACCTTGAAGGCGCACGAAATACTTTCGGGGATGATTTGGCACCACACACGATTTTTGATGTTGTATTGACCGGTGTTGACAAAGTACGCTCTAATACAATGTCAGGAGGCCTAGAATTCAGTAAACTTGTCCACCACGGAGATAAGAGACGATTTGGATTAAGAAAAAAACAATATATGCTCAGTTTTTAGAAAGTAGAAATAAGTGAAACAAGGCCACAGGGATTGATGGAGGTTATGTATATTGTACAGGCAAGGATAGGAGGAAACTGCCATTATAGTTGAGGGAAAACTTGTGTTAGGAGTTTTAGTTGTCTGCTTGATGACAACTGCTAGCATGGTGATATATGTGCAAATCAAATAATTAGTAAAAAAATCACGCCGCCCTCATGGATATTGTAGACGCTTGGTTCAAACCGGGATAAAAAATACTCGCAATAAAACTATCGTTGCAAAAATTATGGTTTTCAAGATTCCTCATAACAATATACTTTTACACACCTCTTCTGGTGACCCTTCAGCAGTTTAAAATGTTTTGCATGTAATTTCAATAAAATAATTGTAATCACACTACGGCATGTCTAGAACAGCCGCATTCCTGACGTTATGATTTTGATAAATTAATAATAGCTTAGCATGACTTAAAGCATACTTCTAGTCGGTTTTGGTGTGATCGCTAAAAATGCAAGTCGAGCTCTTCTTCTGTCATATGACCCAATTTTTCGTTTAAGGCTCTGCTAATGTTACGTAGCAGGCCTCACAGTGATAACTACCCGTACGCAACACTATCACTCTTGACAAGAACATCTGTATCAGACACTTTATCCCGACTCCCTTATTATGCTTTTCAGCACTCAGTCTAGATGTCGTCAAGAGAGCGTTCCGGTTGGTGATGGACACGGCTCATAAGTCTCCCCCTGCGCCCGTCCTGACGAGCCTTCGATACCATTACGTAACACCCACTTTATGTAATCATCGCCGTGAGAACCAAAGCCCGAGAGAAACAGACGCACGCACTAGCCAGCAGCACCCCCGTCCAAGAGCCCGGTGCTGAGGGCTGAGGTGCAATCAACGCCGTTCCCCTTTCCCCCACCACCTCTCCCATCTAGAGAGACCGTTACGCACAGATAAGCGGCAAGGAAAAACGTGAATCGGCTCCGGCAACGTGAGTTCGGTCATCGAGGGAGAAAAAAACAAGACAAGCCAAGTCGATGTCACAGCCAACGCCATAAGCAAACAAAGCTGAAATGCGAGGTAGAATCGAGGAAGAAGAAGAAGAAAGAAGGGGGAAACGAACGGAAGAAGAAAGGAGTCCGGTAGAGATGAGAAAGGCGGAGCCAAGTGCTTCGGCGCAAGCAGGAGAGGAGGAGAAAGAGAAGCCCTCTCCCTTCACCTCTTCTCTCTGGCTTCATCTCTCTATGCGGAGGAGGCCCCGAGGCCTTCCCGTTGCCGTTAATACTCGGCCCTAACATGTGCCGCTTAGGTAAGCGACGGCCAACGTGAGCTTTACGTAAGCTCACGTGTCGTGAGGTAACTTCGCCCCCGCAACCGCGCCTCCGGTCACGCGGCACCGAGATCCCCTTTTATAATCTGCCGCTTCCTCCGAGCTGCTCCTCCTGCCGCTACTGCGACCACCGCCTAAGTCTAAAACAAAGATTAATCTAAATCTAAGACTAAGCCTAAATCTTGGTGCTTGCGGGGTTTAAGACTGTCTTCGGGTCAGCACCTCTGTGTACTGAAACTTATGTAGACTGCTGGGCCAACAAGCACGTAGCCTGTTTGTGGGCTACCAGTTTCTTTTCAGGTCAGAATTTTGGAACACCTAAACTTGGAGGTAAGTAGACTTCCAGGCTAATAAGTACATGGCTGATACATAAAGAAACGAGCCATAACAAGCACCGCGCACGAGGGAGGAAGTGACACTTCTTTATTCTTATTTTTCCTCCAATTGTTCTGCTTCTTGTCACCGCTCGTTAAGATCAAACTTGATGTAACATCACGCCACCTATTAGGATTGTCTTGATCAAGATTATATAGATTTCAGTACTTTACCGCAGTCCTTCGCAAAGAGGCGGTGGCTGTCGCGAATTCATTAGACAGAAAGGTGAACAGGGGAGGAGTGAGGGTCAGGGTTTATTTGAGTAAAGAAACAGTAACCCTGCACATACAGCCAACCAAGTAGGCCAGCATCGAGGATGCAGCTATCTGAGAAGGCTGCAACGGCGAAGACCCATAATACGCCGCTAGTCGCCGTTAGAGTTTGAGCTTCCACCTACTATTCTTAACTCTGATGACCTGAAGGTAAGCGGAGAGTTGCGCTGGGCCTATCCAGAGAAGGCAAAGCCTTTGCCAAAAGCTTAGAGACCAGTGGGGGAAGGAGGGGGGATTTATAAGCCGTTTTCTAGGGTTTATGTAACTCATTAATGGAAGCGCTAACTACCGGAGGTCTTCTTACCTTCATTAGATTTTGAGCACTAGGGATGCATAACGAGCTGCAAGGCATGGCCTAGAAGCAACCCGTTCAACACTCCCCCCCCCCCCTCCCCTCATTTTTCGCTGCAAACTTTTGACAAAGGGTGTACCAGGCTTCATCCATGTTGAGGTGGGTACAGGAGGACAAGGGTAAAGCAGTTGTGTGACGGCTCGGGGACTCTTTGACCATCGTGCGCTACAAGTGTAAAAGCCGTGCAATCGTGCAGGGCGTACGGATTGGACCTAAGGTACAAGCAAAGCTTCACAGTAAGAGCATGAGTTCGACAAAACATCATCTTACCAATTTCTCCTTGCAACGCAAAGCCTTCGATACTAGGAGGAGAAAGAAGAGGGAAGGTAGGGAGGTGTATCCGCTATGCACCCTAGCCAATCCCCCGCCGTGGGTATGTGCCTTTAAGCCTGAGGACATCATCATCATCATTATACTAGGTTAGCCCTGCACGATAAAGGCTTCGGGTATGCCCCTGTAAATTTACACGTGGGAGCGGTATAAAAGAGTTACGCTATCAAACTCACTTTTTAACCATGCTACGCATTCCCGCTTCCTATTTCTGTTACCTGCGCTGTGTATGCGATACAGTCGAATCTCGCTATAACGAAATAATGGATATAACAAAGGAATTATGATTCCCCTTGGAAACTCGGTCAACACGGCAATGAAAAAGTAACGGCTATAACAAAGTAATCATTGGGCTCCTTTAACTTCGCTATAACAAGGTTCAACTGTATACCTCTAGCGCCCATGGCGTATGCATTGATTCCTTTGTCGCCCCCGTCCGGTGTGAGCTTCCCGCTAAACACGGCGGAGTTTGTTACAAGCTCAATTTTCATCGCTGTGTACTAATTAATTAATGTGTCACACTTTCATTGCCCAGTGGGTGAAAAACGAAATGCTCCTCTCTTTTTGGTCAAAGGGCGATCGCAGAACTCCGACGTGGTTACAGGATTTTAACGCGATAACATTAGAAACATAATGGAGCCAAAATGAGTCCATGGTCACAAAATTCGTCCAACGGCAGTAGGGATGCGACGTACCGGATGTGACGTCACTTCCGGTGAATGCATCAACAGCTGCTAATGCCGTCGCAGTACCGGAATTTGGTGGCCCTGTGAATTTTTTCCTGTTTATATAATTACTAACTACAGCGAATATGAATACAATTACGTTGTAAATGTCGTAAAATCTTCCTGACGCAGCTTTCACTTTTGTGAAATTAAGAACGCAGCAATCTATCTCTTACATTTTCTCGCTTATGTATAACGTTGGCGTGGCAAATACGAGTGCATGCGCGCTGTACATCGACTTGGCCAGCGCATGACGAGAAAAACAAAAACAGACAAACGCCGATCCGCTATGGTAATGGATAGATTTAAACAGAAGGCAAACATACCAAGGGGTGGAAGAAAGTGGGCAGATGAGATTAGGAAGATTACGGATACTACCAGGCGGTGCAGGACTGGATTAATTAAAATCCAGGTGGAGTGGTATTTTTACTGCAGTAGACTAAACTAGTCTCGGGGTGGTGATGATGATGATAATGACGCACTTGATGCATTGTGTTGCGAATATTGTAGTGGCGGTTCAACCTGCAAGTTCCCGCAGTGGGTATACAAAAAGAACCACGAAGAGTTTCAGCTTTTCGGTCGGTGTTCCAAGCCTATCTTATATGCAGCTTCCGACGGCACAGCATAGAGAGAAAAAAATAAACAAATTCGGAGAAGGTACACAGGGCGCGGCACTCCGCTGAGAAACAGGATTATGGTGCGCAACGCGCCAGTGTCGAGTCAAAAACGGCTCTGACGTCACCTCTATAAACGTGTCGGAGCATTACGAAAGTAAATCGGCAACACCGTTGTGGGGCCTCACGTGTTTTCTCTCCTTTAGGTAATTCTATCCCGTAGATGGCGCCACGCTGCAGCTGACGCAAGCGCGGCATTTCTCGAAAGCAAGCGGCTTATTGCAACACCTCGACTAGACAGTACATGGTTGTCAACCCGCAAGACCACCACGCCATCAGCCACAGCGGCAAAAGCATGCACTACAACGCATTTCAGACTCAATGACCGTTATCACCACCGCGTTTTGCGTGATCAAAATAATCCTTTTCTCAGAAGTGTTACACAAATGAGATAAAATAAAGTGGTGAATTGGTGTTTGAGGAAAGGAAATGACGCAGTATCTGTCTCACATATCTCGGCGGACACCGGGACCGCGTCGTAAGGGAAGGGAGGAAGGTGGGAGTGAAAGAAGAAAGAGAGAAAGAGGTGCCGTAGTGGAGGCCTCCGGAACAATTTCGACCACCTGGGGATCTTTAACGAGCACTGACATCGCACAGCACACTTGCCCCTTTTGCGTTTCGCCTCCATCGAAACGCGGCCGCCGCCGTCGGGTTCCAACCCGGGTACTCCGGCTCGGTAGACGAGCGCCTTAACCACTGAGCCACCGCGGCAGGTACACAAATTCGACTAGGCAGAGTTTTGTCTCAGGGGTGCTATTCGCAGTTACCTGAAAGAAGCGACCGGTTAGTTGTACTTGCTTATAGAGTTACTCTATTAAACAGAATTGCCAACATGGACTTTGATCCCGTGTCTTAAAACTTGGTTGTAGCGAGATGGGAATAAATAAAGCGTTTGATCAAGGTTTACTGGACGAAGCTAAGAGAGAACGCTAGCGTCATCTTGCGCTTGTCGATCAACGAAAAATAGATGCATTTTATTTCGTTCCTTGTAAACGCTTTGTTCTACGGAGTATCTAAGCAAGGTGATAAGCAAAAGGATATTTCTGACGTGATATTTCTCGCTATTTTGTAGTACCCAACATGCAGCACGTGCTCGGGAAAAATGTAAAATAGTGTTGGTCAAATGTTTAGGGGAATCCCCCAAGGTGGTAGAGCGACTGCTCTATTGGTAGAGCGATTGCTCCGGTGTGGCGGTGGTTCCGGGTTCGAACCCCGGACCAGGACGAATTTTTCTTTAACTACGAAGTTTCTGAGAAAGCTGTATAGCTTTCCTTTGTAGCCGTATGGCTGCGCTTGGGTGGATGCCAATGAGTAATTACTCCCTTATTACAAATCTACTCCACCTTGGGGGATTCCCCTAAACATTTGACCAACACTCTTCCCACTTCGAGTTACTGATCAATTCGCTCTCGCCCTACCATAAGCTTGCCGTCCCGGTTAGCTCAATTGGTAGAGCGACTGCTCCGGTGTGGCGGTGGTTCCGGGTTCGAACCCCGGACCAGGACGAATTTTTCTTTAACTACGAAGTTTCTGAGAAAGCTGTATAGCTTTCCTTTGTAGCCGTATGGCTGCGCTTGGGTGGATGCCAATGAGTAATTACTCCCTTATTAAAATAGTGTTGCCGGCATGGCAGTTAGACCCGGCGCTGAACACTTTCGCATCTTTAGGTTCCATGGGGTAATAGACTAAGACGAAAAGAAGACACTACAAAGTGCTATTAAGCAGCATTGATTACAAAACGTCTATATTTATAACCCAATCACATACACAACATATGTCATATCTTTTTTTTGTCATTACGGGTGAACAAATCGATCTTCTTAGCATGTTGAAGAACGCGTTCGACGACGAATGCAAATTTCGCCTCTACCCGAGATACGAAAAGTTACTGCTATCTCTCGCGTTGTAAAGTTAAGCGTTGTAAAGCTGATTTTTCCTAACGATATGCCGGAATTTTTGTCAGTGAAAATATGACAATGAGAAGGGAGTTTTGCTTGGGTAGCTGATTGAAAAAAAAAAAAAAAAACGAGGAACTGATAATTTTTTCGCGGTATTACTGAAGACACATCTTTTTTCTCCTCTACTGTGGGGTTTGAGTCAGGAGGGGGAAAGGGGGGAGGAGCTTTGAAGGAAACTGAAAAAATTGCGTTCATTTTTATTCGCTTTGATTTTAGTACTTATGCGTGGACAGCGACGATTGCTTGCCTTATGGTCTTATTACGTACCTAGCAGCTGTTCACGATGTGGATGTTAATGTTCGCTGCGAGCATTTGATGTTGTTTTATGAAGCACAGCGGTGGGTGCCAGCGATTACAACTATTAACGAGAATGCCTAAATGTTAATTTAAAAAATCTGGGGGGGGGGGGGGGGGGCGGGGCACTTTGCTCTCATTTAAGCGCGATTAGGCGAAAGCCATTTCTGTCTCTGTTGCTGTTCCTGTCACTGCCGTGATGACGTCATAGGTGACGTCAAGTGCGTGAGCCTGCAGTTGCCAGGGTGGAGTCGAAGCGGCGGTCGGCGCTCCATTTATAGACTGCGATGATGACGACAGGCGCATACGCAGTACATTTCCGGTTACGACATACTATGCCATTTGATGATGTCATCAGTGTTTGTTAATTAGTTTTATTAAATTTGAATTTTTAATTTTAATTAACTAATTTCGTGTTACGGCACACTACGCGATGTCGATGACGTCATCAGTTTTTATTATTCTATTATGTTATTTTAAGTTAATCAATCTTGATTAATTTATTTCGTGTTACGACATACTTCGCCATGTTAATGACATCAACAGTTTTTAATTAACTGACAGCCAAGGTGCGACAATTAATTTCGTGTTATGGAATACTGCGCCATGTTGATGATGTCATCAGTTTGATTGACAGCTAGGGTGGGACAACTTGAGCGGACACACACGCCGGCGAGTCATGAGCCAATCGTGATCCCAAGGCCAGCTCACTTTTAGCGTTTCCAGCAATTCTGGACAAAAACATTTTTCCACAGGGAAGAGTTTATGAACGCATCTTTTTAATATAATATAATATTTAATTATAACAGTCAACACATCCGCAGACCTTCCCTCGGCAGGTTTACGTTTTTTTGCTATTAAAGTTTTTAATATCGTCACAGACGTTCCCCATTAGTTTTCTACGGCAGTCTTCACTACTCAATGCGAGAGATGCAAACACTTTAAAAGAATGATTTTGCTACTCATCTGAAGAATGGACCCCTACCTTCAATATTTCTATAACAGTGCCTTACAACATTCCAGTATTCAAAATTCTTGTCCGAGATTGCTGGACTTCAGAAAGGGCGTGATGTTTTCTTTGTTTATTGCAGTACTGTGATTTGGCAAATCCAAGCACCAAACCGCGAATTAAGCACCATGGCGGATTAACATAAAACTTGAATGCAGCAGCAAAGTAGGCATGGTTCGATCTGCCTCGTCAAAGATCCCTTTCCATTTCTTCCTTTGTGTGGAGTGCGGTTCAAATGGACGGCATAGAACCCAAGGTGTACTGAATCCGGAGCCATCAAGCACGGCACCTTCTTCTCATCACTCTCCATTTCTTCCGCTTTGTGGAGTGCGGTGCAAGCTGACGGCATGGAACCCAAGGTGTACTGAATTAATCCGGAGCCATCAAGCACGGCACCTTCTTCTCATTACTCTCCATTTCTTCCTCTTTGTGGAGTGCGGTGCAAGCGGACGGCATGGAACCCAAGGTGTACTGAATTAATCCGGAGCCATCAAGCACGGCACCTTCTTCTCATCACTCTCCATTTCTTCCTCTTTGTGGAGTACGGTGCAAGCGGACGGCATGGAACCAAAGGTGTACTGAATTAATCCGGAGCCATCAAGCACGGCACCTTCTTCTCATCACTCTCCATTTCTTCCTCTTTGTGGAGTGCGGTGCAAGCGGACGGCATGGAACCCAAGGTGTACTGAATTAATCCGGGGCCATCAAGCACGGCACCTTCTTCTCATCACTCTCCATTTCTTCCTCTTCGTGGAGTACGGTGCAAGCGGACGGCATGGAACCCAAGGTGTACTGAATTAATCCGGAGCCATCAAGCACGGCACCTTCTTCTCATCACTCTCCATTTCTTCCTCTTTGTGGAGTACGGTGCAAGCGGACGGCATGGAACCCAAGGTGTACTAAATTAATCCGGAGCCATCAAGCACGGCACCTTCTTCTCATCACTCTCCATTTCTTCCTCTTTGTGGAGTGCGGTGCAAGCGGACGGCATGGAACCCAAGGTGTACTGAATTAATCCGGGGCCATCAAGCACGGCACCTTCTTCTCATCACTCTCCATTTCTTCCTCTTCGTGGAGTACGGTGCAAGCGGACGGCATGGAACCCAAGGTGTACTGAATTAATCCGGAGCCATCAAGCACGGCACCTTCTTCTCATCACTCTCCATTTCTTCCTCTTTGTGGAGTACGGTGCAAGCGGACGGCATGGAACCCAAGGTGTACTGAATTAATCCGGAGCCATCAAGCACGGCACCTTCTCATCACTCTCCATTTCTTCCTCTTTGTGGAGTGCGGTGCAAGCGGATGGCATGGAACCCAAGGTGTACTGAATTAATCCGGGGCCATCAAGCACGGCACCTTCTTCTCATCACTCTCCATT
This sequence comes from Amblyomma mixtum, assembly GCF_055824585.1. Classification (NCBI taxonomy): domain Eukaryota; kingdom Metazoa; phylum Arthropoda; class Arachnida; order Ixodida; family Ixodidae; genus Amblyomma; species Amblyomma mixtum. The sequence continues at coordinate 20,673,278 of NC_143012.1, forward strand.
TCTTCCTCTTCGTGGAGTACGGTGCAAGCGGACGGCATGGAACCCAAGGTGTACTGAATTAATCCGGAGCCATCAAGCACGGCACCTTCTTCTCATCACTCTCCATTTCTTCCTCTTTGTGGAGTACGGTGCAAGCGGACGGCATGGAACCCAAGGTGTACTGAATTAATCCGGAGCCATCAAGCACGGCACCTTCTTCTCATCACTCTCCATTTCTTCCTCTTTGTGGAGTGCGGTGCAAGCGGACGGCATGGAACCCAAGGTGTACTGAATTAATCCGGAGCCATCAAAGCACGGTACCTTCTTCTCATCACTCTCCATTTCTTCCTCTTCGTGGAGTGCGGTGCAAGCGGACGGCATGGAACCCAAGGTGTACTGAATTTATCCGGAGCCATCAAGCACGGCACCTTCTTCTCATCACTCTCCATTTCTTCCTCTTTGTGGAGTGCGGTGCAAGCGGACGGCATGACACCCAAGGTGTACTGAATTAATCCGGGGCCATCAAGCACGGCACCTTCTTCTCATCACTCTCCATTTCTTCCTCTTCGTGGAGTGCGGTGCAAGCGGACGGTATGGAACCCAAGGTGTACTGAATTAATCCGGAGCCATCAAAGCACGGCACCTTCTTCTCATCACTCTCCATTTCTTCCTCTTCGTGGAGTGCGGTGCAAGCGGACGGCATGAAACCCAAGGTGTACTGAATTAATCCGGAGCCATCAAGCACGGCACCTTCTTCTCATCACTCTCCATTTCTTCCTCTTTGTGGAGTGTGGTGCAAGCGGGCGGTATGGAACCCAAGGTGTACCGAATTAATCCGGAGCCATCAAGCAGGGCACCTCCTTCTCATCACTCTCCATTTCTTCCTCTTTTTGGAGTGCGGTTCAAGCGGACGGCATGGAACCCAAGGTGTACTGAATTAATCCGGAGCCATCAAGCACGGCACCTTCTTCTCATCACTCTCCATTTCTTCCTCTTCGTGGAGTGCGGTGCAAGCGGACGGCATGGAACCCAAGGTGTACTGAATTAATCCGGAGCCATCAAGCACGGCACCTTCTTCTCATCACTCTCCATTTCTTCCTCTTTGTGGAGTGTGGTGCAAGCGGACGGTATGGAACCCAAGGTGTACCGAATTAATCCGGAGCCATCAAGCAGGGCACCTCCTTCTCATCACTCTCCATTTCTTCCTCTTTTTGGAGTGCGGTTCAAGCGGACGACATGGAACCCAAGGTGTACTGAATTAATCCGGAGCCAACAAGCAGGGCACCTCCTTCTCATCACTCTCCATTTCTTCCTCTTTTTGGAGTGCGGTTCAAGCGGACGGCATGGAACCCAAGGTGTACCGAATTAATCCGGAGCCATCAAGCAGGGCACCTCCTTCTCATCACTCTCCATTTCTTCCTCTTTTTGGAGTGCGGTTCAAGCGGACGGCATGGAACCCAAGGTGTACTGAATTAATCCGGAGCCATCAAAGCACGGTACCTTCTTCTCATCACTCTCCATTTCTTCCTCTTCGTGGAGTGCGGTGCAAGCGGACGGCATGGAACCCAAGGTGTACTGAATTAATCCGGAGCCATCAAGCACGGCACCTTATTCTCATCACTCTCCATTTCTTCCTCTTCGTGGAGTACGGTGCAAGCGGACGGCATGGAACCCAAGGTGTACTGAATTAATCCGGAGCCATCAAGCACGGCACCTTCTTCTCATCACTCTCCATTTCTTCCTCTTTGTGGAGTACGGTGCAAGCGGACGGCATGGAACCCAAGGTGTACTGAATTAATCCGGAGCCATCAAGCACGGCACCTTCTTCTCATCACTCTCCATTTCTTCCTCTTTGTGGAGTGCGGTTTAAGCGGACGGCATGGAACCCAAGGTGTACCGAATTAATCCGGAGCCATCAAGCAGGGCACCTCCTTCTCATCACTCTCCATTTCTTCCTCTTTTTGGAGTGCGGTTCAAGCGGACGGCATGGAACCCAAGGTGTACTGAATTAATCCGGAGCCATCAAAGCACGGCACCTTCTTCTCATCACTCTCCATTTCTTCCTCTTCGTGGAGTGCGGTGCAAGCGGACGGCATGGAACCCAAGGTGTACTGAATTAATCCGGAGCCATCAAGCACGGCACCTTCTTCTCACCACTCTCCATTTCTTCCTCTTTGTGGAGTGTGGTGCAAGCGGACGGTATGGAACCCAAGGTGTACCGAATTAATCCGGAGCCATCAAGCAGGGCACCTCCTTCTCATCACTCTCCATTTCTTCCTCTTTTTGGAGTGCGGTTCAAGCGGACGGCATGGAACCCAAGGTGTACTGAATTAATCCAGCCATCAAGCACGGCACCTTCTTCTCATCACTCTCGATTTCTTCCTCTTTGTGGAGTGCGGTTGCAAGCGGACGACATGGAACCCAAGGTGTACTGAATTAATCCGGAGCCATCAAGCACGGCACCTTCTTCTCATCACTCTCCATTTCTTCCTCTTTGTGGAGTGCGGTGCAAGCGGACGGCATGGAACCCAAGGTGTACTGAATTAATCCGGAGCCATCAAGCACGGCACCTTCTTCTCATCACTCTCCATTTCTTCCTCTTCGAGGAGTGCGGTGCAAGCGGACGGCATGGAACCCAAGGTGTACTGAATTAATCCGGAGCCATCAAGCACGGCACCTTCTTCTCATCACTCTCCATTTCTTCCTCTTTGTGGAGTGCGGTGCAAGCGGACGGCATGGAACCCAAGGTGTACTGAATTTATCCGGAGCCATCAAGCACGGCACCTTCTTCTCATCACTCTCCATTTCTTCCTCTTTGTGGAGTGCGGTGCAAGCGGACGACATGGAACCCAAGGTGTACTGAATTAATCCGGAGCCATCAAGCAGGGCACCTCCTTCTCATCACTCTCCATTTCTTCCTCTTTTTGGAGTGCGGTTCAAGCGGACGGCATGGAACCCAAGGTGTACCGAATTAATCCGGAGCCATCAAGCAGGGCACCTCCTTCTCATCACTCTCCATTTCTTCCTCTTTTTGGAGTGCGGTTCAAGCGGACGGCATGGAACCCAAGGTGTACTGAATTAATCCGGAGCCATCAAAGCACGGTACCTTCTTCTCATCACTCTCCATTTCTTCCTCTTCGTGGAGTGCGGTGCAAGCGGACGGCATGGAACCCAAGGTGTACTGAATTAATCCGGAGCCATCAAGCACGGCACCTTATTCTCATCACTCTCCATTTCTTCCTCTTCGTGGAGTACGGTGCAAGCGGACGGCATGGAACCCAAGGTGTACTGAATTAATCCGGAGCCATCAAGCACGGCACCTTCTTCTCATCACTCTCCATTTCTTCCTCTTTGTGGAGTACGGTGCAAGCGGACGGCATGGAACCCAAGGTGTACTGAATTAATCCGGAGCCATCAAGCACGGCACCTTCTTCTCATCACTCTCCATTTCTTCCTCTTTGTGGAGTGCGGTTTAAGCGGACGGCATGGAACCCAAGGTGTACCGAATTAATCCGGAGCCATCAAGCAGGGCACCTCCTTCTCATCACTCACCATTTCTTCCTCTTTTTGGAGTGCGGTTCAAGCGGACGGCATGGAACCCAAGGTGTACTGAATTAATCCGGAGCCATCAAAGCACGGCACCTTCTTCTCATCACTCTCCATTTCTTCCTCTTCGTGGAGTGCGGTGCAAGCGGACGGCATGGAACCCAAGGTGTACTGAATTAATCCGGAGCCATCAAGCACGGCACCTTCTTCTCATCACTCTCCATTTCTTCCTCTTTGTGGAGTGTGGTGCAAGCGGACGGTATGGAACCCAAGGTGTACCGAATTAATCCGGAGCCATCAAGCAGGGCACCTCCTTCTCATCACTCTCCATTTCTTCCTCTTTTTGGAGTGCGGTTCAAGCGGACGGCATGGAACCCAAGGTGTACTGAATTAATCCAGCCATCAAGCACGGCACCTTCTTCTCATCACTCTCGATTTCTTCCTCTTTGTGGAGTGCGGTTGCAAGCGGACGACATGGAACCCAAGGTGTACTGAATTAATCCGGAGCCATCAAGCACGGCACCTTCTTCTCATCACTCTCCATTTCTTCCTCTTTGTGGAGTGCGGTGCAAGCGGACGGCATGGAACCCAAGGTGTACTGAATTAATCCGGAGCCATCAAGCACGGCACCTTCTTCTCATCACTCTCCATTTCTTCCTCTTCGAGGAGTGCGGTGCAAGCGGACGGCATGGAACCCAAGGTGTACTGAATTAATCCGGAGCCATCAAGCACGGCACCTTCTTCTCATCACTCTCCATTTCTTCCTCTTTGTGGAGTGCGGTGCAAGCGGACGGCATGGAACCCAAGGTGTACTGAATTAATCCGGAGCCATCAAAGCACGGCACCTTCTTCTCATCACTCTCCATTTCTTCCTCTTCGTGGAGTGCGGTGCAAGCGGACGGCATGGAACCCAAGGTGTACTGAATTAATCCGGAGCCATCAAGCACGGCACCTTCTTCTCATCACTCTCCATTTCTGCCTCTTTGTGGAGTGTGGTGCAAGCGGACGGTATGGAACCCAAGGTGTACCGAATTAATCCGGAGCCATCAAGCAGGGCACCTCCTTCTCATCACTCTCCATTTCTTCCTCTTTTTGGAGTGCGGTTCAAGCGGACGGCATGGAACCCAAGGTGTACTGAATTAATCCGGAGCCATCAAGCACGGCACCTTCTTCTCATCACTCTCGATTTCTTCCTCTTTGTGGAGTGCGGTTGCAAGCGGACGACATGGAACCCAAGGTGTACTGAATTAATCCGGAGCCATCAAGCACGGCACCTTCTTCTCATCACTCTCCATTTCTTCCTCTTTGTGGAGTGCGGTGCAAGCGGATGGCATGGAACCCAAGGTGTACTGAATTAATCCGGAGCCATCAAGCACGGCACCTTCTTCTCATCACTCTCCATTTCTTCCTCTTTGTGGAATGCGGTGCAAGAGAACGTCATAAAACCCAAGGTGTACTGAATTAATCCGGAGCCATCAAGCACGGCACCTGCTTCTCTCTACCACCTTTCACACCCTTTCCTCATGGCGCGGTTCGGGTGTCAGCCCTCAGCCGAGCGCCATAACCACAGACCCACCGCGGCGGAGGAACTTACGCGATTCGTGTTCCGATGAAAACAATCGTGCGCATGCTACCTGAACAGTATCATTAATGATGTTTATTTACATGCATCCTGCACAGCATAACCGATAAGTGCGAAGACTTTTCTCATTCAGGCTCATTATATGTTAAAATATTGCCGACTGGCATGTTTTTTTTTTTTACTGAATATTTCTGACACGAAAACATGAGGAACCCAGGAAGATCGGAGCAGAGGCCTTATATCCCCAAAGCGCATTCTAAGACATTTGTCATTACAAGAACTTCAACGTGAAACAAATTCGAGTTACCATAGAATACCTCCTACAGTAAAAACAGCTGAAGATTTGAAGAAACGTTGGAGAAAAAAATAGCACATTAGCAAAACCGCACGAAAACAAGAAATCGTAAAACAATCAATATCCTTCTATTTACGTAGGCGTTTTATATCCTCTTTCACATATTTATATTATAATTACTGCCACAGACTCATGCCGGTTTCCAGGCGGTATTGGAAAGGTACGAAAAACGGGACTGCTCTAAACACGGCAAGCTGCCCGTTGCGTAAACACGCACCCTAACGAAGCTTTCGTAAGGAGAGCTCGGCCAGGGCAAGAAGCCTATATAGTTTGTAGCCGTTCTCCACGCCTGTCATGTAACGAGTGACAGCTTTCGGAGATTCGTTACCCAGCGTCGCCACGTGCGTCCTCGATCGCCGCAACGACACGCTGCTTGTCGCATAATCAAGGGATTTCCGATCATTACAGTTGCGAAACTGGATATAGGCCCGGGATCCAACCTCGCGGCTTAGCACTCATCACGTTTTTGGTGTTGCATTATAGAAGAGCTTTCTAAGAAAACTCGCCCAGGAAGACACCGCCGTGACGTCTGAAACAAGAAGGGGTAAGGAATAAATATAGAACGGAAGGAAAGCGAGGAAAGGTATCTATGCCCACTGTACTTTTTTGATGTAGAAATCATCAAGGACCAGCTGGGACTGTGCCGCTCGCCCCTTCTATCTACCCCTTCTCACACCCCCCCCCCCCCCCCTTGCTCCATGTCATCCCTCTTCCCCAGTGTAAGGTAGCCAACCGGGTGCCAATTGCTTAAGCACTGGAAGTCAGGTGATACAAATCACCATATTCGCTACTCTTCGTAAACCTCTGTTAGACATGGATAAAAATAGGGTGGTATGGTGAGCAGGGTTCAACGTCGATAAACTGCACATGGACTTATGAAGGGTGCAGTAGTGGAGGTCTACGGAATAACTTTAACCGCCTGGGGTTTCCTAATGTGTAGTGCCATTCCATATCAAACGGGCGGTATTGAATTTTACTGCTGTCGAAATGCGGTGGCTGAGGCCGGGGTTCAATCCCGTATCCTTGGGCTGAGAAACCAAACGACACCTTTATAAGCCACCGCTTCGGACAGTCCAATACAAAACTACCGTGACCCTACAGGAGCGCAACGAGGAACAAACTGAGTGCAGAGCCAGTGAATACAAATGACAAGGAGATGTGAATGCACTGTAAACCATGATACCGTGTGCGACCCACGCTATCGTATCAATTTTGCATTGGCTGTACTTGTTGCTGAGAGCAACACGGACAAGGAAAGATAAACCAACGTACCTATACGCAATACTTTGATTTGAGCTAGTTGGTTGTAGCATGACATGTTTACGCAAAAAGCGTACTGGCGATAAAAGGCGAAGACAAAACACACAACACACAGGACTGACGCCAGTCCTGTGTGTTGTGTGTTTTGTCTTCGTCTTTTAGCGCCAGTACGCTTTTTGCGTAAACATGTCGTACCTATACGAAACTGCGGCGCGTCAACCGTGACCGTAAAATATTTAGTGAAATAGCTCGTGGACGTACATAGAAAATATTCTATTGGATCCGTCCGAAGTAAGTTAGTCTTACCAGGTCGTACCTTTAAAAAATAGGTGACCGCTTTTTCACCAAGCGACAATATATTTTTTTTCTGGTAAGACCACCCCTCATTCTCCCAAAAAGGTGCCTTCCTGCATATATAAACTGCGATAGGGCTCTTTATCCAAATATGTTTTCCCTAAAGTGAGCCCATTCAAACCGACGCCGACTGCACTCTGGAAATATAACGTACCCGGGAACGTCCGAAGTGCCTCTAGCCATAACCATTATTGAATGGCTGATGAAGACATGCAAGCGACTTCAGGGAAATAATAAAGTGCCACTGAGGAAAAACTAAAAAATTCACCCATTTTCTGACTACGTTGAAGTTCGTTCGGAAGCAAAAGTCGTGCTTAATGCTGTGAAACCTGAACTTAAATGGCAACTGCAGCACATTTTTGAGAATTTCGCGATATTCAAGGATTCAAATCTATGTAGGATGTAGGTAAAGCATGCCATGTGTTTTTGCACTAGCATTTAAAATAGAGACGTAATCAACGATTGAATTTTGCGCTTCTCCTCAATGCACCGGAGGAGCGCAGGGAAACTCAGCGTGACGTCCCGAAAGGTATGATTTCAAACTACCGCTGTCGTCAGCCACACCCTGCCCTGACGCGTTAGACGCTGCCAAATAACTCTCAGCAGAGTTCGCCTTCGGTAGCGTTAGTTTTTTTTTTCCTTCAAAGCAGGCGTTTGTGCGTTGGAAATGTACCGCTACCTTCGATGACGTCATCATGCGCCCCCCACTTGGCGTTGTGCGCTGCGGAGAAGCTTGAAGGGCGTCTGCATTTTAATCGGCGATTACTTGACTATTTCAAGTGCTAGCCCAAAAAGACTTTGCATGCTTTACCTGCAAGTTTCACACATTCCACTCTCTTAAGCTCGTTGATTTCTAAAACCTATGCAGTTTCCCTTTAAAGGGCAACAAACAGAACATGTTGGGGTGTCCGTTTCTTTGCCTAATTGAAAGAAGCTTACGGTCCTAGTAATCATGCAAGTGAGCTCACAACACAATTCTCAACCGGCAGTTTCACTCTCGGCAGGTTCCGGCTCTGAAGTGTGCCTTGACGTCACATTCGACCGGCCAACCTGAGCTACCACAATACTGTTTCATTTCATTTCATTTATTTTACCCTCAGGGCTTTCGCATTACAGAGGGGGTGGGACAGTGAAAAAAATAATACATAGATAAAAAACAGGGCTATATATACGAACAATATTGAAAGATGCTAGAGACAGAGGACGAAAACATTGAGAACAAAAGTACAGGAGTAAAAAAAATAAAAGGATTACACAAAAAGAAACCTTATATAGTCTATATATGAGTAAACAACATATCACAATTGGTGTGATTCTAACAGTGCGAGTAATTTGCTTTTTGTTGACGTCGACGTCGCCGGCAAGCGCTGGTGTTCTTAGAATAACCACTGATTTCAGTGACGTCACAATAACTGGGGTAAGTACACCTTGACATCACTCAGAGTGGGTCAATCAGTTCACCAGCAGCCTATGTGCTACCTCGGCGAAACTGGTCTCCACCCCTTCTATTAACTTTCTATTTCCTTCATTCCACTTCCCCTTCCTCAACTTATGCCTCATGGCACACTTCTCGAATAAAAAAAAGAAACAAATGATAGTTTTTTTGCGTTAGAAATCTGTTTTATCCTTTTAAATGGGAACTCTTCGTCTCGCAACTCTATTGAAACTTGTGACGTTGACGATGACGTCAAGCGCATAGAAAACACCATGATCATCAAATAAAATCGGTTGGCGGTGTGGTCATGGAGGAGAAAAAGAACTCAGGAGGAAGCATCCGTTGATAACCTTGAAGACCAGTCATAAAAAGTAATAATGAGAAAGTCGGTCCCCACTTGGTCACAGCCCATGGTAGTATGCGGTGATCTCACCGCTGAGCGTGCGCATGCGCAGACCAGCGCGGCAAACTGTCTGTAGGCCAACCTCCTTGCTGCAGATGCCCGTGGCGTTGGCCGTGCAGGCACACGCACTAAAACATGCCGACACTAAGACATTACGGACTGACTCGGAGGGAGAAAAACTGGGATAGGGAACGGCTTCATGAGCACCTGGCTTGCGAAGGTTGGCCGCGTGACGTCACGCTCTTTCCCGAGTTTTTTTCTTTTCTTTATGGGTGTGGTCTAGCATCACAGACCCGTAACCAAGAAAAGCACTTGACGTCACTGCAGTCAGCTTCCGAAAGCGGTTTGTGGCGGTGATACCTATATTTCACTTTTTTCTTACTTTCTTGCCTTTGTAAACGCAACTCTTTTTTTTTTCCTGAAACGCGGTATCTATGGCCTACTGCAGTATGCCGTCAGTGCCCGCTAAATTATGAAAGTGAAAACATAACACCTGACAACCATAAATTTTCCTCATACAGTGATTTCTCTCACGGTTTCTAGCTAACAAGTGTCATTCGCACAGGAATGACTTTGTACCCATGGCAATATTCAAATGTCGGCGCGATCATGATTTTGAAGCATGACTCTCGAAAAAATTTGTTTTCCATGTATCGTGTTCTAACACAACTGCGATACTCTGAGCTCAATGCGTAGAATTTTCCTTTCAAAAACGTAGCAATTAGTAGCATGAAACCTTTGCGATTCAAGATCATGTGTACCATCCCTGGACTGCAATACGCACCTAAAGCTGGCGTGAGCTTGCTAAGATTTCCAAACACCGTTAGTTCAAGGTCTTCTAAAACACTGGTGTTTTTAGTACACGGTTATCGTACTTTTATGACTCAGACTGGAGAAATGGCTTCAGCGGGTAAGAGGTGTATTCCAGACTCACGGGCGTTTTTCCGATGTCGCCGATGCTACTTAAGAACCAGGGAGCTGTGAGAACACATCACTTACTTATCCGGTTCAGAAAGTTCAGATTTATGGCCCAGATCTACGTCACCGCGAATGCAGCTTATGTTGCGTCCCGGTAAGCATGTTCATTCGATACAGCTCAGAACAGTTTCAAATGGTGCGCCGGATAGACAAACGCCGCCGCATCCAAGAAGTCCCTAAGCATGCGAGCCCCTCAGTAGCCTACTCTTAGAAGTCGATTTAGGACGCCAATTTAACACAGCATGTGACTTCATCGACTATCACACCAGACGTGTGAAATCAAAGGGGCTAAACCCGTACGGAATACTTTGCATTTGAAAAGCTGAACAGCAGACTACTTCACAACGGTGAGGCACTTGCAGAAGTCCCGCCACCTCTGTGCAGATTTCGCAACTTTTGCACGTCGGCAGTTTCACATTGCGATCGGTAGATGACAGGATAAGCCAAAGAAGAGAGGTGCGCGCAATGTTTTAGACAATGATATTAAAAGTAAAAAGAGCATTTTGTGTGCTACTCTTGGGCATCTAGTTTGATCAGTTCTATTCAATACTTTACTGTTATAATTAAAAATTTAACAAAACGCTGAGGAGCTGGAACGAGAGAAAGAGGTCCTCCTTTAAGGTGACACCAAAACCGATGTTCAACGGACCTCAAACGGCTGCAATAAAGTAAGCGCTGATTTACTCTAGACCGTAGCAATATAGTTTCCTAATATTATCTAGAGGAAAAGCGGGCGTCTGGGAACCATATTCATCATGGAGAGGTGTAAGAATGCTAAGAAGAAGAGATTTCGTACTTGGATTGTCAACTGTAGGGCATGAAACGTGAATTGAGCCCTAACAATAATTGTTGTCCACGCATACCTCGAATAAATGCTGGCATTCCCGCAGTGAAGTTCTCTTTAAGAAACTCTCATAGACGGCGGCGCCAGCTTTCCTTCTAGGTAAAATTCAGGAACTCTACGAGGTAGGTTTCCGTTCACGACATTTAAAAGCGTTTTTTTTTTTCGCGTGAAAATGACTTTTTTAGGCGAAGGTCGCGAATGAAGTCACCGTTTATGTCTCATTTACTTCCCAGCGAAACGCGGCCGGAGGCTCCAGTCGTTCTTGTGACAGAATCACCGGCTTTTTCGATGAAATTAGCGGCGCCGCATTTAAAGGTGAGTAAGGTGGTCTTAAATGGAAACATTGCGCTAAAAAGTATGACGATAAAGACCCGGCACCAAATGCTCCAACATGCTTTTTTGCGAACACCTTGTCGAAATAAACACTCTATTTGATCCCAACGATAACATCGGTGTATCAGGCTCAGCATTTCGAACAGAACTCCACTGAGAGTACTTCTTACCACCTTTATTGTCGCCGTTGTCATCATTACAGGCAATACCAACCAATGTTACCGGTGATGTTGGAGGGTGAACGCCCACCACGGGGCCTCATTTTGATGGAGGCGAAAAGACGCCTCTGCGCACTGTGATGTCAATATGCTATAATAGATAAACTATAGCGCAGCATGTCTGCATGTTTTCACTTGTGCGAACAGGATCAACATCGCAGAAGTGCGAGCTGTCTATGAAATGAGAATATGGATGGAATGCTAACACATGTGCTGCCTTATCTATGTGCATTTTCAGCTTCAGCTAGTTTTCTTGATATCCTAACTCCGCTTCTTCCCATTACATTTCTCTAGAAAAGGTTTACAATTCCGTGATTGGCGCAAAATAATGTGATCGACAAGAGATCCTCCTCTTCCGTTCCTAACGTTGCGCGCGAGTTCCGTTAGTCACTCTGAGTATTTAAACATCTCCCAGTCTGGCCGATGCCTTGGTTTCCGTATGACAAGGAAATTTTGGTACACGATACCTTCATCGCAAGCGACTTACGGCTTCTGATGATCCACACACTTTGTTGCAATCAGTTTTTCCAATCTTGCACAAAGTGGCAAATTTATCTGGGGCAGAGAGCGCGACGCTTCGCAAATTTTGGTAACATGATGGGAAATCTTGTGCATGGGAGTACTACGAAGTGCTTCAGTTCGCCCATCAAAACGTGAGGATTACATATATTTTCTGTCTGCAACTACTTGAGAAACTTTTCAGCTGGAGAGAGATGAATATGAACGGAGAACGCGCCTCTTCGGAGAAGTGAGCCTCTTCGACTTCTGTTCAGTACTTACGCTCAACACGTGTATGCACGATTTCTGGAGAACATTGTAAAAACACATGTTAACAATAGCTATTTCCACTATTCTGAAGTGCGTGCAGTGATAAGGCCGCACATATTTGTTAGTCCGCTGCTGGTAAGCCCAGCAAATGCGATTAGCGTGAAAAGTGAAATTAAGGTCTAAAATGGAGCCGTTTATGGGCACTTCATTTATAGGACAAGATGATTTAAACAATCTTTCTCGGAGATTAAAATGTGACTAATGAGTCGCAGTCACTGTTAACAAGGATTAAGCAATCGTAAAGAAAGCCGAATATTTTCATTACGTCCGTGCCCACTATCAAAAAATAGGCTACTGAGAATCGCGGCTATGCCCGAACCGATGCATGTCCCTTCCTTCTGAAGGCAGGGTTTCCCATTTCAGTAGGAAGCGTGCATTGACATCTCCCGATTAGGCCTAAAGCTCGAGCTAATTTAGTTCGCAGGGATTCGATGCGATTATCCTAAACCATATGCTTTTTACTACAAACGCCTAACGTTTTAACTGTCCTGATTATCTCAACTGTACACCACCCAACAGTATGTCCGTACAAATAGAGGTCAGTGTATTTCTCGTGAAAAAAAAAAAAATGATAGTCGCTCGGCGACTATCCATCCCATCACCCTCCAACAGATCAGTAGACACACCATCCTTACCAGTTGTTTTCCTCCTTCGCATTGCCTGTAAGGCTTCCTTTACTTCATCTTTCGTTATCGATGGGGACGTGCATTTTCTTCACCTCACTCCCTCCATCATTAACGCCATTAGGTCAGGTATTGTATAGACATGTGCAGAACTCGTCGGCTACTTTCATCTTATCCATAACGGTAATGACACTGCCTCTGTGTTAAAGCTTCCTTTTACTGCTTTTAGGCTTCCTCCGTTTTTAAGCGCGTGCTCGATACTAGGCATATTGTACTCTCTTTTGCGTGTTATCTTACGCTAATTGGTCAAAGTTGAGCGCTCTGCGAGCTATGTTCAATCTGGTTAGAGGCTGTCATGCTTGGGCGTTTCTTTGTCAGATCTTTCTCTTCGTGAAAGAGCCTAGCGGTATCCTGTGTAGCTAAAATACTCCCTATTCGCGCTGCGCACTCTCTAATGGTATTTGGGAAATTATTATTCATGCCCTGGATACTAAAGACTATAAACTGGAGACTAAAGTTTATAAAGACTGCATACTAAAGTTTATAAAGACTGCATACTAAAGTGAAATAGCTTTTGAGCGAGAATCTAACTTCCTCTACTTTTATTTATTTATTTATTTACATTTCTGCAGCGCCATGAAGGCACAATTGCAGAGGGAAATACATACATAAGTAGTCAATCGTACAGCATGTGCCAACGTTTTGTACAGGATAGGAAAGAATGGATGGCAGAGGATGAAAAACAGTCTCAACAGAGCATTCTCATCAGTCAATTGGTCGGGAAAGGACAGGAAGAGGAAAAGCAGGAAAAACAGCAGATGTATGTACATGGGTGTACATCACAGTTAAAACAACAGTGCTCGGAACTTTTCTTCGGACTGGCATTGAACAATGCTATGAGGCAGCTTATTCCATTCATTGATGGCGTGCGGAAAGAAAGAGTGTTTGAACATGCTAGTAAGGCATTTTATTTCACGCATTTTCCAGTCGTGGTCGCGCCTTCTGGATACAAAATGAGGGGGCAGCAGATAAGTTTCCCCCTGAATGCAAACTCATTGATGGTCTTAGACAGGCTGTCAGGCAGGAGACACAATCTCTCTACTAATATGTCCCGTGTGCTTACAAAATGTATTCAGATTAACTAGACTAGGGAGAGTGAGGACAGAAGTTAATGGAGGTTAACTTAGCAGTCTATGATTCGCTGATGACATTGCTTTGCTAAGTAACTCAGGGGACAAATTTCAAACCCTGATCAAAGCCTTGGAAAGGCCAAGTAGAACAGTGGGTCCGTAAGTTATTATGGAGAAAACTTAAGGAATGTTGAACAGTTTAGAAAGGCAACAGCAGTTTACGACAAAGCAGCGAAGCGTTAGAAATGGTAAGGGATTGTCCACTTAGTAGTGACCGCAGATCTGGATAACTAAAGTGAAATGATTAGGGCAACAATAATCGGGTGGACATTCTGAGTGGACATTCTGAGGCGATATATAACGCTTAAGCAATATTCCTCAAGAGGAAAGTACATGACAGGAGCACGTAACCGATACTCACCTACGAAGCAAAACGTTAAAACATCTGAAGACAGCAGAGTGGGCTAGGGAACAAATGTTAATTAATGATATTCTACTCCAAATCAAGAAGAAGAAATGGCCATGGGCAGTGCAAGTAATGCGAAGCCAAGATAATCGATGGCCGTTAAGGGTAACGCACTGCATTCCAAGAGAAAGCAAGCGTATCAGGGGGCGACAGAAAGCCAGGTGGGCGAATGGATTAGGAAGTTTGCGGGGATAACATGTCCTGCTGACACAGAAGAGGGTTAATGGGAGAGATACGTAATATGACTTCATCTTACAGCAGGCGTAATTTCTTTGGTGATGAAGATAATGACACTCTAAAGCAATCCATTTGCTGAGAGCGTTGGAGTCGGTATGTGCAGTAACTGGTTCCGGGATTGTTTGCTTGCAGAATGGGACAGGAAGGGAAGGCGCAGGGGTAATCGGCAAAGACAACGCCGTGATTTCGCGGAAAAGTCCCATATAGGAGGTATCCACTCAAGCTGGTCGCCATTTTGGCGTCCATGCCGCACAGCGAAAGGCTTCGATGCGTGCCTAATCGGGCTCATCCCCTCCTCCTCCGGCCTACACCACTGAAGCTGGGTGTTTAACACTAAAATGGCGGCCCTGACGTCACGTGAATACCTCCTATACTGCCATCACAGTAGAAAAGAAGTTATAAGTAGCCTCTTCAGGCTGCAGCAAAAATTTCGACCTTTACTGAGCGTAGCATCGCCCCAAACGTAGGCCCGCTGCCAACGGGGTTCCCTATGTTAACACAGCCTAGTACTAAGGAGGCCCCTGACCGATCGACTCCATTCACGAGCCGCCGTTAGGCGAGGTTTCCACGCTATCACACCGAGAACAGTCACTCTAGGTCGAGTGGCGAGGGATAGACTACTTCCCCTCTCTGTCTGCTTAGTGGATGGCCCGGGTTCTATCCTTGGAGTCGTGGCTCCACCCCGGGCACGCTTCGGTTGCACCACCCTTACTTCGCTTTTTACAGCGAATGTACGGCGAGCTAAACTTTTATCTCACTACAAGTTGGGTGGGCAACCCCTCGCACACACGGACGGCCAACCTGGGTGTGCTACGCTCGCGGCGGTGAGGGTCGTACTCTGCCACCTTCCCATCCAATGGCTAGTCGCAGCTCGCCATTGTCTGGTGCTGTAGCAGGGTGTAATAGGGGCATATATTTCTACACCGAACGCTGTGTGAGCGACTGTGTTCGCCGTTCGTACCGCAGCCGAACGTTCCCCACTGTACTGGCTCGTACATGAGAAATTAAGAAGAAATTTCATTTGGTTCCAATGGGGTCGCCTTGGCTGAGGGTGGACCGTAAGGCCGGGACGCCAGCTTTAGTGGCGGCCGCCCTGTTCCGCCGGACCAGGTCCTACCGGCGTTTTAACTATGCCCTTTAACTTTAGCGTGCAGTGGAGACTGCACTAGAGCACTGCACGGGCCTCAATCTGAGGCCCAATCCCGGCCTGGACCCGAGACCTGAAGCCCAAGCCCGGCCCAGGCCAGTGGCTTCAAGCCCGGTCCCGGCCCAGGCCCGCTAAATTATCGCTCTAGTGAGCCCGGCCCGGTCCGTTAATTCCGGAGTGAAGCCAAGCCCGGGCCCGGCCCGTTTCACAACGCTTGAGGTATACTGCTCACTCTGAGCACGTAGACCGCTACTAGACCGACAAGGTTCTGAAACCACCGTTTGGCTTGCAGAAAGCTGGTTCTTTTGAACCCAGAAGGTAGTGCTCTCCAGGCTCGTTTTTTGCATTTGAAGGACGCAAACACAAGCGCTGACTCAGCGCTTGTGTCTGCGTCCTTCTCGTCTCGTCCTTGTTACTGCTGCGCTGCGATTTTCCAGTATGCAGAACCAACTAGCCAGTCACTATGTTTTGAGTGATCTCGTGTAGGTGCGCAAAGATAAACTCGGAAGTTCCGAGAGCCAAATAAAAAGGGCTGCATACAAGAAATAATAGACTACTTTGCATTCCACCATGATTTTAATCGGTTATATTTCGCCGCCCGGAAGTATAAACATCAAAGCTGCCTAGCAGCAGTGGGATGACATTTTTGTAGTGAACACGATCCCACAGTTTGAACTCATAGCCGAACTGGTCGCCTATCAGCAGAAACGAAAAGCTAAAAGGCTTGAGTACTTCACGGTGTGTGTTTTGAAGACTATAAGCGTCCTGAACTAATTATGTTCTTCCCGAATGCATTTCTAATAGTGTATAGGTATGTTTTGGGATGGCGAACGATCAATTGTAAATTAAGACCGGTTGAATTTTACTTTTACTGGTGGAGCAGAAGATAACGCGCGAACCACGTGGTAGCTTAAAGAGCAAAACACTTGTCATGACAACCAGGCTGACGAAGCGAGGAGGGATAGATGTGGTTATGAGATGAGATTTACAAACTCTCGCGAACTTTTGTGGCTATTTCATTTACGAGAAGTTCCGGTCAGTTGATCAAAAAGAAAACCAAACGCCCTTTAGTTAGTGAATTTTCTCACATGAGAAAAATATAGCTATAAAATAAAAGCTATGTTTTTTGGGCTTAAGGGCCCAAGGGGAGTCAGGCTGTGAGAGACACCGAAGCAGAGGGCTCCAGATCATTTTGACCATTTGGGTTTCTTCAACGAGCAATGATACTACAAAGTACATGGCTGTCATGCTTGCCGCCTAAATAGAAATGCGGGCGCAGAGGCTAGGAGCAAACCCTGGTTCCCCGGCTCAGTAATGAAGCGCCTTGACCACTAAGCCACTGCGTCGTAGAAATAAGGAAACAAATAAGTCAATGAATAAAGCTTAGTTTTTTCTCAGCGCGTACTATAACCCATAGCTCATCCGTGTCGCAGCTCGAATGCTGCAGTTGTGTACTTCACTCTACAATAGTGAATGATTAGTCGGACACCAGCCGTTTCTGTACGCACCCAAGCCCGACTCGGGTCCGCAGCTTTAAGCCCGAGCCCGGCCCAGGCCCGCAACTTCAGGCCCGGGCCCGGCCCAGGCCCGGAAAATCAAATCATGTCCCGCGGGCCGGGCCGGGCCCGGGCTTTCGGGCTGGCCCGAGCCCGTGCAGTGCACTAGACTGCACCACTCGCAAGTACTAAAGAAGCGATGTCGTATGCCAGTTACGGCACCGAAGGCACGTCCTTCCATATACAAGGAAACATAACTAAGCGTGCAAGGAATCGTTGTAATAGAGACTTTTAGAAAAAAAAAGTTGGAGGCTTATGAAGGTTAAGCCCAGTGGATGCGAAGCAGCCTTCGTTTTGCATTCTTATTATTAACGTCCTTAGCGTTTGGAGGCATCTTGACCGCATACACGCCCGGCGCAAAGACGCTGGCGCGGTTGCGGGCACAGAGACTGACGCGACGGCGGGCGCGCGCCGCTTCATCCCTGGCGTGACGTCACATATCACGTGATGCAGCGATGGTGGCGCCGCGTCGCGCGCGACGGCGCGAACCGAAGCGTGGAGGCGTCCGCCGGGCGACGTCCGACGGCGCGATATGAGGCCCCATCTGCAGCCGGTGTGACGTCATCACATGACGTCACATCATGTGATCTCACTTTAAGGTCAATGGTGGCCACCGCCGGGCGTCGCGCGAAGGCCCGAAACCTACGTTAATATGCTTCGCATGAAACGCGTACCCAATCCGATACCACCTACCGCGTTCCGTTCGCCGTCAGTAAGCACGCGGAGACTCGCCAGAGGGCGCCAGATGGCAGGGGTTGGGGGAAGGGTGTGCAGTGATTCAACCCTGCGCATGGAAAGAACCCGCACTAAACACCTCGAACACGTTGACGTCGCTTAGGCAGCTAGGAGAGAGGGAGCTATCATTACAGTTTGTGAAGCTGCCTATCTCCCCCAGGGTGCCGCCCGTTATAGATATAACTTTCTCCAGATGCTCGTAGCGCCGCCTAGGTTGCTGGGAGAAGAGGTTCAGAGGCGGGCACCGGTGCTGCATGCTGTGAAGCCTGCCTTCAGAACCTCCACATAGCCGTCCACATAGCCCTAACCCTCAGGCCAACCTCCGGACTTCTAAGGCATAAAGCTGGGCTAGTTGGAGTTTAGATTGAGAGGACATAGTAGTAGTGCTAAAAACAAGGACGGCAGGAGTGAAAACAACACAAGCGCTTGTGTCGTCTTCTCTCCTTTCGTCACTGTGTTTAGCGCTACTATTGTGTACCCTCCGGACTAGCAGGGGGCAGCAGCACCCTTATGTGGGGCATATCAGGACACCTGCTTTTTCTGTGAATAAAGCCCGTTGGTGTCCAAACACCGAGCGACCGTTTTCTCTACGCGTTTGACCACCCTTAGTCAGTCCCTGTCCTCACAAGCCCAGCCAGACACCGAAAGGACATTCAGCACAACTTTATATCAACATTTGTTGTCATTAAAGATAATAATAATAATTATAGGTTTACATTTCCCTACGTGGGTGTTTCTACGGCATTAAAATACATATATTGTCGAGGAAATTGTGTTTAAAATCGAACCTTTTCAGCTGATGATTATCATCATCATCATTACACCCACCGTGATGATGATGAGGGGGTGTTGCGCAGCCTCAGAGATCCGCACTAAAAAACATCTTTTACGTCACCGCAGTCTTCTTGTAGAAACAGCCAGTGACAATGATGCCTCTATTACATTTTCTCGGCTTTTTCCACCTCGCAAGAGCTCCGTTATCATTCAAAGAAGCCATTTCATAAAAACGCGACATTCCTTAGACACGATTCCAATTCAATTTGTCCTCAAGGTGCCTTTAACTCCATGGTCAATTCAATCGATATTAAAAAAATTAATTTATGTTAAGTATGCGCTTTGTCTGAAATAATATCGCTATAAGGGCACGTTTCCCGCTTCTGCGGTGTTGGCGTAACACTGCGCCAAGCCGATTGGTCACCGTGCATTGACGTCAGGCATGACGTACCTGCAAAGCGCTATTTGAGAGCACTGTGACGTCACGAGCACTTTACCGCAAAGTACAAATGGTAATGAACAACGGCATGATAATCACCGCAGAAAACATCTGTTTCTAAGCATCGCTTTGCGCAGTGGTCGCGGTCCCGTGAATTTTTTTTCGTCCCTGGTGATTGGATGAAACGACTCCACCTCATCGCTTCTCCCCTGTTCCTGACAGGAGAGGTTATAAAGATGTCTCTTCCAACACAGGCTGACCAAAATGTTCGACAACATGGAGTTGCTGCACGCGACCTTTAGGTGCCTGTCCCGACCCCCGTGCAAGGTGCTGCACTCCGACTACCAAGAGAGTGACGATCTGCAGGCGTCGCTCAGCATATTCAGCATCTTCTGAGGACGCGCCCTCCTGCTGCGAGGCTCTGGCGGGAACAAGGGCAGAGTTGCGTCCTCCTCTGACTGCGCATGCGCTGTCGCGAACTCGGAAGCTACCTCGGCTTCATCCAGTGCTGCTGGCTGTGCGTTCATGAGGCCCGCCATAGTTGTTCGTAGCCAGGAGAGATTGTATATACTATCTGGACGCTTTCTTTTTTTGCTGCAGGTTTTTTTTTTCTTGACTAGAAAGAAAGCAAGGGAGGACGGGTAACGATGGTAACGTTTAGGTTGGACAGAATGTTTGTTCCTCGTTACCTTCGTCGATTTTTCAATATAGAGAATTATACGCTGCGATTGTGTTTCTTTTGGATATTTGTTTGGCATCGAAATGCGACAAACGACGCCTCTTTAAAAGGTGAACCCTCGAGGTGAGGTGTCTGCAACATCTACGAAAATTTCGAACATCGTAGAAACAGATGCGTGCGAATACATTAACTCCAAAAAATCTGGATGCGTCTGGCGGGCTGAACAAAATAATACAGTGTGTGTCGGCGACTTTTAAAAAAGTTACAAAGGTTCGCGGTAATATTTCATCTCCTGATTAACGGCTGGTGATAAAGAGGCGTTACCTTTTATGGTTGCAATTGAGGCTAGCCGTGCCCAGAAGTTCTTGACAAGATCATTTTTTGAACGCAATCTTGTTTATGCACGAAAACGAAAGTAATGTTCAACAGCCTAGCAAGGGAACAGCAGTTCGCAGTTTGTAGCCAGGTGCTGGAAGTAGTAAGAGAATATGTCTATTTAGGGCAGGTAGTGACAGCTGATCCAGATCATGAGAGGGAAATGACTATAAGAATAAGAATGGGGTGGAGCGCATATGCCAGGTTATCTCAGATCATGAATGGCAGTTTACCAATATCCCTCAAGAGAAAAGTATACAACAGGTGTATCTTACCGGTACTCACCTATGGGGTAGAAACGTGGAGGCTAACAAAGAGGGTTCAACTTAAGTTAAGGACAACGCAGCGAGCTATGGAAAGAAAAATCATAGGTGTGACGTTAAGAGATCGGAAGCGAGCGGAGTGGGTGAGAGAACAAACGCGTGTTAATGATATCCTAGTTGAAATCAAGAGGAAGAAGTGGGCTTGGGCAGGGCATGTAATGCGAAAGCAAGATAACCGCTGGTCATTGAGGGTAACGGAGTGGACTCCAAGAGAAGGCAAGCGTAGCAGGGGGGGGCAGAAAATTAGGTGGGCGGATGAGATTAAGAAATTTGCTGGAATATGGTGGACGCGGCTGGCTAAGGACAAGGTTAATTGGAGAGACATGGGGGAGGCCTTTGCCCTGCAGTGGGCGTAGTCAGACTGATGATGATGATTGCATCACAACAGTCAATATATACTCTGATCCTTCGACGGCACTCAACTACACGATACGAGCTCCGGACAAGTTATAAAAGCAGAATTTTGTTACTCATAGGAAAGTTAGATAATTGCCATCTATATGCTCATATAAGTAATGTACAATATTCCACAGTTGCCTAAAAAAATGCCGAAGAAAGCTGGACTTGCAAAATGTATGGAGAGGATGCACTTGAGAGTGTGGAATCGACTCTCGCTTTAAAGTATGCGTATTAATTTCATGTGTGGACATAAGCAGAGACTAGTTGCAAGAAAAAAATTATTCTTTTGAAAACACCTCACTGGGCCTCCGTTACGGGTGCTCTCCACAGCCTTCGGTGGTCAGGATCAATTCGGAGGTATTCAATATGCCTCTTCCAGAGCCGACAGTGTTTCTTCCGCCATTAAAAATGGATCCCTCTTTCATTTGAGGCTTCTATTGCGCTGACTGCTCGCATTAATTGCAATTATTTTGGTTCGTAAGTCACTTATAGTATTAAGGCGAAAGCCTTTAATGCCTCATACTGTCGTTAGCAGACGCGTCGGCAGCCGTGTCGACAGACGCGTCGGCAGAAGTGTCGACAGACGCGTCGGCAGGAGTGTCGACCGACGCGTCGGCAGGAGTGTCGACAGACACGTCGGCAGATTCGCCCGCCTTTCGGCGTCACTGCTTAAAAAGCTCAAGGTTCCAGCATGAATAAAGGCGCATCTAGTGAATGCATGTGCTTCATAAATAAATTAAAAGGAGTAAAGTCAAGAAAAGGAAAATAAAAAATAAAATAAGAAAATCAACAAAAATAAAAACAAAATAGAAATAAGGTACGAAAATAAAAATAAAAAACAATAAAATTAAAAAACAAAAAAATAAATAAAAACAAAATATGAAAAATAAAAAATAAAAAAGTGGCCAGCAAAAGCTTTCGCCTTGTAGCACGTGCTTTAGAGAGCCAAAGTGCCCCCTGAATTTTTTTGTTTAAAATGCTGGCTTACAGCTCTCATGTAACCGATGTCACGTGTGCTGCCTTTCACTCTACAAGGTCCACTGGTGTCTCTAAATATCAAATTCAACTACAGCATTGATGACCTCGCAGTCAACTGAGTGACTGTATTCGCATTTAACTTCGGTAACTATGGCGCATATAAGTATATTTTGTGTCTTATTCATCGACTGCGATCGGAAAGCTGGCACACTCTGTATTAAAACACACCAGATATCGGCAAAAACTGGCAGAACATTCCGGTTTATACTTGTGCACCATACACAGTCTTCATTTCTTTGTTCCAGATGAATTCCGCACCTCTCACGTCGAAAATATGGTCCTTTTTCTATGGCATATAACGAAGGCAGCAAGTAAATCGCCGAACAGTCACCAGGCAAGCACGTCACCCGACATTTTTGTCCACATATATTTGGCCACCACGAGTAGCAATTTTTTTTCGCTATTTCAAGTATAATGTGCGCCTTCGAAAAAAATTATTTCTGCCATCCTACGGGTTTTCACCTTAAATATCGCAGCATTTCCATGTTTCCATTGTCGTCAGTTATGACACATTTTACAAAATTTCGCATGTAAGTACCTGCCAAAGCTTTACCCCTGGAATACTGCGCTGCAAAACAAACGAATTGCATCTCTTGAGGCCTGAATACTATATTTACGCCGATTTTTTTAATGGAAACAAGTGGCATATCAGAGGGTTGACGCGGTCTGTCGTGACAACTGCCTCTCTTCCAACTGACTAAGCAACGCCACCATGTTAGGGATTTCAACTGTCTTCTTCGTCGTTCTCTGTGCAAAGGGATGACTTGCATTCTCCCCTGTCCTCAGGATCGCGGTGCAGCACAGTGGGCGGCTAGCACGAGACGAGCTGCAATTCGTGCCAGCGTAGTGGGTGCAATCCGCCTTTTGAAGCGAAAAGCTTCACTAGGCTCGCCAACACCGCACTTCGCGTGGGCCACCCCCGGGCGCCGCCGCGGCGCGCCCTTCCTCCTCCTCACCACCCCCTCTGTTCTCCTCCTCGCCACCGGTTTACCCTTCGCCGCTACAGCGCGGTCTCCGCCGCCGTCCCAAGAGAAGGTTCTTTCGCAAGGCGTTGCGAGAACGCACGCGTGAGCGGCGGCGGCCGTAGAAGAGGCGCAGACATTCGCCATGGAAGGAAGAAAAGACCCAGAAGTGGGTAGCGAGGGAGTTGGCTCAAAATCTACACCGTTACCGTGGTGCTCCCAGTGCATTGTGCGCGAACTGCGACAGCGACGTCAAGGAAAGCATGACTGCAGCTTTTCGCTTGTATATTCAGGCTTAACCAGAGCTAAGCCACTGCCAATTTTTTCACAATAGGTGGCGCCCTCTGGGAAGTGGCGAATTTTCGCCAGCTGTGGGTTGAAAACAAACGTACGTGGGAGACGCACTCTCGGTCTGGTTCCACTAACATGAACTGCGCATGCGCAGTTGGAGCAGGCGGTTTCATTTTCAACCAGTGGAGCTGGTGTAGATGAGGCGCGCATGCGCAGAGAGGCCTTGCAAAAAAGGCGGATTTTCCCTTCCTCCTACGCCAGCTGACCCTGAAGATTAGCTTTATTGGCTTTTAGCCGCGCTGAGGATTAATAGAGACCTTTAGCATAGCAGCTGCTGTCACCTTTACAATTTACCGCGAACCGCGCGCGCCGCCAGTGGAGATTTTTCCGACGTGACAGATGGGCCCGCCGTTGACGGGCGCGTGGCTCCATCTGGAGCCCACGGCGCGATCTGCGCTTGATAGCGGAGACAACGACGTACTGACGGCGCTCAGCAAGCGATAGGCGGTAGAGGAGGCGGTACGCGCATTTCTAAAAACCGGTCTGCTCAGAGCGTTTAACGTCAGAAAGAAACTCGGGCTATGTGGAAAATTCGTTCCAAAAAACAATGGGGACGCTTAAGTTACCTCACGAGTGGAATGCGATAGCAGTGTTTCACATTTGTCGCAGCTTGTGTTGCAACTTCTGCCTATAGACAAGCGTCAGGCTGTGACGTCACGGAGATGTGGCCGAGCTGGAGTCAGTAGTGACTTTCGTTGTGTAGGCAAAAGTCGGTACCGCGTGCCTTGGGTATGCCATGCTTGAGTGTTTTTGAACGCATTTTGCAATATTCCGGCGAGCTGTGGTGCGGGTGGTTGAACCGCAATGCTGAAGAAAGGCAGCGGCACAAGTTTCCACAAGTTTATCGCATTTAGATATCAGCCAAAGCGATGAGCAGCGGCCGTGGAGCGGGAAAAGTTCGGCGACGGATCGGCTGCGCGGCTAGTATTGCATTTCTGCATTCAAATACGATACTTTGCGTCTCTTAATCCGCATGTTTGCTCTTCAGTCGCGCGGCGAACAGTGCAAGAATCAACGTCTGCAGCTTGTTCGCGTTCTGTCGGATTCTCATTATGAGAAGTCTGGACGCGGCATTTTATGTGGGTGTGTGAGGACTCTGTGAGATTGCAGGTCTTATTTTCAACAAACACCAAAGTACAAACAATAAACGAGGCGGCTTTTAACGGAAAGGAAACCAATTACAATATGAGCGAGAAGAAAGGAAAGGAACAAGAGAACAACGCAGCAATACACGGGAAAAACACACGGGGGAACAGAACAAAGTGCTTATGATAAATGCAGGAAAAAGAGTCAAAGAGGAAAGTTCACACTACTTGTCTTATTCGAGCAACGAGCGGGGAGGACTGGCTGGGTGTCGGGCAGTCAAGGAGTCTCTTGGCGTTCCAACGTCGATGAAACGCTACCGCAGCGTCAGCGTTCGTGGGTACCCGGCACGGTTCCCAGGTCTGGTATCCCGGAAAAAGGTCACGTAGGCGCCAGAGGCGGCCTGTGTGGAGCAGCTGACGGATGGACAGAGAAGAGTAGCGCCTGGGCCTGGTGGTTGAGGCTCTCGACGATGGATGTCCAGGTCTGGTGGCCCGGACGTCTGCGGCTAAGGCCCAAGCCCGGAACTCGGGGAGCCAGCAGAACTCGTCCACGTCCGTCGCCCACCGCGCTCTTCTCTTCTCTGCCACGTAATCCTCTTCGACCTGCCCCGCGTTCCCCTCCGCACGCGCTCCTCGTGCTTTGTCTTCTCCTCACGAACGCCGCTGGGTGGCGCTATCTCCTTACAGGGTGTGACCGTAAATTGAACGCAGGGGATCGTTTTCAGGCGACAATCACCCGGACTACGTCCCGGCCATCTCTTCGCGCTAAAAAAAAAAAGAAAAAAAAAACAGCTGCTGCCAGTCGCCTTCAGCATTCATCGGGCCACTAAGCGCGACGTTTGAAGCAGCACTGTAGTGCGGTAGTAGGAATATACGACGCGTAGTTTTTTCTCTATTTTCGCTTGCACGAGCTTCAACTTGTACTGAAAGGGGGTTCGCGTACTAGTGAACTCGGCGATACAGTTCACCAAACAGCTGAGCGGACGGCAGCAAAATCACAGTCAGTCTAGACAGCCAGAGAGCTGGAGCCGCGCGCCGGCACCTCGTCGTCAACTTCTTCGTCTGCCATCGAGGCAACATGACGCGCGTTCATTGTAATTCACTACAGCACGTTTTTCCCCCACCTATCCTAGAAAACGATTAAACGTCGCTAAGGTATCAGCAAAATCATGCAGTGTTATTTCCAATTTTACCTGAATTTTACAATTACTGGTCAATCAGAATCTGGCGAAAACAGCAAATACCAGACCAAAAACCAGTTATCAAGCAGAATAAGACCTGCAATCAGAATGACTTATAATATTTAGCTCTGCAGAGCAAATGTAACTTCGTTATAGCTCGAGGTAAATTCTATCCATTTGCCTGAGCACCTCTCTTAAAGCCAAGCGAATAAAAAAAGCATTTTTTTTTCAGACATTACCAGCGAAGATCATATTTGCATGACTCATTTAAAGTAACTGCATGGCTTCAGTGTCCAGTAGTGTTCGGCGTTCTCCGCACTGAAGTGGCTGGACGAGAGCAAGGCACATCACAATTAAAGGTTCGTCATGGGAAAAAGCTGCCTCCCGTCGTCCTTCTTCTTGCACTTAGCTATCGGGTATGCTGTATCGTCCCAAATGTTGAGATTGCAGACCTATATACCTCGTGCTTTCTTGGTTTCATTTAATAAGTCAACCTAGTCGACCGCCGTAGCCGCGCCGTTGCTGCCAAGCATAGGAGCGCAGAAGGAAGCCTATGCAGCGCTTCCCCAGATAATTCCGTCTGGCGAACAGGTTGAAAAAGTGCTGAACTGCTCTCTGGTCACCAACAGAAATGTTTCTAGCCACAAGCGACGCGCACACTTTGAAATATGCGCGCACGCGAGTTGGTTTCGAAGGCACCATCGCTTGGCGCGGGGTAGGCATGCTATGTTTCTGCCTACACCCCGCGTCGCTGCCGACCGCAGCGCCACCTTTGTTTACAAACATGACGCTTGTCTATAGGTTTGGTTTTGGTTTACGGGGTTTAACGTCCCAAAGCGACTAAGGTTATGAGAGACGCCGTAGTGGAGAAGTCCTCATACCCCTCCTGGCGCAGTGGTGCAGCTGTTAAGCTATGCGTCACTGCCCTGCGATGGCAGGTGCTCCCAGCGGTGGGCCTTGTGCGACCCAGGTTGCTCATCCCTAGCCATAAACCATTTAGTGCTACCTGCCGCGGTGGGAAGTTCGCTCACTATCCGGTGGGCAGGTTGTGATGACGCCGCAAGGTCACGTGACATAAGTGGCCCACCTGCCCCCTAGGTTGCTCTCTGGGCACCACCTGCCAGAGTCATGTTCTTGATTTTTCCGTACAATGCCGACACCGGATTTTTTGCGTAATGGCGCCTTTAACATTATCGCGTTATTAAGGGCAAATTTGGAACGCCGGTGGGACCTGGTCCGGCGGTCTTCGGCAGTCGCCGCTGCTGCTCGGGTAACAGGTTAAGGTTCCACCCTTGGCCAAGTAACCTTTGGATCAAATTAAGTTCCTTTTATTCTATCACTGGTGAGCCAATACACTGGGCAATACTAACGCCATAGCGTTAAAGGCCTCGTTACGTAGAAAACCCGGCGTCGGCGTTGTCGGTGTTGTGAGCGATAAATACAGTGGCGTAGGGTGGCTCAGGTAGTCACCCCCAGAAAGCAGCCTAAGGGAGCAACCTAGGTCACGTGACCTTGTGGGGTCACCACGACCTACCCACCGGATTGTGGGTAACTACCCACCCTGCTAGGGGACAGTTAAATTAATTGTTGATCGGGAGAGGTTACTCGGGAAGAGCAACTTTAGTCGCTCAAGACCCACCGGTACGTGGCAGCACTTGCCATCGCAGGGCAGTGACGCATCCCTTAACCGCTCCACCACTGCACAAGGAGAGGTATCAAGGACTACGTGGGACATACGAGTGTAAAGTTGAGAACGACCAATTCCACATATATGGCGTTAACTCACCATTGATATCGCGTCATATCCTTAAGGCGTAGCTTATGTGTCCCCGACAATTATGTTTTGGTAGTGGTACAGTCGCTCACACATAGCTCGTTGTAAAAATATATGTCCGTATTACACTCTGCTGCAGCACCAGACAATGGCGAGCTGCGACTAGCCTTTGTATGGGAGGTGGCTGAGTACGACCCTCACCGCCGCGAGCGTAGTGCGCCCAGGTTGGCCGAATCCGTTTGTGTGAGGGGTTGCCCACCCAACTTGTAGTGAAATGCAAGCTCCTTTCGCAGCCACCTCCCCACATAGAGCGAAGGAAGGGTGGTGCACCCGAAGCGTGTCCGGGGTGGAGTCGTGGGTGGAGCCACGACTCTAGGGGCATGAACCCGGGCCATCCACGAAGCAGGCAAGGGGGAAGTCCACCTGAAGTGCCTGCTCTCGGTGTGATAGCGTGCAGAACTCTACTAACGGCGGCTCGAGAACGGAGCCTGTCGGTCAGGGGCCCCAGTGGTACAAGGCCGTCGCCAACTGTAAGGTAGCCCAGTTGAGACAGGCCGCGGGTGCGACGCTCAGTAAACGTCGAAGGTTTTTTACGTCTAGCGTCTAATTTTTTATGTCTAACACCGGATTTTTTACAGCGATGGCAGTTTTTAGAGTATTGTGCGACATCACGGCGTCGTCTTTGCCGATGTCACCTCCCTGCCCCACCCCCCGCCTTTTCCCAGTATGCCGCCAACCCATCCCGGAGCCAGTTACTGCACATGCACACGCCTTTTGCAACGTTCTGAGCAGAATGATTTCTCTAGAGCGTCACTATCATCATCGCCAAACAAATTACGCCCACTGCATGGCAAAGGCCTCTCAAAAATCCCTCCGCCCCGCCGCGGTGGCTCAGTGATTACGGCGCTCGCCTGCTGACCAGAAAGACGCGGGTTCGATCCCGGCCGCGGCGGCTGAATTTCGATGGAGGCGAAATTCTAGAGGCCCGTGTGTTGTGCAATGTCAGTAAACGTTATAGAACCCCAGGTGGTCGAAATTTCCGGAGCTCTTCACTACGGCGTCCCTCATAGCCTGAGTTGCTTTGGTACGTTAAACCCCATGAAACCAAACCTAAAACCAAACAAATCCCTCCAGTTAATTGTGTCCTGTGCCAGCTGTGGCCGCCTTATCGCCGGAAACTTCCTAATCCATCCGCCCACCTGTCTTTCTGCTGTCCATGCTACGCGTGCCTTCTTTTGAAGGGCAGTTCGTTTAGCCTTAACGACCATCGATTATCTTGCTTTCGCATCACTTGTACAGCTCATTCTCATTTCTTCTTGATTTCGACTCGAACATCATTATTCGCGCTTGTTACCTGTCCGACTCTGCTCTCTTCAGTTGTGTTAGTTTCAACTATCGTTTTTTTTTCATACATCGCTGTTTTGTCTTTAGTTTAATCTGGATGCTTTCGTTATCCTCCACCTCTCTGTACAGACCTGTAACTTGTGTACAAACATCAGTGCGAGTACTGTAGTGTATATTGCCTTTCTTAGTTATTTGGACAATGTACCTTAATGATAGGAGCAATAATTGCAATTGCTTTTTGACATTGACGATATCCTGCACGACGCACAAGCACACATCCACTGCGAGCGCGTAAGTTGTCCTTTGTAGTGGTTGCTGGTGTTCACGTGGCCGTATCTGCAAGCTTTACCGGCCTCTGACATCGGTTGATATGAGTTTTTCGGGAATAGTGTAATGGACAGCTTCTCAATCCGTGCATTGAACTCAATGCCGAGATAGACGGCAATTTGACGACATCAAGGAAGTCATGTTATCAGGCGCATTTCAGGGATAAATGGGAAGTCACCTCAGCACCCACGTACAGCAGACAAAATTCTAAGTACAGAATATGACGCGTGGCCTTCCCTGCCTTTGGTGTCCCCTGATGACTCCAGTGGTTGCTTCTCGCTTTTCGAGTGTGTATCCTAGCCCATTCCTGCTTTCGGGTACGTGCTGTAAAAAAGCAGAGTACTTGCTGACAGCTTCCCCAATTGTGTGTATACATACAAACCAGAACATCTGACTCAGTGCAGTTAGCGAGTAGGGCTGCGCTTCGATCCGTCATATTGCTCTTCCAAGCATCCAAGTTCCGAGGAAAAGCCGCTACAATTGCAGGCAGGAGGCTGACTTGCTGCTGCGGTCAAAGCGAGTGCAGGTTCAAAAATTACGAGGAACTTTAGCGGCTAAAGTGGTGGAAGGCGAAAGCTTGAGGGCTGCATTCTGCTACGCGATTGTTCACTGCACATTTTGTAGGTGCATTAATTAACTGCCAATTAATGACGCTTAAGCTTCGCCTTTAGCAGTGGAACGCGACAGCGTGTTGTAGCGCTGCCACGGAGTCCAAGGAAAGCCACCACCCGTTCGGCACGATGCGTTGCCCTTTGAACGCAACGCTTTTTGAGGAAAGGAAATGGGGCTGTAATTCCCTGTCATCTCGGCGGACACCTGAGCCGCACCGTACAGGAAGGGAGGAAGTGTGAGTGAAAGAAGAAAGAGGGGCCGTAATGAAAAAAATGAAAATTGTATTTCAGGAAAGGAAATTACGCATTAACTGTCTCACATATATCAGTAGACACTAGTCGAAAATTGTATTTGAGGAAAGCAAGTTGCGCAGTAAATGTCTCACATATTTCGGTGGACACCCGTCAGAATTCGCGCGCGGTGAGGTCACGACAATTTGGACCAATCCGAAACGCGGACAAATACGCCTTTCGTCGGTAAATTGGTTTTTGAGGAAAGGAAATGTACCTGTCTCTCATATCTCGGTGGACACCTAAACCTCGCCGTAACGGGAAGGGAGGAAGATGTGAGTGAACGAAGACATCGTGTTCACTAGACGCACCTTTGTTCATTCCAAACCATCGAGCTGGTATGGCGGAGATCAGGCAATAAAGAAAAAAAAAAGCTGGCATGGCGGAGTGGTAGCGTGCTCGACTCACACTCCGGAGACCGGGGTTCGATTCCGAAGCTCGGCCAATTTTATTTATTTACCTGGTCTGACTAGAAAGCTTAATTAAACTAATTGGCTAAGTAAGCAATTAACCAAACTCAGTCAAACTTGCTGGAGCATCACTATACGATCCCTTTAATTGGTTGCATGGTTAGTAGCCAAAGTGCAATTGGCCCCGTTTGAAATTCGAGCACTGTGACCTCACGACCGTTTCGACCAACTGAAAAGCGTGACATTTCTGTCGACAGCTCCTGCTTACAACGATGAGGCATCAAAGGCTTCCGCCTTAATAAGCTTGTTTATGCCCGCTGAACTTCCTTTATTCTAGCCAAGGTGCTGTTGTAGGGAATGGCACAAAGTCCTAGAAATGCGTCGGCTGCACCAAGACATAGTTCCGAACGAAACTGGATGCGGTTGTGTGGCGCCATCTGGTGTAAACGCCACATGTCTCGAGCATTTTCTTTTTTCATATTTACCGAATACATGCCATAAAATTGCATGTTTTAGGGAAGAAAATATCGCTTGCAATAAACATGTCCACTCCGACAAAAGTAAATACCGCAAATCACAATAAGAGTAGATGTAACAATGCACTGTCAGAAGCAGGGACGCCGGAAGTACATTTTCAAAGGGGGGGGGGGGGGGGGGGGGCTGGAACAAGTTTCTTTTTACTTTTTTTTTGTTTAGGTACTTAGGTTTTTCAGATATTACAATCCAAGTTTGCCTTGATTAACTGCCTGCACATTTGTGAAATTATTGTTACCGCGCGAAATAGTTTCCACGATGTCATAGATTCTCTTAGGTGTGTCGAAATATGAAGGATCGTGGTCACACTTTAAATTCATCACGGCTGAGAGCAAAGGCTATTCTGATCATAGACCCTCGTGTGTGCTACTTATAGCATCACCGCTAAAGATCCCCCCGTAAACTGTTTTCGACTGTGACACAAGTTTCCTCTCTCACTTTTTAACTTCCTGTTGCCACCATTACTTGACAATAAAAAGCACTTTAATCTGGCAACACAAACCTTTCTAAATGACGAAGTTCTAGCTGGTACCATGATGAACCCTATTATCAGTTAAAAAAAACAGTATTTGTGCGCCATTGTGAACACCAGAGTGGGGCTCATTTGTAAGAAAGTAATTTTAAGCACAATTCAACGCTATTTCAAGTATGCATTCTCGACTCTTTGATCAATTAATTTTGTCCTTATCTCGTCTTTTCAGTTCTACAACTTCCCCCGAATTCTCCTCTTACCATCATCGTCATCATCAGCCTGACTACGCCCCCTGCAGGGCAAAAGCCTCTCCGATATCTCTCTAATTAACCTTGTCCATTGCCACCTGGGGCCACTGTATCTCCGCAAACTTCTTAATCTCATCCGCCCGCCTACTTTCTGCCACCCCCTGCTACGTTTGCTTTCTCTTGGAATCCACTCTCTTAAGGGCCAGCGGTTATCTTGCCTTCGCATTGCATGCCCTGCCCATGCATTCCTTTTCATTTAGACTAGGATGTCATTTCTCTCATCTACTCTGCCTGCTTCCAGTCTCTTAATTATCGTTACACCGATCATTTTTCTTTCCACAGCTTGCTGAGTTCTCCAAAAGCTGAACCCTTTTCGTTAGCCTCCACGTTACTGCCCCATAGGCGAGCACCGGTAAGTACAGCTGCCGTGTTCTCTTCAGAGATAGTGGAAAACTTCCATTCATGGTCTGAGAGAACCTGCCATATGCGCTCCACTCCATTCTTATTCCTCTTTCCAACGGTGCTTAACACACTAGTACCGTGCGACTTTTGACAGAGAAGCTTATCCACGGAGTTACTGCGACTGAAAGTCATTCAGCAGATTTCACAATTGAAAACAGTATCCGAAAGGTAGCAAAGTTTTCAGTCCTATTCCTAAAAAAATTTGTTTACTGATCGCTACTCTTCACTGGTTCGCATGGCCCCCTTGAGGAATAAATCATACCTTCAACCATACAACCAAAAAAGTTTGTTCAAGTTGTCTTGAACAAAATAGCACCATGCTCCATGTTAGAGATCAAGATAGCAGGAACTAAGTTGTTAGACCTCAAGGGCAAAATATTTTACATACTCCGCTCTGGAGGCCACATAACACAACGACAAACAAACGAAGAACCAATCAGGCATACGATAGTATGGACGCCGGGACATACGGGAGTAACAGGGAACCAAGAGGCGGACAGGATAGCTCGAGCGTACACTTATTACCGAGCATCCAACGTAGGCGACCTCGAGGGGAACGAACCTGTACCCCAAGATTATTCGGCGATACTAAATTATTACAAGGGCTGCAGAAAGCGGTATCCACCACCGGACAACTCCCTTAGCAGAGAGGACTCTGTCGCGTGGAGGCAGCTACAGACGGGCTCCTACCCGAACCTACACGTACTCAACAAAATATATCCAACACAATACAATGACAAATGCCCTTGGTGCCAAGAACCCCCCACGCTGTACCACATAACGTGGGCATGCCAGAGGATAAGCGTGGTACCAGTGATAACAAACCCGAGTGCGGAGCAATGGGAGGGAGTGCTCTCCAGCGATCGCCGGGTCGACCAAGAAGGTCTGATTCGGCGAGCAAAACTGGCAGCAGCATCCAGCGGAGTCCTGGACTAAGGGCAACCGACCTTTGAGCAAGATGGACGAAGCCATCTCAAAACCGCCGAACACAACCGAATCTAGAGCTAATAAAGTTTTCACTCACTCACTCATATCGCGAGGCGAGCGTGTACTGCCCTCTGCTAACGTGCGGAGAAAACATCTGAAACGCCTTTTAGCGCCGTTCATAAAGAGGCCGCTGTGCTTCGCCGAGTTCTAG
Source organism: Amblyomma mixtum (assembly GCF_055824585.1). Classification (NCBI taxonomy): domain Eukaryota; kingdom Metazoa; phylum Arthropoda; class Arachnida; order Ixodida; family Ixodidae; genus Amblyomma; species Amblyomma mixtum. The sequence goes on from NC_143012.1 coordinate 20,706,504, forward strand.
GTTTATTGTACAGGCTCCCAGAGCTAAGCGATTGCTTTCCCTGTGCAGCTCTCGTCTGTATTAGTCAAACGCGATAAGATGGTTGGAAAAACCTCCATGCATTGCGGAGAAGACAACTCCTCAGCATCGTTTCGCTTAAGACTGCTTCTGACAGTGCATTGTTACACCTACTCTTATTGTGATTTGCGGTATTTACTTTTGTCGGAGTGGACATGTTTATTGAGAGCGATATTTTCTTCCCTAAAAGATGAAATTTTATGGCATGCATTAACGCTCAAGACTCCTTGCGTTTGCAACAGATGGCGCCACACAACCACATCTAGTTTTGTTCGCAACTATGTCTTGGTGCAGCCGACGCATTTCTAGGACTCTGTGCCATTCCCTACAACAGCACCTAGACTAGAATAAAGGAAGTTCAGCAGGCATAAACACACTGAGTCTGCACTCGCTCTCACCGCAGCAGCAAGTCAGCCTCCTGCATGCAATTGTAGCGGCTTTCCCGCGGAACTTGGATGCTTGGAAGAGCAATATGGCGGATCGAAGCGCAACCATTGCACAGTAACTGCACTGAGTCAGATGTTTTGGTTTGTATCTGCTACACACAATGGGAGAAGCGGTCAATAAGTACTGTTTTTGTACAGCACGTACCCGACAGCAAGAATGGGCTAGGATCCACACTAGTGATGCAAAACTATCCATTGTACTATCGATACTATCGATAGTTGAGTCACTATCGAACTATCGATGGTAAAAAAGACTAGCGATAGTACTACCGATATCGATAGTACTTTCGATAGTACTATCGATAGTGCTATCGATTCTGTAAAATAAACCACGCGTACCCAGTGCATCCTAAATTTGGTTTCCCGAGTGACTGGTGCGGATGTGATGGTATGAGTAACTGACAGGACTCGCCCGTTTTCGAGGCCTACGCGTCACCGAGCTCTGCAGACGTTGCCTACTTAAAGTTACTGGATAAAGTGTTAGGTTCCCGAATGTCCTAGTTGCGAAGCATATGTGCGAAAAGCATTTCTGCAGCGGTTACGTGAGCAAGACGACGTCTGCAGTGCAAGATAGTGTCGTGTAAGCCAGCACAACTTGGGCTATTTGTTGTTTCATCGGATGCAGTTCCAGGTATTTTTCCGAACTGTCCCTGTGCACGTTAAAGAAGCACAGCTGGTCGAAATTTACCCGGAGACCTCCGGTGCGACATCCCTCATAGCTTGTCTCTTCGGGACATTAAGCCTCACGAGACCATGAAACCAATCAGGTATCGCAAATGTTTTGGTTATATCGCAGGCATAATATATTCATAATATCAATATTGTTACGGGGATGGTATATTGTTACTATCAGTAGTCTTACCCTTGACAGTTTCACTATCGATAGTCTTGCTATCGATAGCGGTACTATCGCTAGTAATACTATCGATAGTAGAATCGATAGTATTATATCGATAGTGTTTTTACACTATGGATAGTCAATTTTCCGATAGTTTTGCATCGCTAACACACTCGAAAAGTGAGAAGTGACCTCTGGAGTAATTAGGGGACACCAAAGGCAAGGAAGGCCACGCGGTCATATTTTATACTTAGATTTTTGTCAGCTGTACGTCGGCGCTGAGGTGACCTCACATTCATCCCTGAAATGCGCCTGATAACATGACTTGCTTGATGTCGCCGAATAGTCGTCTATTTCGGCCTTGAGTTCAATACAGGGATTGAGATCTTATCCATTACACTTCTTTTCACGAAAACTGATATCAACAGATGTCAGGGGCCGGCAAAACTTGCAAGTGCAGCCACGTGAAAAGGAGCAACCACACCAGAGCACATCATCTCGCGGTGTATGTGTGTTTGCGTGTCATACAGGATCTGGTCACACAGAGAATGTAAAAAAAACAATTAAATTACTGCTCATTTCTTTTATATAAGTTGTTCAAATATCTAAACAAAGCAAATATAGACTACATTATTCGCGCTGACGTTGGTACCCCAGTTCCAGGTCTGTACAGACAGGTGGAGCATAATAAAAGCATTCAGCTTAAATTGAAGACAACAAAACGATGTATGGAAAGAAAAACGAGAGGTGATGGTTGGTTGGTTTATGGGGTTTAACGTCCCAAAGCGACTAAGGCTATGAGAGACGCCGTAGTGGAGGGCTCCGGACCTGAAGATAGCAGATTGGGGCAGGAAAGAAGCGCGAATAATGATGCTCGAGTCAAAATCAAGAAGAAATGGAAATGAGCGGCACAAGTTATGCGAAACCAAGATAAGCGATCGTCGTTAAGGCTGAACGAACTGCACTTCAAAAGAAGGCACGCGTAGCGTGGACAGCAGAAAGACAGGTGGGCGGATGGATTAGGAAGTTTTCGGCGATAAGGCGGCCACAGCTGACACAGGACAAAATTAACTGAAGGGATTTGTTTGGTTTTAGGTTTGGTTTTATGGGCTTTAACGTCCCAAAGCAACTCAGGCTATGAGGGACGCCGTAGTGAAGAGCTCCGGAAATTTCGACCACTTGGGGTTCTTTAACGTGCACTGACATCGCAAAGCACACGGGCCTCTAAAATTTCGCGGCCGGGATCGAACCCGCGTCTTTCGAGTCAGCAGCCGAGTGCCGTAACCACTGAGCCACCGCGGCGGGGAGGGAGGGATTTGTGAGAAGCCTTTACCATGCAGTGGGCGTAATTTGTTTGACGATGATGATAGTGACGCTCTAAAGAAATCATTCTGCTGAGCACGTTGCAAAAGGCGTGTGCATGTGCAGTAACTGGCTCCGGGATGGGTTGGCGGCATACTGGGAAAGGGCGGGGGGTGGGGCAGGGAGGTGACATTGGCAAAGACGACGCCGTGAAGTCGCACAATACCCTACACACTGCCATCGCTGTAAAAAATTAGACGTTAGAGGTAAAAAATCTTCGACGTTTACTGAGCGTCGCACCCGCGGCCTGTCTCAACTGGCTATTGGCGACGGCCTTGTACCACTGGGGCCCCTGACCGACAGGCTCCGTTCTCGAGCCGCCGTTAGTAGAGTTTGCACGCTATCACACCGAGAACAGGCACTTCAGGTGGACAAGAGGACTTCCCCCCGCTGCCTGCTTCGTGGATGGTCCGGGTTCATGTCCCTGGAGTCGTGGCTCCACCCACGACTCCACCCCGGACACGTTTCGGGTGCACCACCCTTCCTTCGCTCTTTATGGGGAGGTGGCGGCGAAAGGAGCCTGCATTTCACTGCAAGTTGGGTGCGCAACCCCTCACACAAACGGATTCGGCCAACCTGGGCGCACTACGCTCGCGGCGGTGAGGGTCGTACTCTGCCACCTCCCATCCAAAGGCTAGTCGCAGCTCGCCATTGTCTGGTGCTGTAGCAGGGCGTAATACGGACATATATTTTTACACCGAACTATGTGTGAGCGACTGTACCACTACCAAAACAAAATTGGAGGCGACACAAAAGCTACGCCTTAAGGATATGATGCGATGTCGTTATTGAGTTAAACGCCATATATGTGGAATTGGTCGTTCTGAACTTTACACTCGTATGTCCCACGTAGTCCTTGATACCCCTCCTTGTGCAATGGTGCAGCGGTTAAGGGATGCGTCACTGCCCTGCGATGGCAAGTGCTGCCACGTACCGGTGGGTCTTGAGCGAGTGAAGTTGCTCTTCCCGAGTAGCCTCTCGCGATCAGCCAGTAATTTAACTGTCCCCTAGCAGGGTGGTTAGTTACTCAGAATCCGGTGGGCAGGTTGATGACCCCAGTAGGTCACGTGACCTAGGTTGCTCCCCTAAGCTGCTTTCTGGGGGTGGCTACGTGAACCACACTACGCCACTGTATTTATCGCTCACAACGCCGACAACACCGACGCTGTGTTTTCTACGTAACGAGGCCTTTAACGCTATCGCGTTAGCATTGCCCAGTGTACTGGCACGTAAGTGATAGAATAAAAATAACTTAATTTGGTCCAAAGGGTGCTTGGCCAAGGGTGGAGCCTTAACCTGTTACCCCAGCGGCAGCGGCGACTGCCGAAGACCGCCGGACCAGGCCCCACCGGCGTTCTAAATTTGGCCTTAATAACGCGATAGTGTTAAAGGCCCCATTACGCATAAAATCCAGCGTCGGCATTGTAAGGGAAAATCACGATCATGGCTCTGGCAAGTGATGCCCAGAGAGCAACCTAGGAGGACGGTGGTCCAACCTGGTCATGTGACCTTGCGGCGTCATCACAACGTGCCCACAGAATAGTGAACAAACTGCCCACCGGGGCACGTGGCAGTTAAATTGATGATTTATGGCTGGAGAAGAGCAACATGGGCCGCAAAAAGCCCCCCGTTTGATGCACCTGTCATCGCAGGGCAGTGGCGCATCGCTTAAGCACCTCACCACTGTGCCAGGAGGTGTATGATGACTCCCACGGATCTATGAATGAATGTGAAGTACAGAATGACCTGCATATATGGGAATTTATTACGCTATCGCGTCATACCCTCAAGGAAAAACTGAAGTGTCCCCTCCAATTTTGTAATCACGGCTGCGATTTGTAACCTTACCACTGGGAGCGAAACAACGGATGTGATAATCCAACTGCGGCACAGGTGTTGCTGACCAATGGTAAGGAGACAGAATCAATCGCGGAAAGTGGTTTTTGGCTGGCGAGTTGGTTACGAAGCATCATGAAGGGAACAGAGTGATCTAAGACATACACAGAAAGATGAAGAACAAGGCGAACATAGCACTGAGTAACAACTGGAGGTTTATTTCCGGGTCACCATGTATAAACACACATGACCTCAAGGAGGAAAGAGATTCAGAACATACGCACCAGAAACAACATGAAGACGCTCAGGAAGATACCCCAAGGAACAAAAAGTGAATTGCACTGAGGCCTTCGTGGGGTGTATCTTCTTGACCTTCTTCATGGTGTTCTCTGCGCGCATATTCTGAATCCGTTTGGCGTCATCTGTGTCTTCATACATGATGTCGCGGAGATAAAACTTCAGGCGTTAGTCAGCGGTGTGTTCGTCGCGTTCTTCGTCCCACAGCGTCTGTTTATGATAATCGCGGAAAGAACCGTTGGAAAGCTGACCTTTAAAGCGACAGCATTGGAGTTGTCAAAACACCTCCGTCTATGTTTAGTGTCACGAAATTCTCCGATCGATCGTGAGTGGTCACGTGACCTTGTGACGTGATCACAAGTTGCCCAACGGGTCTGCGAGGAACCTAGACAATCGAAAAAATCTGAAAAAGATATATATGCAGCGATTGGCGCTGCAACCCCATAGCCGATGCCTGCTATTGCAGCTAGCAGTCCGAATATGGGGGTTGATGGATCTACAATCGTAGTGAAACGGACGCAACTATACGCAGAAGTTGCAACAAAAGCTGCGACATATGTGGAACACACTGCTATGGCATTCCACTGTTGAGGTAACTTAAGGGTCCCCATTGTTTTTTGGAACGAATTTTCCACATAGCCCTAGCCTCTTTCTTTACTGAGCTTATCGCAAGGCTACCAAGGCAGAGCACGTGACATTGATTACATGAGAGCTGTAAGCCGGCATTTTAAACAATACCATAAGCGACTTAGGAAACAAAATAATTGCAGTGAATGCGAGCAGGTGGCGCAACTGACCTCCTCCCCCACATTGAAAAAGCGATCCATTTTTAAGTGCAGAAGAAGCACTGTCCGCTCTGGAAGAGGCGTATTGAAGACCTCCGAATTCGTTCTGACCACCGGAGGCTTAGGGGGCACCCGTAACGGAGGCCCCGTGAGGTGTTTTCAAAGAATAATTTTCTTTTGCAACTAGTCTCTGCTTATGTCCACACATGAAATTAATATGCTTACTTGAAAGCGAGAGTCGATTCCACACTCTCAAGTGCATCCTCTTCATACTTTTTCAAGTCCAGCTTTCTTCGGCATTTTCTTTTTTAGGCAACTGTGGAATATTGTAGATTACTTAGAGCATATAGACGGGAATTATCTAACTTTCCGATGCGTTGCAAAATCTTGCTTTTAGACCTTGTCCTGCGTTCGTACCGTGTAGTTAAGAGTGCCGTGGAAAACCAGTGAGGTGCGTTTTTGGCATTAAAAAGCAGAAAACTACAAACGTCCCGTAGAGGGATCAGAGGATATATTGATTGTTATGATGCAATCTTACGATATGCGAAACAACTGCGGGAATAAACAAGTTTGGGTTGAAAAAATGCGCTTGTCAAGAATTCCTGGGTATAGCTTGCCTTAATTGCAACCATATCAAAGGTAACTTTTTATGACTAATCCTTAATCAGGCGATTAAGTATTACAGAGAACCTTTGTAACTTTGTTAAAAGCCGCCGACACACGCTTTATTATTTTGTTCGGCACGCCAGACACATCCGCATTTTTTGGAGTTATTGTATTCGCGCGCATCTATTTCTACGGTGTTCGAGATTTTAGTAGGTGTTGCAGACCCCCCGCCTCGAGGGTTCATCTTTTAAAGAGTCGCCGTTTGTCGCGTTTCTATGCCAAAAAAAATATTAAAAAAAAACACAATCGGAGCGTATAATTCTCTATATTGAAAACTCGACGAAGGTAACGAGGAACAAACAAACATTCTGTACAACATAAACGTTACCATCGTCATCCGTCCTCCCTTGCTTTCTTGTAGTCAACAAAAAAAAAAACTGCTGCTGCAAAAAAAGGACAGCGTCCAGATAGTATATACAATCTCTCCTGACCACGAACAACTATGGCGGGCCTCATGAACGCACAGCCAGCAGCACTGGATGAAGCCGAGGTAGCCTCTGAGTTCGCGACAGCGCATGCGCAGTCAGAGGAGGACGCCACTGTGCCCTTGTTCCCGCCAGAGCCTCGTAGCAGGAGGGCGGGTCCTCAGAAGATGCTGAATATGCTGAGCGACGCCTGCAGCTCGTCACTCTCTTGGTAGTCGGAGTGGAGCACCTTGCACGGGGGTCGGGACAGGCACCTAAAGGTCGCGTGGAGCAGCTCCATGTTGTCGAACATTTTGGTCAGCCTGTGTCGGGAGAGACGTCTCTATAACCTCTTCTGCCAGGAATTATCTTCCGATAGGGGAGAAGCGATGACGTGGAGTCGTTTCATACAATCACCAGGGACGAAAAAGAAATTCACGGGACCACTGCCACTGCGTAACGCGAGGTTTCGAAAAAAGTGTTTTCTGCGGTGATTATCATGCCCAGGGTGAGCTCACAGGCTAGTTGGTTATTCATAATAATTTCAACAGCGCATGCTACACAAGGACACAAGACGAGAAAACACACACACGAGCGCTGACTGCAACTTTATTTGAGAAAGGCGCCAACCTCTACATATATACTCTCAAGGAACCGCCCACTGGGGTAAAACCTAAAATCACGGCACGTGTCAAGCCACAAGCACGAAAAAATATTCAAGAGATAAGCATACAGTAGACAGGTGACCAAGACCGCAAAAAAGAAGAAAGATTACAAGAAGCAGCGAGAAGAAATTATTTCACTGCCCTTTTTTCCTGCGTAACAAACAGTGGTAAAATCACGTGCAGTGATTTTAGGTTTTACTCTAGTGGTCGGTTCCTTGAGGGTATATATGTAGAGGTTGGCGCCTTTCTCAAATAAAGTTGCAGTCAGCGCTCGTGTGTGTGTTTCCTCGTCTTGTGTAGCATGCGCTGTTAAAATTATTATCATGCGGTTGTTCATTATCATTTGTACTTTGCGGTAAAGTGTGCGTGACGTCACAATGCTCTCAAATAGCGCTTTGCAGGTACGTCATGCCTGACGTCACTGCACGGTGACCAATCGGCTTGGTGCTGTGTTACGCCAACACCGCAGAAGCGGGAAGCAACCCCTGGCGCATGAAGCACATCGACCCAGACTACGACGGACATGTGTGTGACCAGTGCAGTGAACGTGCAGACTTGACCCACATGCTGTGTGGTTCTTCATCAAGTGACGCCTACGCCCAGAACAAGGAACATTGGGACAAAGTACTGAAGTGCTTCACTTCACGACCAGCTTCGGGCTGTCCAGGAGGCCCGCGCGGCGGCGGAGAGCTTCGGGCTCTCTGTGCCTACGTGGGAGCTGCCCTCTGCACCTGGCGCCTAGCCGAGTGTCCTTCAGAACCCCTACTGTGGGAAATAAAGTTTTACCACCACCACCACCAAGACATTTTCAGTGAGATGGCATATTTAACACAAATTTATGCTCTTTATCGATTGAGGTGACCATGGAGTTCAAGGCGCCTTAAGGATAAATTAAATTTGAACCGTGCGGAAAGATTGCTGCGTTTTTATGGAGAGGCTGCTTTGAATGACAGCGGAGTCCTTGTAAGCTGTAAAAGGACGAGAAAATGTAATACAGGCAACACTGCCACTAGCTGCTTTCACAAGCAAATTGCAGTGACGTCAAAGAAGATGTCTGTGCGGATATCTGAGGCTAACTACAAGGACAACTACAAGCGGTAATTGACGGATCTTGGAGGCACATTGCACAGACGTCCATTATGTTATACTAGGTGACAGTTTATACATTGGCAAGAGAGTAAGGCAGAGGAGCAGAATATCTGCAAATGTGTCTCTGATCTGAACAGTTCGGAAGCTGGACTGCGGCCTCGCAATTCGATAACAGCGCAGTTGCTCCGTTCCGTCCCTGGTGCTCCTGGCGCCATCTATGCTGCTCGTTGTAATTCGAAGTACCTACCCTACGGAAACGTTCCACACGAGTTGCTCGTATGGAATTATGGAAATACGCAGTCAATATGATCTAGAAAAATATATGGACATCCATACATATTTGCATTGAGTCCATAAGCTTTCCATAAAAATTTCATATAACTCCCATAAAATGTGTATGACATCATATGGATTCCGTAAGCTTCCATACGCGCTTACTGTTATGTCCACACAGACTCTGCAGACTCCGTACTCACTCCATGTAACCCATACGGAAATATACGGAATAATGGGACTAGTCTTCTTGAAACGTTCAGTATGACATGCAACTCGTCGTAATCAAAGATTTTTTTTCGTGACTCTGCCGTTTAAAATGCGCAGTCAAGTAAGAAATATGCCTTAAACAACGAGTTTAGATAACATAGGAAATTCTTAACAGCAACAGGGGATTAAAGTCGTTCTGTAAAATACGGCGTGTTTCCTTTGGATTACGTTGCCAAGAAAGGCTGCCGAGTAGTATAGAAATGAAGCTCCAACAAAGCAAACTGCTGTGTAGGTTAATCATGCATTTTAAATTTCGCATTTGAAAAGATTACGGGGTAAGTCTGAAGGAGGAAGACGACCGCACAGCGCTGGAAACCGGACGAACGCCTGTTTCCACGTCGAGTCGGGCAGGCAGCAATAAGTGTTCCATTCTAAGCCCGGCAAGGGACACGTTGCATAAGCACGCACCGTATACCGAAACTTTCGTAACGAAAGCTCGGTGAGGGCAAGAAGCCTATTTTGTAGCCGATCTCCACGGTTGTCATGTAACAAGCTCACGGGGATTTCTTACCCAGCGTTCGTAACCTGGTCACGTGCGTCCTCGATCGCCATAAGGACACGCGGCTTACAGCATAATCAAGGGTTTTCGGATCGCTACAGTTTCGAAACTTGCCACAGGCCGGGTTTCGAGCCGAGACGTCGCGGTCATTAGGCTTCGGATAACGTTATGGAAGAGCTTTCTACCGAGCCCAGAATGACAGCGCCGCGACGACGGAAGAAGGTTTAAGCTTTGTTTTTAAGAATTTGCTTATAGCCGGACACAGGTAAAAAAAAATTACAGAGAATGTTTACTACATTTCAATCGGAGCTAAAGTACGGATTTGCGTTCCGTAGAAGATGACGGTGAGCAGGCAGTGCTGCGGGACGGAGCAAATGGAAGTTCATGAAGACGACACTTTCCGATGCACAGCGCGAGTGTGTGGTGCAGTTTAACACAAGGTGTGATCGGCTGCGGCGATAGCCTAGTGGTATCGCTGTGCGGCCCTTAAAGGCGCACTAAAGCGGAATCTGCACTCGTCTTTTTACCGCAGAAACTCGATCTACATGTTCGCAGCAATCTTGGAAACTTCGAATTATTGTCCTGTGCGGCCGATTTCCATAATTTAAATCGGATTAAACGTGTCGGCCCCCACCTTTTCATGAACTCGCCGCAGACGGTAGGAGGAGTCAGCCAACCTTTCGGCCAGTCCCATGGCGGCTTGCCGCTCTGCCATCGGCGGAGTGATACGTAGCGATCAGAGAAACTAAAGAGCCCATGTGTATTTTTATTTGCGTGGGTTTAATTTACATCTATGTAGCCTCTGACTGCATTTATTCACGGAAACATAAAAACAAAATAAAAAAATTCAGGGGCACTTTGACTATCTAAAGTGGATAGAGGCGGAAGTGTTTTTCGCACCACCTTCGCTGTTTCTGTGGCACTGGTGGCGTCACATATAATTGAGGACTAATTACTAAGTGATGACAAATCACTAATTAATGGTTAATTACTGATTAATGCCTGAATACTAATTAACTGCTAATTAATGACGCTTAAGCATCGCCTTTAGGAGTAGAACGCGACAGCGCGTTGTAGCGCTGCCAGGGAGTCCAAGGAACGCCACCACCCGTTCGGCGCGATGCCTTGCCCTTTGAACGCAACGCTTTTTGAGGAAAGGAAATGGCGCCGTAATTCTCTGTCATCTCGGTGGACACCTGAACCGCACCGTAGAGGAAGGGAGGAAGTGGGAGCGAAAGAAGATAGATAAAGAGGAGCCGTAATGAAGAAAATGAAAATTGTATTTGAGGAAAGGAAATTACGCAGTAACTGTCTCACAAAATTCAGGGGGGCACTTTTTTGACCGAAAGTGTGGTCACTGATGTGTGGTTAAGATGTTAAGCTTCGCCCCTAAGAGTGGAACGCGACAGCGTCTTGCAACGCTGCCAAGGAGACCATAGAACGCCATCGCCCATTCGGTTCTGCGCCTCGCTCGTCGGTAAATTGGTTTTTGAGGAAAGGAAATATATCTGTTTCTCATTTGTCGGTGGACACCTATACCTCGCAGGAAGGGAATGGAGGAGGATGAGAGTGAGTGAAGACACCGTATTCACTAGACGCGCCTTTGTTCATTCCAAACCATCGAGCTGGCATGGCAGAGTGGATAGCATGCTCGTCTCTCACGCCGAAGACCGGGGTTCGATTCCTGAGCTCGACCAATTTCTTAATCGGTTTTATTTATTTATATGGCCCGACTAGTAAAGCTAATTTGGCTAATTGGGCAATTAAGCAATTAAGTAAGCTCAGTCCCACTTACTTGGAGCATCACTATACGATCCCTTCAATTGGTTGCATGGTTACTAGCCAAAGTACAATTGGCCCCGTTTGAAATTCGCGCGCTGTGACGTCACGACCATTTCCACCAATTGAAAAGCGTGACATTTTCTGTCGACAACTGCTGCTTACAACGATGAGACATTAAAGGCTTCCGCCTTAAAAAGCGAAGCCGCCACGCGACTGCCTGAAAGACACACCACGTGTTAGTTGACTCCGCCTACCGCCTGCGGCGAGTTTTAAGGCGGAAGCCTTTAATGTCTCATCGTTGTAAGCAGCAGTTGTCGACAGAAAATGTCACGCTTTTCAATTGGTGGAAACGGTCGCGACGTCACAGTGCGCGAATTTCAAACCGGGCCAATTGTACTTTGGCTAGTAACCATGCAACCAATTGAAGGGATCATATAGTGATGCTCCAAGTAAGTGGGACTGAGCTTAGTTAATTGCTTAATTACCCAATTAGCCTACTTAGCTTTACTAGTCAGGCCATATAAATAAATAAAACCGATTAAGAAATTGGTCGAGCTCGGGAATCGAACCCCGGTCTTCGGCGTGAGAGACGAGCATGCTACCCACTCCGCCATGCCTGCTCGATGGTTTGGAATGAACAAAGGCGCGTCTAGTGAATACGGTGTCTTCACTCACTCTCATCCTCCTCCATTCCCTTCCCGCGAGGTTTAGGTGTCCACCGACAAATGAGAAACACATACATTTCCTTTCCTCAAAAACCAATTTACTGACGAGCGAGGCGTAGAACCGAATGGGCGATGGCGTTCTATGGACTCCTTGGCAGCGTTGCAAGATGCTGTCGCGTTCCACTCTTAGGGGCATCAGTGACCACACTTTAGGTCAAAAAAGTGCCCCCTGAATTTTGTGAGACAGTAACTGCGTAATTTCCTTTCCTCAAATACAATTTTCATTTTCTTCATTACGGCTCCTCTTTATCTATCTTCTTTCACTACCACTTCCTCCCTTCCTCTACGGTGCGGTTCAGGTGTCCACCGAGATGACAGAGAATTACTGCGCCATTTCCTTTCCTCAAAAAGCGTTGCGTTCAAAGGGCAAGGCATCGCGCTGAACGGGTGGTGTTCCGTGGACTCCCTGGCAGCGCTACAACGCGCTGTCGCGTTCCACTCCTAAAGGCGAAGCTTAAGCCTCATTAATTAGCAGTTAATTAGAATTCAGGCATTAATCAGTAATTAACAATTAATTAGTGATTTGCCATCACTTAGTAATTAGTACTCAAATATATGTGACGCCACCGGTGCCACAGAAACAGCGAAGGTGGTGCGGAAAACGCTTCCGCCTCTACCCACTTTAGACAGTCAAAGTGCCCCCTGAATTTTTAAGAAATGCGGGAGCCGGGACGTTTAATCCGATTTAAATTAGAGAAATCGGCCGCACACGAGAATAATTTGAGGTTTCTAAGAATCCTTGGAACGTGGAGATCCAGTTCCCTTGGTAAAAAGACGAGTTCAGATTCCTTTTTAGCGCCCCTTTAAAAAATATCTGTTCGCGCAGCCACGGGTTCGACTCCCAATCATGGATATTGGTTCAATTTCTTTCTATCTTTCATGCTTTGACCTCGAACTCAGCTGAAGGTCAAATTTACACGCTCCGCGATTGAAGCCCGAGGTCCCGTAGTGAAACTTTCGCTTAAAAAAAACTCCAACCAACGGCGTCGCTGGTTCTCATGAACCTGAGCGTGACAATGCAGGGAGGCAACTATCCCCGAAAATGCAGGGAGGAGTCTCTCTCCTTTCTTCTGCCACTCCCTGCATTATGTACACTAGGAAGTTCATGAGAATCAGCCGACGCTATTCGCTAGGAGGCGGTCCTTTGATGGGGAAAAGCTGCCGTTGTCTTGACTTGACCGGACTATACTTCCTTACATTGATATATATGCTTTTAAGTTTTTGTTTCAATACGGTTATATCATTAATGCGAAAGCATTATATGGTTCTGTCGCATCAGCAAAAAGTGTCCGCAGATTTGGCCTCACGATTACGCAGTTCTCTGAAGACAAATGCGTGAGAGTGATTGTGACAGATAGTGTGTGACAAAATGTTGCCGTGGCAAAAATTTCGTTGATGAGGTGTAATTAATTCAACGCGAAAAACCGCGAAAAAACACTTAGACGTCAAAGTAGCCATGGACATCGATATAGCACATGGACGTCAGAACAGCCACGGACATCGATACAATATGTGGACGTTTTTCCTTCGCATTGCTCGAACGCAGGTCGCTGGTGGACTCAAGGTTTTTTGTTGAACTGTGTTCATAGATTGCTCACATGAGGTACCCCACCCCTTCCCCTGATGCAATGACCACGCAGGTCTTTAGGTGGAGTAAAGCTAAGAAACTGGGAGAAAGGGGGAAATAAGGAGGGAATAAGAAATGAAAGAAGAAGAGCATTCACGTACCTTATTTTGTTGGTGTAGAAATCATCCTGCGTGTACCGCATCAGCGCGTTCACTCTGTCCGTCTTCTTGCTCGGCCACCGCTCGCAGAACTCCTGCGTCCAGCGTAAAGCACCCTAAACACGAATACGCCTATATGGGAGTGAAATGGCTCTCTCCTCTGGCACACTCCCTTTTATAAAAGAGGGCTAAAGCGGGCAGTTCACTCCCTTTTTACACCTTTCTGTTTGGAGTGAGGAAGCATAGCTGTCTTACCAGCGTCTGACAAGCCGATCGAGCGATTCATACATGAACCATACAAGCCTCCGCGGTGGCGCTCGTCTGCTGACCCGAAAGACGCGGGTTCGATGCCGGCAGCGGCGGCCGAATTTCGATGGAGGCGAAATTCTAGAGGCCCGTGTGCTGTGCGATGTCAGTGCACCCCAGGTGGTCGAAATTTCCGGAGCCCTCCACTACGGCGTCTCTCATAGCCTGAGCTGGTTTGGGACGTTAAACCCCAGTAAACCCATAAATTAAATAAGTCACACAGAACTTTACAAGGTAAAAGGCAAAAATTTTCAGTTTCAAATTCTTTGGTATGTGATGTTTACAGCACTGAAGTTGTATGTGCTATAAGAGATAACACCATACTGAAGGGCTCCGGGGTGAGTTTATCTCTATGATTCTAAAAAAAAAAACGAAACCATTCTAACAAACCTAACTTTAAAAACCTTTATGTACTATCGGGCCGGAATGAAACGCGAACACGGGAACGCGTGGCCTGTGGCTAATTTTGGTACAGCGCGCGCCGTCTAGCAGCGTCCGCGATAAGCTGCTGACGTGTGCACTGGGTTGGTGGCTTCTTTCCTATGCAGCCTTTGCTCGACTTGCCGAGTTTGGCAATCCCCGTCTAGCACCGGCATGGCCCCAGCCACATCGCTTTGAATCCGACGTCATGACTCCGGTCCCGGCTAGCAGGATGACGATGTGGTTTTTGCTCCTCCTGACTACCGCGTTACTTCTCAGTGCAATGATGAAGCTTGACTGCCCAATGAGGTCGGTTATGATCGTGCAAGTGATATCTGCTTCGGCAGGATGTCGAAGGCTCAGGTCGATCTTTGTGTGTATGCGTAAAAAAAAAAAATGCGACAATTTTAGTTAAACTTTCTGAAATGTCGCAGAGGCTATGACGGATTCCGTAGTAGAAGGCTAATTTTAATTTAGACCACTTAGGTTTCCTTTAAGTGCGCTTACATCGCACAGCGTACGGGCGGTTTTGTATCTCGTCTTAATTGATATACGACCGTCGCCACCTGGATCGAGCCCACGACATTGGAATTAAAAGCCACTTGTCAAAGCCACTGAGGTGCCGTAAAAAGAGTTTCCCAATTTAATTTAGTTTTTATTGACTCTTAATTAATTCACTCTTTTATTCACAGCACAACTGAAATTGCACAAGCAAGTGAATTGCACAAATATTGCACAAATGAAGTTTTACTGAAATGTATGTGATGCAAAAATTAAACACAGACATCACGCCGAAGCGGCCGTCACTAGCACGTTCATGACAGAGGTCATCCGGCAGTCTAATGGCCGAGAGATTGCGCTGAGAGATAACGCGGTCATCAAAGAAAGAGAAAACCGCAACGTCATCCCGCTGGCCCAGATTGTGGACTGGACAGTGTCGGTATCGAGGCAACACGGCTAGCGCCATGCTGGAGCTAGACGGGGATTGCCAAACCGCGGCAAGTCGAGCGAAGGCTGCACTTCTAGGGACAATAGCTGCACACCGGGCGGCTGGGGAAGAAGCCACCAACCAAGTGCACACGTCAGCAGCTTATCGCGGACGCTGCTAGACGGCGCGTGCTGTACCAAAATTAGCCACAGGCCACGCGTTTCCGTGTTCGCGTTTCATTCCGGCCCGATAGTACGTTTCGTTAGGCGCTCGGATGAGATCAGAAAGTTTGCGGGGATAGGGTGGCCGCAGCTGGCACAGCACAGGGTTAACTGCAGAGATATGGGAGACGCATCTTTTCTGCAGCGAACATAGTTAGGCGGATGATGGAGATGCACAATTTGCTGCGCAAGCGGCGGCCACATTACCAAAGCAAATTTCCTAATCTCATCTGCATGAGTGACTGTCCACCGCTGACGTCGTTATTGCTTCATTTCAATTCATTCCGTTACCCTATCAAACTGCCCGTTTTCTACGCACTAGGTATGTCGAGTGAGCCCATTTCATTCTTTTTCTAGCAAGTTATCATTAATTCCAACGTTTTCTTCAATTCATGATGGCTTCGTCTAATTTGTAAGTTATTCTTTAGATACCTTTTTATTTCATTATTTTATTATCAGGCCACTCGCATCGAAGAGGGAAAGAGCGCAAAATATGAACCCAAAGGCTAAAATCAAAACTGGTGCAATGTAAAAATTTAACAATAAATACGCGTATTATCACCAATGGCACTAAAAGCACGAAAGAGAAAAAAACGGACATCAAAATTAAGATACAAAATCTACTTCGCGACGTGGGATTGAAGTCATCAAATGAACAAAGTTAAATTATCCCATTTTTATGTGGCTTGGAGAGCGATAATAGCACCTGCTTGTGGAAGATCATTATAATCTGTCGATGTTCCAGGAAAGAATGAATAAAAATATGTAGAAGTTGTTAACTCGGGGATGACAATGTTTTGCGAAAGGGTCCGGTTAATGTTATAGTGCCGTTTCGCGTCGACTCACAGACATGGCTTGATTCAAGTACTCTCTGCAGTGAGAAACTTTTAATTTAAAACAAAATCTAAACCATGAATCCATTCTTCTTCTGCGAAGTAAATTTAATAAAGGATTGTGCATGTGAACTCTTCTTTCAGCATTTGCCATAAATACGCTCTTGCTACTAGAAAGAACATGAAACTTCGCGAATAACTACTGATTCCTGTATTTTACAGAACCTCGCTTCGAAAAGTTACTCAAGCCGACCGAAAGAGGAAAGAAAGCGATGGGATTTCTTGGCAATACAAAATTCGGTTATTTTAACCGACTTTTTCATCTACAGAAAACTGCTACGGCTGACGTTGCCTTCCTTAATTAGGATCGTTTCTTTGTAACTGCCCTAGGTAATTTATTACACACAAGACTGACGGCCTTTTCATCCGTCAGTGCAGGTGATCGTCTCCTCAAACGCGCTCTTGTAAACTCCACCCACCTCTCCAACCGCATAGAAGAGCAACTGCTCGGAGGAGAGGAGCTTGAAGTCCAGAAGGCGGTAGTCGCTGCGTGGGTAGGCCTTGCGCTTCACGGTTTCCCGAAAGTACTGCGGATTGGGGACGGAAGAAAGGAAACAAAGTGTCACGTGACAGTAACTTACTGGCCGGTATTCAGGCAAGTACGCACCGGGCTGGACTACCGAAAGTACAAGGACACCGATGTTTTCCATTGCGAATTTTCGTTCATTAGCTCGGAAACGAGGTCACGTGAAACGTACGGAAACTGTGCTCTAATCGTTGCTTCGTCGTTTTAGTTTTGTCCAACACTGACGCCAGCATGGATTGGTAACTGGGGACGGAAAGCAATTAGGTGGTCCGGTGCCGTTAAATTTTTGTTTACATTGCCGCAACCTTGAGTCCATTTCGTGGTCCTCCCACTGCTTCTCTCAAGGTCTGGTTGAGGCACTGCTGACTCACACTTGAAAACATTTTTTCACGAGAAAATAGCGGCTACTATTTTAATCATTCTGACGCTTTGTGCAGAATTTTGTACGCGACTGCGGGATACTAAAATTTGTGTTCCGCGCTATACAAAGACACTTGGATCCCTTGAGGTTCTCGCACACTAGCAGCGTGGCGCCGCGCTTACCTTAATGGTCGCCGCCATGCCGATGATGTCGGCGAAGTTCTCCAGCGATGCGATAGGGAGCCTCACGTGCAGCTGGCTCTGTAGCGAGGGAAGGAAATCCAGTTTTCACTAACCACACACACCAATGAGTGACGACCTAATGTAACCCTGCGTAACTCGCACAGACACGCAGGCACAGGACAGGAGACCATGAAGACAAACTTTACTAGGGAGCAATGGGCAGAACAAAAAGGATAGCAGACTATGCTGAAAAGAGGACACGACTTTAGTCGGATATTACTCAAGTGCGAAGCGGCTTTTCCCGCTGAAAGGACCTTCGTGTATTCAGTGGCGTCGGATGATTCTCATGAGACTGCTAGAGCGACAATGCAGGAAGGGAAGTTGAAAGGGGACAGTCCCCTCCCTCCATGGTCTGGGATAGTCCCTGTCCTGCATTGTCATGCTAGCAGGGTCATGAGTATCAACCGACGCCATTGACTGCAAGAAGGTCCTTTCAGAGGGAATATCCGCGTCGTTCTTGGCTTGTATCCTACTATAGTGCTCATCGAGGTGCAACTTTTTCGCGCATCCGATAGATGGCGTAGCGAAATAGAGGTAGACAAAGGTCGTGGTAAAACATTCCTGCTTTCGTGGCCGCTACTTGCCGCTACATTTAGTTTCGCAGAAATCGGAGGGCAGGAAAGATGCTTAGACGCAGGAGCGAATGTATATACGTCAAGCGCCCATGCACAAGCATGCGCAGGCACCAACCTCGGCGTCCTTGCTCCTTATCCGGTACTGCCGCTGGATGCAGCGCTCGAGGTCGTTGGTCTTCAGTAGAGCGTAGCCGCTCACCCAGTTCTCGAAGAAGGCCTTCTCGTTCACCACAGACCCTGCAGGTAGCATGGTGGTTTCGGTGGAAATGATCTCACAATTATCCAACTTCATGAACTTATATTTTAATGCATTGGCATCAGAAGTCCCACCGGGAAGAAAAAGTGCGCGGCGTTCGGACATCGTGTCGTGAACTGCCCCTGCTACCTGCCACCTGCCAACCACCTGTCACATTGACAGGAGGCAAAGTGGAGAGAAGGGGATTGCCGTCTCCACTTGTAGACGGAAAGAGGCTGCAAGGTTTAGTTAGTTTAGTTTGTTAGGGTTTTACATCCCAGAGAGGCTGGAAGATGGCTGCGAAGGAAAGAGCCCACACATGAGAATGACTAAGGATGACTCTGCAGGAATGACGTGGCACCTGCCAACTGCCGCGTTTGGCAGGCGGTAATGCGGAAAGAGGGATATCTTTCCTCTCCACTTCCAGGGGAGATGAAATACGCTGGAAGGTGGCTGCCTCGGGAAGAACACAGAGGGTGTGGCTGCCATGGTATCAACCCGGCCGGTGACTACCATGGAAGGTGAAGGGCTAGTGAGTCAATACCAGTCAGGCTTTCGCTGATTAATGTGCTAAGTAGCCTTAACTTTTCTAGCAAGAAGGCTTAATGCTAACGCATTGTCATCGCGTTATAACTAATCACCCCAGTAATTTTTTCGGCTTCATTTTTTTGCCTCGGTATTCTTGCTCTGACGCTTTTTCTCGAGATTCCCTATCAGTGGAATGTTTTCTTCTTATCGACTCACCAATCTGCCATAAGATATAAGCTGTTGCTGCTGTGTACCGAAACCGGTAGAATAGTGTTCCAATTTCGTGTAGTGTCCTCACTTGCGCAAAAACACATCTTTTCCAGTCTTCATATTACAAAGCACTGAAACATTGAGACGAATTCTACTTAAGTACAAGCAAGGTCGGCGAGTGACCCGGAAGACCGAGCAGTGCGCGATGAGGGGTTAGCAGGTGACACATACACTTTCAAAACAAAAACCACGGAAGGGGTAAGGAAGTGAGGGCTTGACCCGCATGCGCATTATTATTAATGAAGGTAGGACACGTTGCTTCAAATGCAGTTGCAAGTCGCCGCTTCTCCCGTCTACTTCTTTCCCGTGTACTGTTCCTTGCCTAGTTCGTTTTGAAAATTCCGGAAGACCTGCTTGAGTTTGGTAAGGGTAAAAAAAAAAACTGCAAGGCGATCAAAAATCTGATCCAACAATTCTGCGAAAGCACTTGGATTTACCCTCCATGATTACCTTGGTGCTTTCACTCCAATGAATGATTTTACTCTAAGCTGAGGCTTCATCCACGAGATAGAATATTTGTGGTGGTTGAAGTTGGGTGGAAATGGGCTGAGGGTGGTGGTGGGCGGGTGGAAGCAGTCCCCTAGCTATGGGTGCAAGGTGGTTAGTGCTTATGGAGAGCAGCTTGCTTTCCTGCTAGTCCTTATATTGGATTTCATCGTCGCTTTATCGGGGAGGCTGCAGTATAGCACTGCTTTCACACTAGAAAAAAAAGGAAACAAAAATTTCCTGCAGGAGGGAGAGTGCAATGTCCGGGAGTTATCGTGCACAGGCATGCTCACCTATGGGGTCGTAGAGCTTGGCCATGGCCCGGAGGATGTGGAAGGCGATCTTGACCTTTCGGAATACGCTGTACGCATGCGCAGAGAGAAAAATCCAATGAATTGCTATCGCGGAACTTCCTAACTAGAGGTTATTAGAAGAAACCGAGGAGCTTGTTTACTTATTCTAGGAGTTAATACTCAATCGTCAAGACTGATAGAAGCGCGGCCTAAGAAAATACAATGTACTAAAGAGAAGACAAGGCCAAGCGTTAAATAACAATTTACATTTTGTTGGTGAAGTACATGTACAGTCCGCAACAGAAGTTTATCGGACGCATGTTCTCGGGAAAAAATTTCTTCTAGCGCCAAGTCGCGACCAACTCGCCAGCTTTTTATCTGTACCAGTGACGAGGACATACATTCATGCTTGAAGGCCTCTCGCGTATTGCATACGGGATACGGACCCCGCACACCGTTACCTCATATGGGCCCCTGCTCATCAGGGGTTGGCAGGAAACGAGGCTGCAGACGCAGCCGCCCGCGCGCTCTCTCACCGGGCTGTTTTCTCCTCCCCACCTGATCAGGAACCCGATTTTAATCCGGTCTATACGTTCGAAGATATCGCAGCCTACTATCAAGATAGCCATCGCCTTTACGCTAGCCCATGTAAAGGCCTCAAGACGGCGGATGAGCGGCTCCTTCTCCGCCTCTTCACCAATACATTGCACAATACATTGCGCTCGTGAACGTCTCAGTGTGTCTCTCTTCGTCCCTTGTCTGCTTTTTTGCGCTGAATTCTATTTAAAATACATTGCTGTGATCGGCAGCCCTAAAACATTTCGACCCCTCCTTTAGCGGCAACTGTCCGCATTGTAGAGCGGTGTCTTCGGACACCGCTCACATGGTGTCGGCCTGCCCCTCCAACCCGGCCATTCCCCCTATCCCCAACCCAACCCGGGAGGACTGGGAGGCGACCCTGCTCGGCTGCCATGACTTACAGGCCTGTCACAAAGTGCGCGCATGCTTTATTTTTCTTCTTTCTTCTCCGACCAAAGTGGCCACGGCTGGCCACGGCGCCGGTAGTATGCGGGCATGTCGCGACGCAGCGGCGATGACTTTGCCTCCCCCCGCGTGGGCATTGACCCCTCGCGACGCTGGGGGGGTCAAGACTACGCCGCCCCCCTCCTCAGGATTATCGCCGGGAAGAGAGTGCTTTCACGAGGGGGGGACGGGAAGCGGCCGGTGAAGGCCCTAGCACCCGTCCCAACCTTGAGAAGTTAACATCCCTCCTCGTTAGGACCATACCTTTCCTTCGCGTCCCCTTCAGTTTCTTCATGTCTCTTCTCCCCCCTTCTCGACATCTGTAAGTCGTTGGTGCACGGGGCCGAGAGGATTCGTTTGCTTTTATTTGTTTTTTTTTTTGTGGTTTGTCACGTGAACACGGTGGCGGGAAAATCACGACCGAGTTAGTTGGTTTTGAGATTTCGGTGCGTGCCGACGTGTGTGGGGTCAGCCAGGGCAGTGGTCGGCAAGCGAGCCTAGGCGGTGTCTGACGCGTAGAGCGCGGCGACGGCGGCCCCGAAAGACGCGTGGAAGACGCGTAACCCGGGGCCCAAGTTCGCCCGTATCCGCACCCCCCCCCCATCAGCACCGCGCGCTTCCGCAGCCCGACGCTCCCTGCGACCGGACCTTGCCACTACGCAGCTAAGTCACCGATTCTCGCCACTCGCTCTGCTCTTTTTCTTTGTTCTGTCGCTGTTCTCGTCCTATTCTTTTGTATATTGCTTTAATCGTGTAACTTTGTTGTATAGTTCTCGCCCTGTTGTTTTCCTTCTTCTTGTGAATAGTTTGTGTTTGTGTTCTGATTTTGTGCTTGTTCGCATCGCGCCTGTGCATTACCTCTATTTTGCTTGGTTTGTTTTGTAACCGTTTGTTCGTGTTCTTGCCCAAGTAAAGGGGGTTGCTAAAGAAACTTGCCTATACGCCTCATGCCTCCGGTCAACGGCTAATCAGGCGTGGCCCCTATCGCCGGTCAGCAGTCTAACCTCATCTTCCGCACGCGGGGTGGAGAAATTTGTCGCTCCACCCCCTCCTAATTTACGGAGAGTGCAGTGGTGGGCAGGTTGGCCCGATTAATTATAACTTCGGCGCCAATAAAACATCAAGCCGCCCACCATATCGTGACAATTGGCGTCCGCGGACAGGACTTGCTGACCACGATTGGCCTTGACCGCGAGGCATAGCATCCAGGCAATAATCTCAGGCATTGCGAGAACTGAGAGCCAGAGCCTTGGCGCAATGGCAGATTTGGAGGAGATAATTGCTCTCGGGAGACAGCTGGGCTTCGAGGGGGTAGCCCTTCAGGAATTCCTCACAAACGAGCGCGCGAAACGGCGCGAGCGTCGTCGCGAAGAGGATGAGCGCCGTCGTCAGGAGGACGAGCTAGACAAAGCGCGCTCGGCGCGCAGGATGTTGGAGCTGCAGAAAGAGCTTGAGGCTCTCCGAGTAGGGAGCAGGCTTAGCAGGAGCGCTGGTCTTTATTTTGCTTGTAATGAAAGTGAAGTAGTAGGTGAGGCAGCACGGAAGGTGCTTGATGCCGGCGAACGAGATTGCCGGCAAGGCGACTGCAGGGCGGTAGCAGAAGTGGCACCGGCAGCAGACCAGGTGGCTTTCCGGACGCCTCCCGAGCATGGCGAGCCTACGTTCAAAGGGGGTGAACTTTGTGTCGTCAAAGGACGAGGCGGTGAGCTCGACCATGCAGTCGGGGTAGAGGTGGGTCCCGAAACACCTGAAATGAATATGCTGGAAGAGCAATTCAGCCGAGTGCAGGCACCCCCCTCAGATGTCACCACGGCGGCTACAGCGCCGCCTGACCCGGAGGATGGTACACTGGGCCAGACTTTCGGGAACAAAGATCCCGGCGAAGTCGCGGCTCCCGAGCGGCTGACCGGGCAACAAGCTATCGTGGAATGCCCCGGCCCTCATGATGTCGAGGAAAGTAAGGCCGATCTCGAAGGAGCGGTCAGAGTCGAGGAGCATTGCTCGGACGCGTCGGCTGTAGAGCCGGACCGGGAGAACGGAGCACCGTTGTGCCCCGTAGGGGAATCAGCGCATCATCATGATGCCACAGTTCCCGCGCGGCTTGAACCGCTTCATGCAACCGATACAGACTCGGTCGCTTTTTCGGAAGAACCATTTTGCAAGGAGCCAGCGGTACAGATAGGTGTAGAGTCCTACGTGGGGGTAGGGCTAGCCGGTTGCTGCGAGACTGCCGTCACCGCACAGACAGGCGCACAACCGGCAAATGACGCAGAGTCATTGAGTACCCGCCATGGAGACCGTTTCCCCGAAAAGCCAGGTTACCGCACTGGGGATATGTGCAGCTCGACAAACGCGAGCGAGCAAGTAAGCCCTGTGATGCAGTGCCCGTCTTCCAGAGCTGCGCATCAGAAAAGGGAGGAAGAAACACCTGCAGTGCTTCTTAGCAGCCTGAAAACAAAAGGGCACCTGATTTGCATGACTCGTACCAGACTCGGGAAGTGCTCAAACGGCGAGAACCGTTTTCACGCTGCAGCGAAAAGTTTGTACGAAGCCCGAGCGATTTTTCGTGCCAGCTGCCTTAATGTCAAGGTAGGAAACGGAAAATTCCTATCCGGGAAGTTCTACACCAAGAGGTACGGAGAAGTCCCTCTCAATGCCGGAGTAAAGAAAGAGACGAGACCGGCACTGGTTATCTTTGCCGGAACCTAGACGGTTATGAGCTATGAACGCTTCTCTCATTCTAGGTAGACATTCCTTTTTCTTTCTTCATGTTTGAGGGCTTGTTTTCCTATGTGGTGGAAATTCTGCGCAGCACAAGATGTTTGTGTGCTGCTTAGCATGTGAGTGTCGAACTGTTTCGATAAAATGTGAACTGTTTCGGTTGTAGAACAGTCTGCAGTGACTAGGACGCGACAATGTGAAGTGTGCAGTGCGCGACTGTGCGAGTCATCGTGGGAAACGTTGTGCGACGAAGAACTGGTGCGCGCTCCTGACAGTGAAGTGCGCGTATTTTATCTGTGTTTCCTTCCTCGGCAAGACGCATTTGTGCATGCATGGCATTTGTGCATTTGATTTTGAAATGTTATTAAGAATAACATTCTTTTCGTGGGGGTTGTGTCACAAAGTGCACGCATGCTTTATTTTTCTTCTTTCTTCTCCGACCAAAGTGGCCACGGCTGGCCACGGCGCCGGTAGTATGCGGGCATGTCGCGACGCAGCGGCGATGACTTTGCCTCCCCCCGCGTGGGCATTGACCCCTCGCGACGCTGGGGGGGTCAAGACTACGCCGCCCCCCTCCTCAGGATTATCGCCGGGAAGAGAGTGCTTTCACGAGGGGGGGACGGGAAGCGGCCGGTGAAGGCCCTAGCACCCGTCCCAACCTTGAGAAGTTAACATCCCTCCTCGTTAGGACCATACCTTTCCTTCGCGTCCCCTTCAGTTTCTTCATGTCTCTTCTCCCCCCTTCTCGACATCTGTAAGTCGTTGGTGCACGGGGCCGAGAGGATTCGTTTGCTTTTATTTGTTTTTTTTTTGTGGTTTGTCACGTGAACACGGTGGCGGGAAAATCACGACCGAGTTAGTTGGTTTTGAGATTTCGGTGCGTGCCGACGTGTGTGGGGTCAGCCAGGGCAGTGGTCGGCAAGCGAGCCTAGGCGGTGTCTGACGCGTAGAGCGCGGCGACGGCGGCCCCGAAAGACGCGTGGAAGACGCGTAACCCGGGGCCCAAGTTCGCCCGTATCCGCACCCCCCCCCCCCCCCCCATCAGCACCGCGCGCTTCCGCAGCCCGACGCTCCCTGCGACCGGACCTTGCCACTACGCAGCTAAGTCACCGATTCTCGCCACTCGCTCTGCTCTTTTTCTTTGTTCTGTCGCTGTTCTCGTCCTATTCTTTTGTATATTGCTTTAATCGTGTAACTTTGTTGTATAGTTCTCGCCCTGTTGTTTTCCTTCTTCTTGTGAATAGTTTGTGTTTGTGTTCTGATTTTGTGCTTGTTCGCATCGCGCCTGTGCATTACCTCTATTTTGCTTGGTTTGTTTTGTAACCGTTTGTTCGTGTTCTTGCCCAAGTAAAGGGGGTTGCTAAAGAAACTTGCCTATACGCCTCATGCCTCCGGTCAACGGCTAATCAGGCGTGGCCCCTATCGCCGGTCAGCAGTCTAACCTCATCTTCCGCACGCGGGGTGGAGAAATTTGTCGCTCCACCCCCTCCTAATTTACGGAGAGTGCAGTGGTGGGCAGGTTGGCCCGATTAATTATAACTTCGGCGCCAATAAAACATCAAGCCGCCCACCATATCGTGACAAGGCCCAACAAGCCTTAGTCGGGCGCGCCCGGGCGGCGGCTACCGCCACTGGGGTCCCAAACTAGGGACCTCCACCTAGTGTTTGTAAGGATCGGTCCCTTACAGGCTGATCCAAACACCTCCTGTCCGTTCTGAATAAATGTTTTCACCACCACCCCACCACCCTTTCGCGTGATAAGCTTCCGTGACATCAATGAAACAAATATTTTCTCCAAGACCTCAAACTGCAATGTTTCGTCCTTCCTTCGTGCTTTCTCTCTTGAGCTGCAATCCGTCTTGGTAAGTTACAGAGGGTGGAATCGACACTGGAGAGGGTTCCTCATGTCAAAATCGCTTGCTTAATTGATTTGAAAACGCAAAGAAATGACGCATTAATTGCTCGATTTCGTCCAGCGTTGCGAGTAGGTGAACGAAGTGACAAGACGTTTTGCACAGCGTTAGATGTTATGAGCGCATGTGCATGTGCAGTTGCATGTGCATGTGCAGTTGCATGTGCATGTGCATGAGAGCATGTGCATGTGCAGTTGCATGTGCTGCGTCATCATGGCGTCCGTTGTACCGAGTGAACAGCTTTTCACCTTTTGTTCTCTCTCTTTCCCTCTTTTCCTTTCATCAATACCGCCATCTTGGGCGCGCGGTGTTCAACCAATCAGATGCGTCGGATAGTCACGTGATCCCGGAGTGGGAGTGAGACAGCACGCGCCCGCTGCCTCCCCCCCCCCCCTCCCCTCAATCTCTTTTCCCCTGTTCGTACTTCGTCTCCTTCCTTTTGAGCGTTTTCACTCTCTCCATTCTCTCCTGTTATGACTTCTACAGCTCAAGAGTGGACGCTTAACAGCTAGTTGGACTGTGAAACCAACTAAAGAAAAAGTTCTTCAGAAGTAAAGCTAACCGACGTGGTGAACGACAGCTGTATTTGCCCGAAATCATGATGGCAGTTGGTGGCGTACACTAAATCCGGACCTCTAGCTCTGGACCGAGGTCCAGTTCTGAGTTGCATTCATACCACCACATCTGTACCCGCTGCGGTGGCTCAGTGGTTAGCGAGCTCGGCTACTGAGCCGGAGTTCCCGGGATAGATACCGGACGCCGCGGCGGCCGCGTTTCGATGGAGGCGAAAAGCAAAAGTCGCCCGTATTATAATTTCGTTTTTTTTTTAGGCTTGCGAATAAAAAGATTTTCACCACCATCACCCATGTGCTTTTCTTTCAATCTTTCCTCTCACGTCTTCCAACTCTCTGCACGTGGAAGCGATCAGAACTCAGCTCGAGCCAGTGGGCAGGCCCGTACACTTTCTTTTTCATCCTTCCTTCAGTCACAACAACTAAAAGCGTGGCTGAGGTGCTCCCTGACCCAAGGGAGCCAGTCATGTGCCCTCCCTGGCGAACACTGTCGCTCATACAAAATTCGATGTAAAAATATATCTGCATACTACACCCTGTCAGAGCACCAGACAGTGGCGCAGTGATACTATAGTCATTGTGTGGGAGGCGGCCGAGTACGACTCTCACCGCCGTGAGCGTAGTAGCCCAGGTTGATCGAGTCCGGTGAATCGTGGATGGAGCCCATAGATCAGGAGACCCCGCGGGATGAGGCTTTCCGAAGCCAGTTGTCAGCGGCCGCGTGGGAGACTACGCCCATTTTTTTATTGCGAAGCACTATTAAGGTGGAAGCCTGTAATGCCTCATCGTTGTAAGCGGGAGTTGTCGACAGAAATGTCACGCTTTTCAATCGGTCGAAATGGTCGTGACGTCACAGCGCGCGAATTTCAAACGAGGCCAATTGTACTTTGGCTTGTAACCATGCAACCAATTAAAGGAATCGTATCGTGATCCTCCAAGTAAAATAAATGAATTATTAAATAAATAAATAAAACCGAGTAGGAAATTGGCCGAGTTGGGGAATCGAAACAGGGTCTCCGGAGTCTTCGTTCCCTCCCATCTTCCTCAAAAACCAGTTAACCGCCGAGCAAGGCGTAGAGCCGAACGGACGATGGCGTTCTGTGGACTTCCTGGCAGCGCTACAAGACGCTGTCGCGGTCGAAACATCTTAACCACACATCATTAACATCTTAACCATCTTAACATCTTAACCACACATCAGGGACACAAGCAGCAACACCATGTTTGAGCGGGTAGTGTGCTCGTCTCGCACTCCGGAGACCCTGTTTCGATACCCCAACACGACCAATTTCCTACTCGGTTTTATTTATTTAATAATTCATTTATTTTACTTGGAGGATCACAATGCCATGCCTTTAACTGGTTGCATGGTTGCTAGCCAAAGTACAATTGGCCCCGTTTGAAATTCGCGCACTGTGACGTCACGACCATCACGACCTATTGAAAAGTGTGACATTTCTGTCGACAACTCCTGCTTACAACGATGAGGCATTAAAGGCTTCCGCCTTAATAGTGGTTTCGCAATAAAAAAATTGGGCGTAGTCTCCCACGCGGCCGCTGACCCGCGGGGACTCCTGATCTATGGGCTCCATCAGCGATCCAACGGACTCGATCAACCTGGGCTACTTACTACGCTCACGGCGGTGAGGGTTGTACTCTGCCGCCTCCCACAGAATGACTACAGTATCACTGCGCCACTGCCTGGTGCTCTGACAGGGTGTAATAGGCAGATATATTTTTACACCGAATTTTGTATGAATGACAATGTTCGCCGTTCTATGCCACTTCCGAATATTCCCCAGTGTACCTGATCACAACTGCGTGACAGAGAAGAAATCTTATTTGGCTCGAAGGGTGCTGCTTTGGTAAGAAGTGGAACCTTTAGCCCAGGAGCACAGCAGAAGCGACAAACACTCAGGCCTGCCGTGACAGGTTTCACTGGCATTCGTTCTCACTGCATTCTTCTAACTTTGGTAGCTTTTGATGTTACGACTCACACCTAAGTAAGCGATGCCATAAGCCGGTTGTGGCATCGAAGGCAGGACCGACTAATAGTGTGCAAACAGAAGTATTTCGGGAAGGAGTGAATATAAAAACACGCAGGATGGCCACCAACCAGTAATGAGAACATGCAGCGTCAGCTTACTTAGAAGAAGAGTGGATTAAACACACATGGCGCGCGCTGGAACTCCGGCTCTCCGCGTTATAATAGCCTCACCCTCCGCAGCGACGTCAGCCGGGGCGGAGGAGAAGTAAGACATCTCTGGGGACAGAGAAAGACGAAGAGCCAACGCTAAAAATCTTCAGCATGGCGGAGTCGCTTGGGCAGTTGGATGAGAGAGAGCTGATTATAGACTCTCTCTCCCCGGGTCCTCCCCGATCTTGCTGGTACGTTATGCCGTTGGTCGTAGCACTGCCTAGGTATTCAGGAGAAGAGGGCCAAGATCGGGTACCGCGACGCGCACGCAGCCAAGGCAGCCTTTTAGAACTTTCGAGTACATTGTTTCTTTTTTTCTTCTGCAGACGCACAGAAAGCTGACGCTGCAATCGATCTGTTGCGAAGATTAACACCAACACCATGAAATTCAGATAAGTAACTGCTGACACTGGGAAACATATCCAGTGAACTGATGCAACTGCAAGATGAACAGGTTGGTCCCTGTTATGCCGTTCATAGTTTTGATCCGCCAAACCTAATTTCACTCAGTATATGAGACACTTGGTACACGGGTGACTTTAGTAAACTACCATCTCTAAGTGACTACACTTCGCCGGTATTAGAGACCTTCCATTCGAGTCTTCATTTAGGGTGGCGACAGCTATTTTTCAATCAATACACGCCATTTTGGTTCACGAAGATTGTGTATAGGCTTCTCATAAGAACATGCAGCTCCTTAATTTCCAGCAGCCTGGAAGCTCTTTATGAAGATCCCGCGTCGTAGACAGCCGAGGATGATGACTTTACCAATAATTCTGAGGCGTCCGAAATTCCGTGTGTGCATCAAAATACTAGCGTTGTTTTCTGGGTCAAAGAGGTACGGCCTCTTGGGGTTACGGTACTAAGTGACTGTCACGGTTGCCGAGTACGTTTTAAGGTGCGCATCTTGTCCATTAGGGGTAATTAAGAAGACGGCGTGTTGGTATGTGGCGCACAGCGGGTAGTCAGCATGAATGGCGCGCAAGAGTAAACCCGTTGTTCTGTCAGTTTGAGGTAACTTCTGCCGTGTTTAAACAAAGGGTGGACTAGTTTCTTAACTTCTCCATTGATGAAAATGCAAGGAATGGGCGTTAGGCATGCTCTAGTTAAATGCAATATGGCCACTTACTTGACCTCGAGGTCGTCGATGTTATAGCCAAATATGATACTGAACGGCACCACTGCACATTGGAACAGAGAAAGACAGCGTCAACGACAGCCATTAGGGGATAGCCGGTAACTAGCTTTTCATACAATACCACAGCTGACTTCAGGAGGGAAAAAATTGTCAGGGTTTTAACTTAATTAAACTTATTAGACTACGAAAGCTTTACCAAATCGCCATGGTCAAATTTTAGCAATGGCCCGTGCCAAATTTGGAGGCCGCCATTGTGTCTCGCACGCTCAATTATGATTGGACATTGATTTTGGTCCAAATCGGCCAAGGTCAAATTTTGGGGGTGGGCCAATTTCCGAAGGTGGGTGGCCAATTTTGGAGGTCACCAGCGTGTTGGGCGCGGTCAAATTCGGGGCCGGGTGGTCTAGATTTGAATATAACTTTGGGTTGCGCTTTTTTTAAGCTTTTAACTTACCATGGCATTGCTGTTGCTAGGCAACGGCACAAGAACGGTCCAAGTGACAAGATTCTTGGTCGGCGTTTGTGAGCGTATGAGTGCGTTCACACTAACAATTGTGGTGAACGAAACAGTACGCTTGTAAGAAGGATTATTTTGTATGCACTGAAACAACATATTCGGTATGATAGAGCCCTATTGAGGGCCTCCGAATAGATACTAACAACACTGGTATGTTGATCATGAGAAGGCACCGTGATCTTAGTGTACACAGGAGCTTCTAAAATAGACAATATTAATATTTCGCTCTTGACTCTGGTGAAGTCCACTGATGAAGTTGATACACTTACTTCAAACACGGTGTGAGAATATATTTCATTGTGCTTGAAAGCAAAGCCGCAGCACATGCCTTTTTCAATGGCTGAGAGCTGTCTCAAGTGTTCGTTCTCCGGTCCATGATGAACGAATGCAGTTGTTACGCTAGCGTTCCAGTCTAGCCGCCTCCCCCTCATTCTCCCCATTCCAACGGTTTGACCGCGAAGCTCAGTCAGGCAGTTGTTTATAGCAATCGTTTATTAAAAAGCAAAGTTTATTAAAAGGGACAGCCGGAGAGAGTTCAATAAAAACAAGCTCACTCTCGCGGCAATATTAAAGCTGGCGCATCGCGTTAACTTGATACGATTCGCTTCACTTGCTGCGTTGAAGGAAACCATTGTAAGAATAATCTATTATCTACAGACCGTTTATTGACTCTATTGCCTTCCCGTAGATATCCCTTTTGTAAATAGTCAACAGACTGTGTACAAAACAGATATACGAAAAGTGTATGGCCATAAACCTACACACCGTCTACAGACCGTTAACAGGATACGTGTTGCGTATTGACTAGTGTCTAAGATTTGTCCTTAGAAAGTCTTGAGACGTTATAGACAAAAGTTAGACAAAAGTAAGAGTTAAGGGCTCAGCGACTCACCCAACGTGTTGGTGTCGTAGACGTACGATGCCTGAGGTTCCAGAAGACGCGGCGTGTGTCTGCGCAAACGAAGCAAGGCGATAAGAGAAACGCAGCGGCGGTCATGATAGCTAGTTTGCACGAGAGTGCGATCTACGGAAAGGTCAAAGTTGGTTTATGAGCTATCTGTCACAAAAGTTGTTCACACACACACAAAAACGAATTTGTGAGGAATCACCACACACGCGACAATTTTGAAAACTAGATGTGAAAACGACAGAGAACAAAAAACTGGCCCTATGTGAGGGTTTTTCTTAAGATTAACGGACACCCAGTAAAAATTCAACAAAACGTTTTTGTCGTTCCAACATATTTTGTTTTTGACCAAGACCTTGTAGCAACAAATACAGTTTTGCGCAGTTACTGCAGAAAAGTGCTACTTAACTATAAACTAGTACTAATGAATCAGAAATTAAAGTGCTAAACAAAAACACTACAAAACAACAGAAAAATTTGTCGTTGCAACAAACACTACGACACATTTTGTCGTATTTTGCGACAGGGTTCTGTTGTTGTTTTCGACTGGGTAGGGCCGAGACACGTCACTCACGTGGGACTGACTCCGGCGGCCTCGGAGAGGGAAAGAGCTAAGTGCGTGCCTTCAAAACACCTTGCTTTTTTGTAAACGCTGCACACGCGAGTTCACGCTCCCATAATTTGTTTTCCCTCATGTTCTGTCGATAACCCTTTGTAGGACAGTGGCCCACATGTTGTACCATGTGCGTCAGATGCCGGGAATGGACCACAGGGCACCTGCGTACCATGTTCATGACTCATACCATATTCATGAGTCATAGTCATGACCTGTAGTCGTAGTTATTCTCCAATGTAGCACGACTCAGCACTTTGCAAGTAGCGTAAGTTTGTACAAAGTATGCGTATTCATGACGTGGGGTCATAGCCATGACTCAATCATTCCGCAACGTAGCATGAATCAGCGATTTACAAGTAAAGCAATGTAAGATGGAGAGAGTTTGTACAAAGTATGCGTATTCATGACGAGTAGTCACAGTCATAAATCATAGTCATTCTGCAACTCAGCATGACTTAGCACTTTAATGCTTTCACATTCTGACACGTTAAGCAGTCGTGTCTCCGTCGAATTTTTTATTGGATGCTGAATACTACGTATCGAACCCACCACGCATGTTTTAATCTGTCGTTAATAGCCCTCCTTGGAGTTGAGGTATTCACAAGCGCGTGTGTACCGTTCTAAACGTCCCATTGCGGTGGGGAAAAAAAAACAAATACTGTTCAGCTGTTGAGCCTTTCCCATTAGTAAACTGTGTTATATTTTTGAAGCGAGCTTTAACTATAATACAAATTTGCTTACGCGTCGAAGGGACTCAAGTATGGATACGTACCACATTTGAAGTCTTTCTGCAAATTCATTGGTACAAATAAGTGCCCCCTTTTTTCTACAAGACCAGAAGTCCAAACAGCTTCAAAGTGATGCCTTTGCATTTCTTTTCATTCTTAGTGTTATTTTACCCTTTTTAGGCATGTGAGACACGCATACATCCTGTGCCTCATAAAGGGTTAATATCTTGGTCTGTGGTCAAATTAGACCCGTTCGCTACTGCCCTCTTTGGCTCTCCTGGTTAGGCACTGAGAGGCCGAACTGCTCAAACGAGGCACAGCTTTAGTTCAACCAGATATCAAAGCCGGATTAAAAGCCACGCGTGTTCAATACACCATTCCTGGGCCGACAAGAGGGATAATTAATAGTATTAATTATATATTATTAGTTATTATTATTATTATTATCAGTTATATTAATAGTACATGACAGCGACGACAGCTGGCATGTATCTCGTATTTCAAATGCATGGTTTTAACCATGCAAATATCTACCTCTTTCTAACTAAACTACACTACTATTCCCCTGCAAAAATTATTATATACTTCTGTCCCAACTTTTCCGACGCCCTCTATTCTACTTCTTACAGCGTGCATGAAAAAAATGACTGTGGCTCAGCTCGGCTGAGCGGGTTATACGGAGCGAAAGGCAACCGAACCAGTGGCCGATGTCGATGCGGAGACGTTGGCAGCATCCGCCGCCCTTTTCCGCTTGAGATACTCTGCCATACTGCCGCCTCAGCTGTGGTTGCGGCGCACACGAGCTCTTCTTTTCAATCCTCCGACATGTTATCGGGCATGCGGCACAGCTGGCGAAGCGAGTGGAGGCGAGCGCAACGACGAGGCAAGCGGTGTGACGTCATACCAAACGGCGGCCGCTCCGCGGCGAGACGCGTGTTGTGACGTCATGCCAGATGGCGCGGCGACCGCGCGGCGTCCGCCAGCTGCAGCGGTTGCTAGGGAACGGCTGAAGGTCGGTCTCTGCGCCTCCACGGAGCACCGCCACACCGAAATCGCAAGTTCGTGGCCATGTAGCTTTCGCTACAAAAAACGGCAAATAGTGAAAAGCGCTGGCAGTAGCACCGCACGTGTTTCACTCTGGACGTATAAGGTGCTGACGGTGTCTGACCGTTCTACAACGCTAGTTGTCAGAGAACGTCCCCCAGCTTTCGTGCCGAGTGTATGAAGTCGTCACCCTCTAGCCCGCGCGAACACGGGATAGGAGCACGGTCACCGCGGCGGGGGCAGCGCGCATGCGCGACTGGAAAAGAAGCACAACAGGGGGAGGGCGCGAGGACTGCGTATGCGGTATAAGCGGGCGCCGAAGCCGACAGCGACGCAGCGGCCCACATCCAATACCGAATCACAGATCGACGAAGTGGGCATATGGATGGTGCCAAACAGAGAGCGATGGAGCTGCACATGTTAGAGGGTGCAAAGCAGCGAGCGACGGAGCGACACATGTAGAGGTTGCTGTTATGCTTAAGCAAAGCCTACGCGCTGACTTAAGAACCAGTCCCCGACCGCCAGCGTGGGAGGAGCGAGTTGCGGTGACAGATTTACCGTGGTCGAGGCAGAACAACGTTCACAAGCTCGGGTTCTTGAAGCGGCCCCTAAGGGAGCGGATGGGGCGCGAAAACGTCTACTAGCCAAGGTGGAGCAGGGGCCCTCGGTAGAACGCCCCAAGCGTTCATGACAGAAGCGGAATCGGGAAACGAAGAAGAAGCAGGAGTGTAGACGCCAAAAACGCTGAATCACGCGCTCGTGAATTTTTTGCAAAATCACTAAACTGCGAGAGGCGCAAAGCCCTACAACAAATACGCATACGCAAAGAAGGAGCAACGCAAACAAAAAAGTACGTATGGAACAGCTAGCGCCGAGCATCTGAATTACCATGCCCATAATCCTCCTTAAGTTTCCTTATAAAGTTTATCTGGTGTCTATGGAAGCGGTCTCAATGTCTGTATTGCGGTAGTTGTTCGCTTAAAGACCCCACATAGGCGGTGATATGCAGCACTGCACACTCACATAAAAAGCTGGCTGCCGCTGTCGTTGAAGCCATTGACGAGAGCCCAGTAATAGACGTTTTCCGCTATGGAGTAAGCCAGCAGGTTGTCCAAGAAGGTTGCACCCTGGTTTTCATACTAACCACAGGAAGAGACAAGAACCGTCATCTCATATTGTATTCAAAAACGCTTTCTGATGCGCTAACTGGAGAAGTTTCAAATGTGCTGTACATCCTAATGCGTGCGTTCTTCGTGTTATCTTTGCCTTGGTATTCGAAGCGCAGTATTACTTGTTCAGATTAGAGTCATCGGAAACTTATCCAGTGCCTTAGGCACCACTAGCATCGCACTCTAAATAGGATTCTAGCCAAACTCTACAATGTCTCGCGACAATCACAATAGGGGAATCCACGCACCGGCTTAATTTCGCGAGGCTGCATGAAAAACACTGGCTCTTCAGTTACTGCTGTTGAGATAAGCGGGGCCAGAAATTTTCGCTCTCTGGTTACTTCGGCTCTGTCACATGTTACTGCGCATGGAACCGGTATAGAGTCTGTTAGTCCGACGGGCATTGTTCAGCTTATTTTTTTAAGGAAGGAATTATCTAACACATTATTTTGCGACGGGGAAAGAAGGTCTTATTTAGAGCGATCGATGGCCAGTAAGTCAATATTCCGGAATTTTGTGTTCAGTGGCACTAGCGTATTACGCATTGAGAAATATGAACAGCAACGAAAAAAAGCGAGGTTACAGAGGTTATTAAAAAACTATATACTACGTAATTATTACATCATACTACGAGTAAAATCTAACTTCTCGATGAGCGCAAAACACATATAGGCTATAGATCAACTTAAATTTTTGCCCGCGGCGGCAGCATGGACTGCACAACATACTAATGAACTCAGCTTATGATGATGACATAGTATACTTACGGCGCCCTTGTAGATGACACGTAGCAGGCTTTCCATGCTTTTGTAGGGTTGGAATACGAACGTCTTGAGCTTCTTCGTCTGCGATGAAGAGAAGGTCGCCACCACCTCTATAGAAGCGCCTGATATACGGTCCGGTACATTACGAACGGAAATACCCGAGTCGAATGCAACTATTGACCAGATACCCGGAACAAGCAGAGCAAAACGATACATTTCGCGTTTTGTTAGCAACATTCTTGCGGACGAATTAGCTTCGAAGTATACATTAAAGTCTGGGGCTGAAACTAGTTTGTTTCACCGGGGCAAAGTGCTTGCTTTCTTACGGTACATTAGGGAGCACTATCGGGGGCAGAACCGTCCAGGACGCACAGCCACTGGCTCAAATGCATCGCCGCATCACAAGAGTCACCTAGCAGCCTAGAAAACGGCGCGTCCATTTCGCATGCCGAGGGGTACTCGTCTGGACATGTCTGGACGCGGCTGCTCGTCTGCTCTGCCTCCCTTGAGCTTGGTGCGTGAACCAGCCCACGCGATGATTCGACATGCTGGCGAGCTTCAAAGTGTACGCCGTCACTCTGATAAGGCGTCGGCAACCTGCATTTATTGTCGGATTTCACCAGCAGCTAGCTGCTGCGGACTACCGGAGCATTGCTTCGCTTATCAAGCCGAAGATCTGCAACACCGTTCCGGCAACATTTTCGGTCGACCGCTTCTTCTAGCAGGAATGGACATGGCGATAAAAATTGTATCGCCGTCGGAATACGTTTTTGCATGCGCTCGCAGGTCCTGGGTAGTTCTGTCCCCGATAATACTATAGTGAGCAGAAGTAAGAGACCCCTGCGAACGAGTACCGAACCGGGTCAAACTAAAGGCCAAACTGCACGCGGGCGCCATCTGGCGAACGAAACCCCCCTGTTGTCGAGTCTAGCGCTGCGTGGCTAGTGCAGTGGGCCAGTCTCGGCACCAGAAGCACAGAACCAGAAGTGCTTCGTTAGGCGGCGCTCGCATACAGGTTGGCATGAAGCAGCACGCGCTGGTGGGCGTCTCTTCATTTCGCTCGTTATCTGCACCGTTATCTGCACCGTACCTTCCTGTAAGACAGCAGCCGGGAGCGGGCGTTGGTGTGTGCGCTGAACGAGAACTTCTTGTCGGCCGCCGTGGTCAGATTCTGGCGGATGAGGGCGCGGAATATGTCCTGTATCTGCATAGCAAGAAGAACAAGATTCGACCGGGAAACGTTGGAGGGAAATAAAGACGCCAGAATGGCGAGAGGCTTTTCCTCAAATATACAAAATCGTCGACACAGGTATAAACCGGCGCACCACTCTTATCAGTAGGTGCTGAGATCTTGAGTGCTGCTGCTGCTGCTATTGCCCGGCTTGGCGGTGCAGCCTGTACTATATAAACGACAAGAAGCAAGAAGAAAAGTTTGAGTCATTTTATCCTTCCATGGACTGTGATGTCGGACTAACAGTTGTGACGCACTCCATTCCCATACCCCTCATTCAATTAATAACACTCATTTCATGAGACAGCCAGGTTTACCAGCATCATATGATCGCTCAGCGCACATTATGGACAACTTAAACTCATCGGAAATACCTTAATGAAATTCTTGTTAGACATTAGGTGAACGAGGGAGTATTGGTAATTGCACATCACCATGACGGCTACGAGGGTAGTAATTATCCGTTGAATGCTCGTACTCGTTGTAATGTCCAAAGCTCTAAAATGGCAAGGCACTAGTAACAGCACGCATAGGCAGTGGCAATTCGATAGCTTTTTGACGAGAGCATGCGAGAGGTACGGAGTTCGATCCCCAGTGCCGCTGGGTGCCCACCAACGGTACAATGCGTACGAACGGTAAATCTTTCTCCTCGACTGGTGCTCGGTTTATCAGGGGTGAAATTCTTGAGAATGGGTCTTTCAGCCCACTTTGTGTAAAGGAAAATACCGTGTGCCATGGCGCTCTTCCACCAAAACTGTCCTTGCGCCATAAAAATTCATCATCATCTTTTTGACACGAACAGTTGTGCGCTTCCCATGTGCGAAGAAGGCTAATAATGTTATCTTGTTAAGGATCCCATTACACTGACGCTGCTCTAGTGACTACGCCTGTGCACTGTCACGTGTCTTATATAGCTGTGCTGGCCAGGGAGAGGCTAATTCGAGTAGTCGTACGGAGCGGTCATGACCGCTTTGATAGAAGAGACAATGTTAAACAGACATCCCCCTCATCGTCCTGCCACGAAGGAGGACAAACTGAATTTTTTTCTCCAACCTCTAATGCCTTACTAAATGTTCTAAAGGCAGAAAGTTTTCCGTGCCAACAAATTTAGAGGTGATCATTCCGATCGATGTGGTGAGGTCCGTCCTAAGAGTCAGCGGTGACTTTCACGAAACCCAGGCAGCTGGCGGAGGGGTTTCCTCATCCTTACTATATCCTTATTACCAATCAACCTTCGCAACTGTCTCCTTCTCTCCATTTACTTCGAGGCTTCACAGAAGCGCCGACGTCGGGTTTCCACCTGCAGCGGTGGTGGTTAGAGCGCTCGGCTACTGAGCCGGAGTACCCGGGTTGGAACCCGACCGCGGCGGCCGCGTTTCGATGGAGTCGAAACGCTAAAGGCGCCCGTGTGCTGTGCGCTGCTAGCGCACCTTGAAGATCCTCAGGGCGTTTAAATCATTCCGGAGACCACCATTACAGCATCTATTATCCTCTTCTTCCACTCCCACCTTCCTCCTTTCCCTCACGGCGAGGTTGAGGTGTCCCCCGAGAAGGGAGAAGTCACTGCGCCAGTTTCTTTCCTCAAAAGCCACCATTGTTTTTGCGAAATGATCCTACTACTGCTAGCTCACTAAAACATTGGAAAATCAGCTAAAGCTACCTGTGCAAGATCTACTATGAGAGCAAAACCATGCAGGATGCGCGGATCGAGTCGGCAGGAGTCTTATTAGTCGGTGGATCGAGTCAACACCTGTGAAAGTTAGACTTACATGCTATGACGTGCGATATTAAACTGACTAGATATCCCTGCAGATACGGCAAGAATGGGCCCATATCTCTTTTATCGCGGCAAGGAAAATTTGGTCCCCAGTAGCACCTTGCCATGAGGTGGTCTGCATTCTAATATGCCTTGTCCGTTGCATTTGGTTTAAGCGGCGGGATAGCTGACGCTATACGAAGATGACAACAGCGTGTTAGACGAACCTGGGGATGCGTTGTATAACCGCCATTAAGACGCGCCGCACTTTCTTGTACTGTTCATCAATTCGTATGCCAGCGCATGGTATTACGCGATATCGTAAGGAGCTCGTTCTGCTGAAAATCATACGCTGGCCGTCGTCTTACCTCAGTCGCGAAAAATCCCAGAAGTTTCAAATGATAAAAGGAATTAGCCTTCATTACGATTAGAACCCAAGCTCTCTGCGTGACAGGCGGGCCGCAACGCATAGGCCACGGAGGGTCTTTGTTCGAGCGCGTTGGTCAAGCTAATGAACGCATTGTGGTGTTTGTGATTTAGTAACGTGTGTTTGGAACGTGTACTGACGGTACAGCAATTAAAACAACCAAATATAAATATGCTAATTAGGCGTCAGAAAGTGCGCGCAATTAAAAGGCGGTGCTATGGAGCTTCATTGTACTGAAACAAATGGTGTGTATGAGTATTGGTATGTAGTGGCGTAGTATGTTGTGCAACGTAGCCTTGACAATGATTAGTCACTGGTAATCGATCATTGTTATGGTGCTTCATTGTACTGAAACAAATGGTGTGTATGAGTATGAGTATGTAGTGGCGTAGTATGTTGTGCAACGTAGCCTTGACAATGATTAGTCACTGGTAATCGATAATTGTGATCGGTAATCGGCAATGTGAACGGTAATTGTTGTTATCGATGACAGTGATCGCTAACATGTTGTGAATTGGTAATAGGTGAGAAATGAGAATCAAATGGAATAAAAAGAGAAAAAAAAAGAGGAGAAAGAGCTGTCGCGTCTACGCTTAAGGTGGAGCATAAGCGTCCACCTAATTATTCAGTGGACACACCAACCTGGCCGGCCGTGCGCTTCTTGTCAACGGCGATCTTCTCGAAGGCGACGGTGAGGACGTGCGTCATGAATCGGTCCAGCACGTGCAGGCAGGCATGGAAGCGTGGCTGGCGTTTCTTGCCTGGGGCGCGCAGACCACGGTCGTACTGGGCGTAGAACTTGGTCAGGCTCTCGGGTTCCCCGTCTTTCGTGGTCACTGCCGGGGCCACCCACAGCAGCAACCGCAACGCCAGGAAATGGATGGTGGCCGCCCTGCGCAACGATGCCTCGCGGTTGAGCTACGAAGTGACACCGGCGGCGTTTGAGCTACACATTGCACTTTCGTTGGACACCTCAACCGCACCGCGAGGGTGGCGAGAAAGCAGAGAGAGTGAAAGAGGTGCCATAGTGAAGGGCTCTGGATTGGTTTTGGTTTTTGAAGGAAGGAAATGGCACAGTAATTGTCTCACATCTCGGTGGACATGCGAACCTCGCCGTGGGAGAAGGAAGGAATGTGGGAGTGCAAGAAAGAAAGGAAGAAAGGAAGGAAGAAAGAAAGAAAGAAAGAAAGAAGGGAAGGAAGGAAGGAAGAAAGGTAGAAAGAAAGAAGGAAAGAAAGAAAGAGAGAAAGAAAGAAAGAAAGCAAGAAAGAAAGAAAGCAAGAAAGCAAGAAAGAAAGAAAGAAAGAAAGAAAGAAAGAAAGAAAGAAAGAAAGAAGGGAAGGAAGGAAGGAAGAAAGGTAGAAAGAAAGAAGGAAAGAAAGAAAGAGAGAAAGAAAGAAAGAAAGCAAGAAAGAAAGAAAGCAAGAAAGCAAGAAAGCAAGAAAGAAAGAAAGAAAGAAAGAAAGAAAGAAAGAAGGGAAGGGAAGGGAAGGAAGGAAGGAAGAAAGGTAGAAAGAAAGAAGGAAAGAAAGAAAGAGAGAAAGAAAGAAAGAAAGCAAGAAAGAAAGAAAGCAAGAAAGCAAGAAAGAAAGAAAGAAAGAAAGAAAGAAAGAAAGAAAGAAAGAAAGAAAGAAAGAAGGGAAGGAAGGAAGGAAGAAAGGTAGAAAGAAAGAAGGAAAGAAAGAAAGAGAGAAAGAAAGAAAGAAAGCAAGAAAGAAAGAAAGCAAGAAAGCAAGAAAGCAAGAAAGAAAGAAAGAAAGAGAGAAAGAAAGAAAGAAAGAAAGAAAGAAAGAAAGAGAGAAAGAGAGAAAGAAAGAAGAGCCGTAGCGGAGGGCTCCAGAATAATTTCGACCCCCTGGGGATCTTTAACGTATACACTGACGACGCACAGCGGATGGGCACCTTTTGCGTTTCGCCTCCATCTAAACGCGGCTGCCGCGGCCGGGTTTGAACCCGGGAACTCCGGCTCAGTAACAGGGCGCCCTAACCACTGAGCCACAATGGCGGGTACGGCTCTGAATTAATTTCGGCTTCCTGGGTATCTCTAACCTGCACACTGGCACTGAAATGGTTACGGGTGGTTTTTGCGTTTCGCCTCTATCGAAATGCCGCTGAGGCGGCTGGGATAGGCTGGACGAGCCTATGCTGAACGGCCGAACGGCATAGAGAAGGAACTACTGTTGAATGAGAACGGAATTCCATGACGAAAAGCTGAGAGATCTCGTGAATGTGTGAAAAAGGTCAGTGACGGCGGCACCTCTGCAAATTTTCTTGTCCATTCGGCTTTAAAGAGGTTCGTTTACACTCAATATAGCCTTTTCGTTACATTCACGCAGTGGTCTCTCGATACGAGCCAACCCATTCCAGTTGTATATAAAAAAAGAATCGTGCCCAAAATCCGTTGAAATGTTTTGTCGTAACGCCAAATTTTTCTGTAGTATTGCAGTATTGTTCTGCAGTTCTGTCAGTACGACAAGAGACAGAACAATAGTACACAAAATTTTACACTTACAATCAAAATTTACGCTGTTACTAAAAGCGCATAGCCAAAGAATAGTACCTAACATCTGTTGTGATCACAGAGAATTTTTGTTCAGGTTTAAGACTAGGCTTTTTCTTCTTTTCTTCTGTTCTGCCAGTCGAAAAAAGAAACAGCAAAACTGTGTCAAAAAACAAAAACTTTTTTGCAATAATAACTCATTTTTTTATTGTTTTGTGGTATTTTTCTGTAGTACTTTAGTTTTTTATGTAGCACTTTTATGTGGTATGTAGTTCTGCAGTACTTTCCTATGGTAACTACAAAAAATTCTGTTGCCAAAAAATCTCTATTGTTACTACAAATTTTTGGCCAAAAACATTACAGAAATTTTGCTTGACGATAGGAACTTTTGTTTTTTTTTTTTCTACTGGGCTGCCCAACGTTTGCTGACCGACAAACCTCAGCATAGCCATAAATAGCTTGTAGGATAGATCCTGACTAATAACAAAAAATGCATGAATGATTTTGCTTCTCATTATTGCAGTTGTATTCACTTGCGATTTGGACTGTGACATTGCGAATCTACGACTTATCGTCGTCTTCTTCCTTTCGAGGCATGCTTTCTGTGACGTCACGGCCCAGGGGTCAGGTTTAAGCTCTGTGGACGGCGTGGCCACGTGAAACACTTGCTCGAATGACACGACGCCGGTCACGTGACGACGCTTACGACCACGTGACCAGCCGTCGTAATAAGCTAACGCCGAGAGTACAGCGGGAATGATGTACTACTAACAGCCGCGCCGTAAGAATGATGATAGCGATGATTAATTTTATTCGCACAGGGCTGCTTTGTCCAAAGAGTATCATAGAAGAACGTCTTTTTCCTTAAACAAGATCTGGTCAAAGGCCCATTTTCTAAGCATTTCACCCCAGGGAAGCCGAACACCAGTCAAGGGAAAGCTTTCACCCATTGTAACACCAATGGATACTCGGAAGCACTGGGGATCGAACCAAGGACCTCCTACATGCTAGCAGGATGCTGAAAGTACTACGCCACCGTTGGGACATAAAATTTGATAGTTTCCTTCCTCCGAAACAGTTTTATACGCTGACGACACAAATATTTTCTTCCATGACGTGAGTTTACAAGCAATAGAATGTCGAGCAAATCTCTGGTTAGAAAACCTTACATTATGGTTGAGGGCCAACAGGTTAGAACTAAACATCACGAAGACGAAGTATGTAATATTCAGAGCTAAAAATAAAGTCATAGATGATGAGCCAATCATATTATACAATTCAAATATTTTACAACGAGTACAGTAAATAAAATTCCTTGGAGTTATATTCAATGAACACCTGCTGTGGACTGACCATATTAATCAAGTAAGAAAAAAAAT
Organism: Amblyomma mixtum; assembly: GCF_055824585.1. Classification (NCBI taxonomy): domain Eukaryota; kingdom Metazoa; phylum Arthropoda; class Arachnida; order Ixodida; family Ixodidae; genus Amblyomma; species Amblyomma mixtum. The sequence continues at coordinate 20,749,109 of NC_143012.1, forward strand.
TTCGTGATCAGTGGGCCTTCTAAATAAATTTAGACTTCTATTGCCAGTATGGCTCAAAAAGCAACTTTATTTCAGTTTAATTCATTCACATCTTCACTATTGTTTACTGATATGGGGAGACTCAACACAGACTAATTTAAATGCTTTGTTTTTACTACAGAAAAAGGCCATACGAGCAATTGCTAATCTAGGCTACTTGGATAGTACTAACTTGTGGTGCAACAGCTTGGGGTTACTGACAATTTTTCAATTAAAAACTCTTCGGCTAGCACTTGAAACATATAACAGATTTCATCATGAAACTAATTTTTTTGTAACACCAGAACTACCACAAAACCCATATCCCCTTCTTCGACACATGACAATAAGAGCACCAAAATCAAGAACAAATTACGAATTCCAAACGATTAGATATCAGATGACTACCTTTTTGAATGAAAACAGAAATTTTCATGACCTCCTCCATCAATGTAGAACCCGAAAATATACAAGAGAAAAGTGATTGCACTGTTGACTACATGACTAACCGGTACATCCTGTGACATATTGTAAATTGATAACAGTTATCATGATTGTATATATATATTTTTTTCCTTTTTATAATTCCCTGTAACCCAACAGCACGCATCTTAACAACTTTGAAGATATCTTAACATTGTTGTACAGTTTTTCCTTTGTTTTTTTTTCTTTTAACATGCCAGCAAGTGTAATGGCGACCGCTACATTTATTGTATTTCTATATTTTGTGTATTTGCCGAATGCAGTTTGCTCACCGACAGGGAGGAAGGCCCTCGTCAGGCACCATGCCTTTTGGCCTCCTTCCTGAAGTGTATGAAACACTTCAAATAAATACTTTTCAAACTTCAAACTTTTCAAACAAGAAAGTTACAGGCAGAAAGAAAAATCCCTGCCTCTCCCGCAACCGAGAGTAGAGTAAGCCTGAAATGTTTACGGGCATAACACATTGGTTGTAGATGGTACTAGTCAAAATCATGAAATGGATCAAGTGTTCACCACACCACACCACACCACACTCTTCTTGTTGCGTCGAAGCGATCGCCTGCAATAGTTCGGGCTTAGGCAGGCAGCCGCGAACCGTGGCGGCCTCGTCGCTTTCGGGAGTGGCCGCATAATCATGGCATTGTCGGCAGGGGCGAGCAGTCTTCTGCTGTGGCGTATCACTCGCAAAGCGATCGCTTTCCGCCAGACGCTTCCTACCTCTCCTTTCATCAGGCTCCATTGCTCGGCTTAAGCAGCTGTGTCGGTGGCGGCATTGAAATGCAGGACGATGCAGAAGCGTACACGGACACGACGAGACGCAGGCCTGACAAGAATGTGTATGCAGCGCGTTCGAATACTCCGCGAGCGTGTATACATCTGCCTGTCAAAGGGGGAAACGTCATGAGCTGAAGGCCCAGCGGCCGGACTTTTACATGCGTGAGTGTGGGACCGCGGCGCCATCCTTGGGGACGGCGCGGAAGCAGTTTTTCCGCCCAAAGCCCTTCTCGCCCTGGAGCTCCCCTCTTGCTCTCAGCGGTACTCTCTCAAAGCCCCTAACAGATCAAGTATGAGTCTCGTTAAATCTCGTACGGTGCCCGGATGCTCTCGTTTCAGCTCCCGGATGTGTGGAATTCAGTGCCCGGATGAGTAGAATTCAGTGCCCGGATGTTGGCTCTCGGTCTCGGCGTGACGTCACCACACTGCCGACAACGGGAGCCAAAAGCATTTCATGCTTAAAACAGACACCCCTCGCTAATATGCATATGCCTTGGGTGGACCATGATCGTGGCGCTGTGCCGGACAGTTAAGGAGGTCGCAATACTCACGGGTTCGAAGCCAGCATGGCGTCGATGGTGCTTTCGAAGGCTACGAAGTAGGGCAGGTACTCGTAACGCACCACCGTCTCGTTGGTGAACTTCTTTCTGGCGAACGGCTCGAGGAACTCGTCCCACTTAAAAGACTTTGCGGTAATCCACCTGAGCACCTGCACCCCGCGCGTGGCCAAGTTGGGCTTGTCCAGCGATGCGCGCCGGGCCGCTTTGTACCCCTGCGTGGTTGCCGTGGTGGGGCGGCCGATGTGGCAAATGAAAATTTTTTTTTTTTTCATGAAAGACGGAGCAATTATGGCACCCTTGGTGGTCGCAGCGGAACTGCGCTGTAAAGGAACAGAAAAACTTGCAACGCAAAGGATCTGGACGGAAAGAGAATCCATAGCGGAGTAATTCCGGATTAACGTCTGATATCCTGGGGCGCTTTACTGAAAATTTTATGGTCCCTTAAATTCCTTTACGTGTGCGAAGCGATAGCACGACGCCAGTGGTCGCCTGAGTGTGACGGACTTCCGGTCTGGTGACACTACTCTCGACTGAATTGATGTCACTTCTAGACTACTCCCGCCACTTCTGGCTTAGTTGACACCATTCCCCTTGAGGCCAGAGTGTGACAAACTTCCGTTCCGGTGACGTCACTACCGGTTTAATTGACGGCACTTCCGGCCTGGTGATGCCACTTCTGGTTTGACTGAGATTACTCCCCTTGGGGCCTTAGTGTGCCTAACTACTGGTCTGGCAACGTCACTTCCGGTCTGGTGATGCCATTTCTGGTTTGGATGACGTCACTCCTGGTCTTATGGGGTCACTCTTATGGTTCAGCTTATGGTTCAGCTGGTGTGACTTCCGGTCGTTTCTCGAGTTATACCTGCTCATATATGACTCATACACACATGCACAGTTTTCACACAGCATTACGGCACCTCGATATATCAAAACTCTACTACATACAGCCTAGGCTCCTGTGTGACATCAAGGAGCAATCAGAAGATGGTCTAACGAGCTCCTCATGCTGTGGACAGGAATGGTGTAAAACTGTCTCACTCTCGGTTTACAACTAAACCGTGCCGTGAAGGAAGGATGGAATGAAGGAGAAAACAGAAAATGTAAGATTTAACGAAATCTCGTCTGGTCGGATGAGTACATGCGAAAAATAAATAAAGAAGCGCCGACAAAAAAAAGGTGTAGTCTAGAGACGTTTCGACTTCCACCGATTCGGTCCATCCAACGTGCCACAAGCGCTCCGTCCTTTCTACCCTCGTCCGACGTGCGGGAAGAATATGCTCGGAACCTAAAGATAAAGCCTCTGACCAACGCAAAGTGCGCCATGAGCTCCACAAATGCGGCTACCCAAAGCGCTTTCTGGACACTGTTAAACGACAGACGGCGAGACCATCTCAGCCTGCTGGCTTTCCTTGCCGTGCCCGAGCTTCAATACCTTATGTTCCACGCGTGCGTGTGTCATCGGCTCGCGTTTTTCGCACCTACGATGTGCATATATCTCATGTTCCTGCGTGAAAGCTTCGTCACGAGGTGGTGGCCGTAAAAGACAAGCTAAGGAAGGAAAAGTTTCCCGGCGCTATTTATAAAATACCCTGCACAGACTGCGATCACTGCTACAAAGGGGAAAGCGGAAACTTCGAAAGACGGCGGAAAGACCACATTGTCAGAAACAAGAAGGTCGCTTCCACCACACTTGCTGAACACGTTTAAAACGCGAAGCACGATATCGCTTGGGAAGAAGCGCCAGTTATCGGTCGTGAAAAAAACTGGATGTCACGCCAATATCTGGGGTCCTTGATTATCCAGACAACAGATCACACGCTCAACCGTAATATCGGCAATCTAACGCCCTCGTACGCTAGATGCCTGCCGTGATTAGTACAACGTACTTAAGCATTGTGTGTGAAATTTTTTCCTTTCTTCTTCCTTCAGTGAACAAGGCTTCCGTGTGGAAGTCGAAACGTCTCTTGACTACGCCTTTATCGGTCGGCGCTTCTTCATTTTTGAGAAAAAAAGCAACTCTGCACAACCTAAACAAGAATACGCTTATAAGGGAGTAAAAATGTAGTACGCTGTCATCTAGTGCACTCCTTTTACAAAAAAGGAAAGAGCTAAAGGACAGCATACTCCCCTTTGTTCTTCCTCTTTAGAGCGTACCGGAGGGATACGGCTTAATTTGGACAACGAGGGCCAGGGGCGCCTTATGGGTTTGTCCGCCACCGAAATGCGGCCTCTAGTAGATCTCTCCACCTCGGGCTTAGCTGATGAATTCCACAGCCACCGAAAGACCGCGGTGGGCTGGGCTGACAGTCCACACTTCGCTAATGAATTTTCCTGTGTCGATCGAGTCTTGGCACGGCTCACCGCTGCTATGGTGGTGTCGATGTCGTAGATGTGGCTGCTGTAGTTGCCGTTCAGGCCGTAGTCGGTGAGGATCTGCCCGATCTGCTCCGGTATTTTCTCATCGTCCACAAAGAAGGTCTCCAAGGAGGAAGCATCCGCGTCCAGGTAGAAACGCGGGTGCATCGTCGTGTCCGGAAGGCTCAGCTACGCGGCGAGCGAATGCAGGTTCATGACAAATAGCCACGATAGCAGCAGCAGCAACATCGACATTAACAACACCAGAAACTCTAGCTAATTACCAACTGAAACTAAACTCTGCATCCAACTCCTGCCAAAACGCCTCGCACTAATTTCTTTAAAACTTCCTGTTGAGAGAGTTGGTAGTTCGTCTTGAAGTAGAAACGTTGTAGCGCAAACAAAGACACGGACAAGAAAGACGACACACACACACAAGCGCTTGTGTATGTTTCGTCTCTCTTGTCCGTGTCTTCGTTTGCGCTACAACATTTCTGCTTCAGGAAGCACTAATTTCTCACATCGAGATTCTCTTCTTCCCCTTCCTCCGTGTATTCTCCCAACCTGAGTCAGTGCTTCTGGAAACAGCAGGCCTCCGTGCTCCTCCTTTGACGTCATTGTCCGGTTGGCCATACTACGCCATGAATTTAGACCACAAGGTTCAACAAGCAAGACCTACTGAACTACAGACCTGCACATATGGCGGGGTCCTATGGAGCAGCGTGCGCCAACTTTCGTTAGCTTATTGGCCGTTGAGGACGCTCGGTTGACCTGTTCGTCTGCTATGATCATCATCATCGTTTGCCATTTTGAGCAAGATATTTAATACATTTGTTTCATCTTCCTCTCCTACCTTAACATCAGCAATAAAAATATCCATAATAACAACTTTTTTCGCCCTGGAAAAGTATAAAAAACGACTTACTTTTTATCCGCTTTCTTTTCGTCAGCACCACCGTGCCTAGCATAGATAAATGGATGATAATGATTACGTGGACAAACGACAAAACTGCCTTGTCTGAAATAAAATGATGGAGGAGGCCATTTTCTCAACCGGTATATATTAGCGCCAGCCGCCCGTAATGTTGCTACCCTAGCGGCAAAACGCATGAACTAGAACATGCGCGCTGGAGAAGGGCCATTTGTGCAGGTCTATAGTTCAGTAGGTCTTGTCAACAAGCGACAGCCACCAAACTTGGCAGCAGTCGTTTCTTGAGCCTTGTAGTCCCAGTTCATGGCACGGTATGGTCAACTGGGTAAGGTGCGGTGACGTCGCATTAGAAGTGCAGATGCCTTTTGTCTGTAGTAGAAACTGGCTCAGCTCAATAAATGGATAACATGCAATGTTGCCTACGCGGCAATGTATGCCGTGTAAAGAATACATGACCTCATGATACACAGGGTATGCTTTTGTGGACACGCGTCGCTTTAGTTTCAGCCAGGAGAGTTTCCACCAGGATTGTTGTGTTGTTGTGTTGTGCTGTGTTGTGTTGGGTTGGGTTTAGTGGTACATAAGCATCCAAGGCTATCATGCGCCAAACTCAAGGTGTGGGAAAATTGATTTCTGTAGAATTCATTTCTGTAGATTTCTGTAGATTTCTGTAGATTTCTGTAGATTTCTGTAGACTAAAAAGCGAGAAAAATCGGTGGTGTAAAGATCTACCAGGATTGTTTCAGGCCATCTCTGCTATGTGGACTCCAAAGAGAGACCGCGAAGTGCGGGTGCCGAAATGAATAGAAGTTTAGCGTGGAAGCCATTGAATGCATTTCTGTATAGAAGAATACATAGCACCCTACCGTCTGCTTCGCAGGATGACATCTGTGCCAGTGATGTCTTTATTGTAGACGTAAGGTACTGAATGATTCCTACAAATGTTTTTATTTGGAAGACTTCGAGGCAATTTGTTGAGAAGGGGTGAGGTTTGGAAAGTCACTGTTAGAGAGCCTAACTTCATTATAGCTCCCTTCTGGCTTGATGACAAGCTTGAAACTTTTGCTCCACTCTGGGGCAATGCAAACAGTTAATCTTTCTTGCGTTTCATGTTGAAACTTTCCTTTCTTGCTAGGTGTTTTAGAGAAGCCGGCCACTAGTTTTTTTTAAGTAGGTTTTTTCCAGATAAAGTTAATTTTTAAGGCATAATAACACTGTTGGAGGACGCCAAAAAAAAACAGGCGAAACATGTTAATTTTAATTTCATGGCATAATTTCTAATAGTTAACTTTTTAACTATTGCCGATAGCCGTTTGATAGACGTAGCTTTGCGCAAGCGAAGTTTTTGAACGGCGCAAGAAATGGCCCAAATCTGCCGAGCCACAGCAGCGAGGATAATTGCGTTCTCTAAATTCTAGAAACTGAAATGGCTAGTACTAACGGCAGGCTACAAATCTCTAATTGCAGTCCGGCGCATATCGTAACAGCTAAAATGTGCAACCATTAAAACTGAGTCAATAACTTTATTAGTTAACATGATTCGCCTGTCCTTTGATACCCGCCAACGCAAGTATCATTATGCCGCAAAACTCTGCTCTCTACCTCAGAAACAATTTTAAAAATTACTGGCGGGCTTCCCTGAAACACCGTCCAGCATGTCAAAGGTACTACAGATAAAACGAGCCAGTTCATCAGTAGCATGCAAAGCTACAGAGAATCAACCACTGACCATGATGATGGCGCTCTTTTGACCAGGATACCTCTGCCGGACCATAACCCGGGCTATCGGGAACAGCGCGTACCTGGAAATGAATTAGATAGAAGGTGCGAAAATTCGTATTATACAAAGTAAACTGCCGAGGCAGTCCCTCGGTTAACAAAAACAGAAAAAAACAGTAAGGCTACCAATTTTGTGGGCACTAACCCACAATTCTTTTTGAGTCGCATTAGGTTACCTTAACAAGATTTACATAGGAAATAATATGTTGAAAAAAGTGTGTTCAAGAAAAGGAGCCGTAAAGAAAATAATAGCGCTCAATCCGGCCTCATAGCTGTCACAGACTGCAATGTCTCAAAGGGTTACACAGGTCTCTCGTCGCGTAGGTGTCTCACACCTGTCTCGGAGATTAGGTTGCTGTTTCACATGGGCATAGATAATTGGTATCATAAGTTCGCAAGGATATTTCATCCCGCAGGCGTCTCAAACATCGTATAAAAAATTTCATACGACTGCATAGGTCTGTCAAGATATACGTGTCTCGATGACCGGAAAGGTGTCTCAAAGATTATCCTCGCCTTCATCCTAATCACATTCACTGCAGAACAAAGGCTTCTGTCATCCCTGCAGCTAGCCTTGTCATGTGACAGCTACGATCACCTTATCCATGCAAACTTCCTGATCTTCTCCGCCCACCTGACATTCTCCTGCCCTTGCTAAGCTTGCCTTCTCTTGGAATCAGTTTTGTTACTTTAATGCCCATTTATTAACTTGCCGTCGAATTGCATGCCCTGGCCATGCGATTTCTGCTTTGCGATTTCAACTAGCTAGATATCATTAACTCTCACTTATTCCTTGACCCTTTCTGCTGTCTTCCTCTCTCTTAATGTTACACTGATTATATTACTTTTAATAGTCTTCGTTTCCACTCTCCACAGGTAAGTACTGACAAGACACAGTTGTAGTATACTTCCCTCTCGAGGGACACCCGTAAGGTACTATTCATGACCTCAGAGTGTCTACGGAATGCACGCCACCCCATTCCTATTCGCCATCACGTGCCACATCCTCTATTATATAGCCTTCTTAGACCACGAGCAAACATTTAGCTAAGTTGAGACCTCAGCAGTTACGAAGGCATTGCGGAAACAGGGTGGAGAAAAGTATGTAAAGGTACTGCAAAATATCTACACAGGCTGCGTAGCCAACATAGTTCTCAAATGGGAATGTGCTAAAATTCCCATTAGGAAGGGTGTGAGGCAGGGAGGTGTGGTTTTTACAGTGATATTAACCAAATGTTTGCACCAGGTGTTCACAGACCTCGATGGGGAAGAGTTATGAATAAAAGTTAATAGAAAATACGTTACAGATTTTCGATTCGCTGATGACATTGCTTTACTTATTAACTCAGGAGACAAACGGCAAAGTATGATCAAGGACCTAGAAAGTCAAGGCAGAGTGTTTGAACTAATAATATCAAACAATGGAATGGAATATTTAGTACCGTGGAAGGGCACAACAGGTTACGCTGGGCAGCCAATCATTGAAAGTTGTAAGCGAATATAACTACTTAGGGCAGATAGTAACTGTTGACCGGAACCGAATAGACAGCATAGGTATCTAATGTTTGTTGCAGGGGATGGCAAATGTGTTCCATCGTACAAGTGTCTGAAAGATCCCATAAATATCTTATAGGACTGCACAGATATCGCATGCGTGTCACGCAGATTGTACTGGGGTCTCATATACGGATAGTTGTCTCATAGAGAGCATAGGCGTCTAATGTTCAATCCATAGGATCTCAAAGGTGGTTTCATCGCAGACCATAAAAGCGTCTTAGTATGCAAAGGCCCTTCGTCATTGGTCGTCTCATGGATCACATCAGCGTCTCATTTTAACACAGGTGTTCCATGTTCAAATCACAGGAGTGCCGAGTTGCCTCATAAGTGCTTCAGAGGTGTCCCCAAAGTGGATAAATATCAATCAAGGACACACACTATGGACTCCTGGCCCATACATCCGCAATACTCCCGTATTCCTCATCAGCAGGAAAACTAATCGAATATCTACACTTCGCCACATTTTCGCTCGTTCGTGGCTTAGAGCCACTGCAAATCAGTTAGCGCAAAACACGCACTTGAGGCCAAGTTGCGAGGCCAGCGACTCCACTGTGCCGTTGTAGCTCTTGGGAAAGTCGGCACCGAACTCGGCGCGAAGAAGCTTTGTCGCCGAAGCCAAGACCGCCTGGATGTTTCCGTTGTCTGCGGAGGTGAAGAAGAGTTCAAAATGTTGTACTAAGAAGCGCTGAGTCTCTTCTAATCGGTCAATACTTCCATACTGTACTGCACACCACCCCGCACCTCTACAAGAGCACCTTATGCCAGCTAGACCTAAACCACGTGACGACAGATTGCACTTTCTCCCATCGCTGTCACTTCCAGGATTCAACTATCTTGTATGACACAGACCAGGGCTCTTTGGCCGTACCAGTTACGAACTTCTCCTAAGGGCCGATGCATCGATATCCAATGGTTTCATTGGGCCAAAAACTCGGAGGTTAGATGGCAGTAGCGACACCTGTGGGTAGTAAAATAAACTGTGTACAGGTGTTGCGAACTGCTATATGGCTGATCACCGCTCCGGTTCTTGGCGAGAAAAGGAGTGGCACGGGTGCAAGAACAAAAAGCGTGGGTTTAATACCTTTTACAGGCGAATTCACTTCAGCTATGGCAGGCAGTACATTTCAGCTATTCTGAAGATAATGACGACTATCGGCGACAGTTTTCATTTGTCCCTGAAAGGGGCCGCCATGATCTGCTTAGCTCCGCCATTTGTAGCTCAAGGAATAACTACATCTACGAAAATTGCATGTCAAAACAAGTGTGGGCTCAAACCCACACAAAGGGCAGCCACTTTGGGTAGAAAGAGATCACGGGAGCTTTTGGTTATGTCCTATCAGCACGCCGACGGGGACGCCCTCCTCTGAAGATATTTATCGTGCAGCTGGGTACTTCTGTGAACAAGTCATCTAAGAATCTCTGACGCTATGCCTGAGGCGCTGAAGGGTCAGCGAAACCTCGAACTCTGCTAAAGCCCCCCCCCCCCCCCCCCCCCTCTTCCCTGAGCTAAGAAACTACAACAAAAAATCTAGCGCTAGGAGGCACGCAAGAACCCGCAAACACGTTCTAGCTCTGCCTTCCTATCATCTACGTATACCTTTCCTGCCATGTCCTGGGTGCCTTGTAAAAATGGACTCTCGTTACTGCGAACTCAGATACTTCAAACATACTGTTTAGTCGAACTGCTGCTTTATGTCGAATCAACATACACGCTATTATAAAAAAAGATCATTCGTACAAATGTTCTCACCCCATCGAGTTCGTAATATTCAGAGTCGACTGTATTATAGCAACAAACTCTACGGGCGTTTTGCTAAAGTTATCAAAATAATACCGTAGCTAGAAGCGAAAAATTTTCATGCAGTCTCCAGGTACGACATTTCGTTATCCTCTCGCTCAAGTTAGTGGTCTACACGTGGTCTCCATAAGTTCCGCAACAGCAACCACCGCCATGCGCAATGGTCCCATTGGGAAATAACACCCTCAGACATGCAGATTCTACAATGCGTGATGCAGCAGTCGCCCTTAGTGCATGCTTGATTGCTTCAACTTTCACGCTAAGTATTGTTCGTTTTCCTCGAGGAAACGCTAAAGTATTTCCCTCTTACGTTTAGTAATAGAGGGTCCCAAGGAAGCGTGCATCTACAGGTGTTATACTTTCGATAGTAATGTCACGTGCCGCCGTCAGGCAAGCAGCCACGGCTGAGCAGGCAGCATTGCAACAGTTGTATTCCCGGACTCGTGTAAAGGTCGCGGTTAAAACCGCCCGAGCGGAACTGACGAGTTCGCAACAGGAGGGCGGTGACGACCTTGTCACAAGGAAGTGAACAGAACATGCGACGCAGCTGGTTCCGTGCCCTTTATCTGTCGCATAAAGTTCATACAGTGAGCGTAGAACAAAACAGCAAAGAAGTCCCACGACCCACGATATGTAGTCCCACGACCTCTGAAGCATTCATTCAACAAATCCAGGGGTTTCGATGCTACTATTTCAATTCTTTCTTTACGATACTTCGTGCAGAATGACTTACACGCGCGCCTGTAGAAAACCAATGGTCAGTATTTTGAGTTGGAAAACTAACCAATTTTCCCAAGGATTACATCGATTATGTGCAGCATGTTTTCATTAAACACGAGAGCGGCGTCTGAAAGGTTAGAGGTTCATGAGAAGGGCCCTTCCAAGAGGAAAAAATAGGCAGTGCGGTCGATTAGAAACGACGCAAAGGCCTGAGCAGGGCACATTTTGTCAACATGTTTTGGAGCCCCTATGTTTCAAGTGCATGTGACAGGTGCATGAGGAAGTTCGGACACTATAATAAAAAAAGAGGAAACACTGACCTGTAGTGCAGGTTCTGAACATCACGGCCAGCTTTTCAACGTCTGAAGTCGGAGTTCTGATTGAGCTAGAGATGTCTGGAAGGGGTTGAGAAGAGCACGGCATTAAGCAAGTGTGCGTTGCACTGGTTTCGTTAAAGGCGTTATATTAGGGCTACGCCTTGAGACCTCAAGGTAACTGTGTAATACGCGGCCAGCAGCGTACAAATTATATGGCAACTATAGGCTGAAACAGTGTGCACTCATTCGAGTACATCAGCTTGCTCTCTCCAGCAACGCAGGCCTTCGTATTCCTTTGCTTTGCGATTTTTGTCCACTATCCCCATGCACAATAAACCTTGATATTATGCTAATTGATTTCGAACTTGTAATATGTCAAGGGGGTACAACAGCGATAACTGCACTTTTGAATAACATTTGTTCTGTGTGTTCAGAAGCAAACTTAACGCCATCTCTGAATTAAGCTCATTAGTTCGCCTTTAGAGTCAGGTAGAACTAGTAGCTTATGTTCGCTCGCAAATTATCCGCAAGGTGTATACAGTCCTGCCTCGTTAATATGAACACTCTGATTTCCGAGCAAAAATGTCCGTAAAGCGAGTCGCCCGTTATAACGAATCATGAAGAAAAACAAAAATGTTCTAAATAACCGATTTCTGATTGCGGACTGCTTCTCTGTATAATGGCAGGCAGTGAAGTGGAAATCGGGCAATAATGGGTGATAAAGGTGATCGTTCGAGTGTTCATTATTTTTAAAATCATGCGGCGCAGGTGTCAGCCCGTTTGGAGCGCGTAGTGATCGATGAGACGCGGTATGGTGCTTCTTGTTGTGATGAAGTACTACGATTGTTCGCATCCCAAGAACTCTGTACTCACTCGGCTGACAGCTGTTGAATATGGTTTTCAGTCGCAAGAGAACTCCCAGGACTTCTTTTCCAGCACCATCGCAAGAGAAAAGGAGCCGGGTAACAGGTCTTCCTAATGATTTATAACGACTAGCTCTATTCTTTTGTCAGTTCTGTCACTCTTTGTCCTAGATTTTCCGTTAAGTTTTGTCTGCCAATGTACACTCTAAGCAGGAGGGAGTAAAAAGGAGTAACCTGTCCTCTAGCACACTCCCTTATGTAAACCGGAGTGCCAATGTACACTCAATACAGAAGGGCTCTAGTATATACCCTATACTACATATATAGAAATGTATATAACCTCCTGAAAGTTTCCATAAGGCAAGTCCCATAATTCCCTATATTTCAATATAGATTATATGGAGTCAGTATGGAGTGTATGCAGTCGGTAAGGACATTAGGTTTGGTTTAGTTTGGTTTATGGGGTTTAACGTCCCAAAGCGACTAAGGCTATGAGAGACGCCGTAGTGGAGGGCTCCGGAAATTTCGACCACCTGGGGTTCTTTAACGTGCAATGACATCGCACAGTACACGGGCCTCTAGAATTTCTCCTCCAAAGAAATTCTAGCCGTCGCGGCCGGGATCGAACCCGCGTCTTTTGGGTCAGCAGCCGAGCACCATAACCGCTGAGCCACCGCGGCGGCGGTAAGGACATTACAGAAAGATCGTATGGAGACGTACGGAATCTATATGAGGTCGTGCACACTTTATAGAAGCTATGTGAATTTTTTATGAAAATGTTATGGACTCAGTAAAAAAGATGTATGGATGTCCTTATATATATTTCCACATCATATGAACTCCATATTCCCATAATTTCATACAAGCGACTCGTGTGGAATGTTTCAGTAGGGTAATGAAATGGCAAACATGGAACGCAAAGAAGCAGGCAAAATGGGGGAAAAGACGCACTGAGCAGAAGATTCCTGAGGCTCGTCTCGATGCGGTCGCGTCGCTGTATGATGGTCGAGTACATGTACCGGTATTCAGGTATCTTTGTGGTGAACTCCCATTCGGAGCAGATAAGGTCGTAGAACTCCTCGCATGGATCTCCATTGTAATACGCGCCGGAGTATGTGGCCGCTGAAACCGACATTAAATCGCGGTTAAATCATTCAACTTGATCGTCAATATTAGACAATTGAAGTTCCTTATGGCATCCACAACCGGACTATCTTGTCGTCAAACTGGACAAATTCAAAAATCAGGTGACCCGTTTGGCAACGATTAGCTACTATCCATTCGCAAGTATATATGAAATAAACTCTGCTCGTGTCGCGCAAGTTTTCACTCATTTCTCATTTTTGAATTGCGTGTTTGACATCCAACCGCCGTCCAAGCAGGAAATAATCCAAGCTTTCCTGCTTTGCTGATGCGCGGCAACTTTGACATGCGTGCTTGTCGCAACTGCACAGGCTTAGAGAATCTTCCCAAATGTCCAGATATCTACGCATGCGTAGTTGCTCCAAGACGTAGTAACCCGTTGCGGTAGAACGAAAAGTGTAATAGATTACAAATTACTCTAAACCGAATTCAGTGCACATCTTGCACACTATAGAATGCTTATGAAAACGCACTAAAACATTTTAGAGCTAGAACTTTACCCCTCTCGGTACAACTTCCGATTTCCAAGTGGATGGGACCATAACCTTCAGTGCCTCAAAAGGTCAAACCGAACTTGACTGCGTATTAGTATGACCCAAACACTGGTATCATGACCACGTAATCATAAAACTATGACTACTGCGTACCTGACTTTGAACTTTGACCTTGACCCTTGACATTTCATCTCAGACAGTGGAGACCATATTTAACAGAACTTTCGCTCGTATAACTAGGTTCACGCCACGTTGAACCCCAGCCATTTTTTCTAATAAACATAATAAATTACAGATTATTCTAAAGCGCATTCAGTGCACATCGTGCACTGGGGGCACAGCTAGGGTTTAGTTTTATGTCTCTGCATTAATAGTTCGTTCATCTGAAGGGCGTCGCAAGTGCTGGGGAAGATAAGTGTTATAGACTGGAGTACAGCGTCGCAGTTCCAGATCTGACGATATTTAGCTATCGTGCCAAACAGCCGGAATTATGAATTCTGAGTCGCTTACCATCGACCTTGCACGAGTCCGAGTAGCAGTAGCTGACGGTGGAGCTATCTGCGAGTATCGAAAAAGCGATTGAACAAGTCAATGCTAAGCGCAGTGCATATATATGACTTAGGAAAACTAAAAAGCATGACCCCACGCGCACTGTCTGCACTACAGAACAAAAACAGTGCAAGGGTCAATTGTCCACTTAAATTTAACGTACTGGCTCCGGAGCATTTCTCGGGCGCTAGCGCTCCTCAGCATGAGCAACTAGCACCATCTGTCTATCGTCAGCAGCGACCACCGCGTATCTCAAAGGGGATATATTCATTTCTAATAGGGAGAATGGGGTGAGATGCTGTGCAAACGTGTCGATAGTAATGGCGTATACGCTTGCGATGCGTTGCATGATTTTACTCGAAAAATGGGTCCTTCGCTCTCCCCAAGTAGCTCTGACGGCTTCAGAAAATCAGTGGGGTGTAGCAACGATAATTGCGGACGTTGAACACCAGGCGGCGAATGGTGGCAACCATGCAAAATAAAAAAAAAATGGCTGTGGTTTAGCTCTGGTTAAACCTGGAGTAACGCGTTAGCTACAGCTGGTAGCTAACGTAAGAGCACGAAAAAACGGGGACGAAATAGACACAAGTACGACAGGACGTACAGTCGGGGACAAAAGTCTCTGGACCACGTGTTCCTCTAACGAAGCCGATAGCTCTGCTATTAGTCGGCGGCTGTAGACCACACTTGTGGAGGTAAAAGTTAAATTTTTGTTCTTTCATCTCCACAAGTGCGGTCTCCAGCCGCTGTCTGATAGTAGAGCTATAAGCTTCGTTTGAGGAACACGTGGTCCGGAGACTTTTGTCCCTGACTGTACGTTTTTCAAGGTAATAATGTAGGCGCGACGCGCACACCGGCTTCGTGCTCTGACGTCACTCCGCACATACGCACAACTGACGAGGCGGGCGGCGTCAGCTACACCGTCGGCGCAGCGGCGAGGCGTGCGGCGCGCACACAAGCTGCGGGCATGACGTCACTACGCGCATGCGCACAGTTGGCGGTGCGGTGGTGCCACGGCTCAGCGTGCAGCCACGCGGACCTCGCGAAGCGACTGGCGTAGTGTAGCTATCGCTACGAAAACCACTGTCTGGGTTTTTCTGGGCTGCAGTGCTTGCCGGGGAAGCAAAGTACCCCTGCCTTATAGTTTGCATTCGCGGGGTGTACTGCCTCCAGGAAAACGTTACCTCCAGGCTTGTAAATACAGATGAGTATCTCCATCTTGCGTTGTTAACGTAGCCAGGAGTCACAGCCTTGTGCATGACAAAGCCGCTTCACTTCAGGGCACTTTTAGATTTGGTGCTTGACGTGGAGTGCTTCGGAGTAAGAGTAAATTTTTATGGTTCATACAGCAAAGTGTCAGTCGCGTTTTGAGCGCCAAATTTTAGAAATTAACCAAAGATTGAATGCACAAATAAGGAAAGGGGTACTTTGGTCTAAAACGAGGAGAGGAAGGTAAGCCAACTCCACAACATCAGATTAATTCAATTCACAACTGCCGCAATCTGATTATTCTGGAATATGTGTAACGTTATTCTGGTGCCATCAATCAACCTTCATCCCGCGGGCCATTGATGACTGCAAGGCCGTTTCAGTATTCCAAATAAAAAAACTGTAACGCTAAATACATCATCATCAGCCTGACTACGCCGACTGCAGGGCAAAGGCCTCTCCCATGTCTCTCCAATGAACCCTGTCTTTCGCCAGTTGCGGCCACCGTGTCCCAGCAAACTTCTTAATCTCATCCGCCCACCTAACTTTCTGCCGCCCCCTGCTACGTTTGCCTTCTCCTGGAATCCACTCCGTTACCCTTAAGGACCAGCGGTTATCTTGCCTTCGCATTACATGCCCTGCCCAAGCCCATTTCTTCCTCTTGGTTTCGACTAGGATGTCATTAAACCGCACTTTTTCCCTCATCCACTCCGCCCGCTTCAGAACGTTGTGGCCAAGTACTATACCAGGGTGGACAAATCCTGTACTGGTGAGGGAGTGCGTTGTCACCAAGATCAGGTCGCACCCCAGGCCTGGTTATGCAACTTCATCGACACGAGGAGTTTTTCTTTAATACAGAGGAGGATTGCGCGGCACCGGGATTCGAGCCCCGGTTCCTATTGCACACGGGGCGGATGCTCTACCTCCACGCCATCGCTGCACGTACAGCTGAGCTTAGAAAACGGGGGCTCACCAGCCCGTGGCTATTAGACACACGGCTGCCTGGTGATTCGGACAGACTTCGAGAAAGACATTTGTTCGGTTGAAACACAGAGCAACTGGACGTTGGACATCCGCCATTATTAACAACTTCCACTACAGATCAACGGCCTCTCATCCATCTTGAATAAGTCATGGTCTTCTGCAGCCACCCAATCCAGGGAAATTTGAATGTGACCTACTTCATTTCTTCGCGCACACATTACATTTACCCAAATGATTAGTTTATTGCAAAGCACACGCGCAACCAAGGGTTCTTTTCTTTTACACGTGAGCGCACTAAAAAGAGCCCTACATTAAGCGGTAGCATAGAACACTCAACGAAGCAAATACCCGACGCCTAAAGCGATAGCACAGAACACTCAAAATAGCTAGGTGGCCGTGCAGTAGTGTGCCCAGCAAAAGGAGAGACGTTTCGGCAAATTTCCGTTCTCCCAAGGTGAAGAGTAGGTAATTTCTTAATCGAGCCATCATCTTCGCCACATGTGGGTGGTCGCTCTGATCATGAATACCGCTATGCGATCCGTACATTGCACGGTTGTAACGAGAATGACGGCTGAGCGGCACGCAACACTCAGTGGGGGGAGCTCACAGAGGAAGAATCCGAGGTAGACACCGGCCGGGACAACAATGCCCATCAGGAGTAGGCACGGTATCAGCGCCACCAAGAGTAGGCAACACCAAGCCAGGGCACCGTACTGAGGTTCTTCGCTGCAGTTTTTGAAATGCAAGAACAAGAACGATATAATAAAACCACGTGGTGTTAAAGGGACGCTGGGAATATCTTCATTTAATTCCATCCAAGAGCCTTTTGCAAAGAAATGGCCTGTTTAACGAAGCGAATAACTTTGCCTGGCCGGTTTCTTTTCTTCTACTAATTGTGTTGTGAACGCCACTATAACGAAGACAGCTATACAACGAATTAGTCGGCTGAACAAAAATCTTGCACGTTCCAGATTGCCTACTTCCCATCTTTAAGAACACGCATGGTAAGGCATCACGGTTCGTTCAGGTTATGAGGGACGCCGTAGTGAGGGGCTCCGGAAATTTCTACCCCCTAGAGTTCTCGAAAAGGGCACTTAGATCTTGACTTGCTTCCGACTATAGCTCATAACCACTCGATTCTGAGCCTTAGTGGCCTCTGTGTAGTTATAACTCGTTTAACCAAGTGGTATGAGCCAACTTCAGTTTATTCTCTTGTGCCTCTAATTTGCTTGCTTGTGAATCTACAAAAATTTTAAGACTAGCTTTACTTTCCTTCTCATAATTAGCCTGAGTCGCTTTGGGACGTTAAGCACCCATAACCCAGTTATCACAACCTTACACAAAAGAGGCATATCTCGCAAAACAGTGCACAGGACGCCGACGCTCACAAGAAAGGGAATATCTCTGGCGGCTCCTCGGCCAGCGGCGGGGCGGGCAGCTCGATCTCCTTCTCGGGCTCCGGCGGGGGGACCTCCTCGGGCTTCCACTCCTCGAGGATCGAGGTCTTCTCCGCCATCGGCTCGGTGGGTGGCTCAGAAGGCGGCACCGGAGGGACGTAGGGGAGGAACGTCGGGAGCGGCGGCAAGGGTTCTTCCTCGCTCAGCTCGCTCGAGCTTTCTTCCGACGACGAAGGGGTGGACGGTTCCCTGCCACCAGCGAACAAAAAGGGTCGCTCACGTTATGTCACACAAGATGTATAGGCGCGAGTCTGGAGGAAAGAGGTGACAATAAAATGTGATGGGGGAGAAGGGAGGTCATTTGCGAGTTCACTTGCCTGCAGCTATCACTGTTTAATAGCACATGCGGCCCATTTCAGAATCAGAATCAGTTTATTTAAATGAACAAACAGTACAGGGTTGCTCAAAAGTTCCCAGGCCGCAGGGTCTGCTTTTCGGTATATCCTGGTATTTAAGATGCTGGCAAAGCTATCAAGGCTCTCAGAGGGTAGAACGATCCTTCTTCTAACCTCTACAGGTATTTTGAGCTTCGAGGGTACCGTGAATGCCTGACTATACTGTTCAAAAGCAAACCCCGTGGCCTGAGAACTTTTAACTGACCCTGTACATACACATATTAAGTTAAATGTAGGGGGAGGTCCCAAAGCCAAAGGCTACACAGGGGACCTCCTTATGGCATGAGGACAGTCAGTGGGCCTCGTGACAAGTTATTGTATTGGTCACATCAGTCACGTGAAAGATGACAGTGGACAAGAGACCTTGTAATGATGACGTCATTTTAGGAGAAGGGCCAGCACAGGGTCGAAAAGAAAGAGAGAGAGAGAGAGAGAAAGTTTTTTCCTCTCTGCCTTAATATTTACCTGACTTTCCTGCGCTTGCGCACAGGCTGTCCACCCTGGTCGTAGAAGCCCTCCATGAATGCGGGCAGCATGCCGGGAAACATGCCCCCACCGGCGGGACCCGCGGCAGCAACCGCAGCGGGCGGGGGAGGGGGTGGAGGAGGCGGGGGTGGAGGAGGAGGAGGAGGCGGGGGAGGCGCCGGCGGCGGAATCACGATGATCGGCGCCGGAGGAGGGGGCGGTTGAGGGTAGGGGGGCAGGCTGGGCATGATGGGAGTCGGCATCGGGAACGGGATCGGGATGATGGTCGGTGGCGCCTGCGGGGGAGGAGGAGGGTGGTGGCAGCAGCGGTCGCTGCCCCCGCCGCCGCCAGTGATGATGATGGAGGGCGCAGGCTGCGGTGGGTAGGGAGGATGCGGTGGTGGTGCGGAAGCTGCTGGCGCAGCCGCAGCAGGTGCCGGTGGCGGCATCATTATGGTGGTGGAGGCCGTCTGTGGTGGCATGCCTGCACATTCAATACGAGGCGCCGGAGCATTGGTAAGGACACATGGATGAGTGAAGTTTAATGAATTCACTTCACTTCAAGAGTGAAGTGAAGTTTAATGAATTCGGAAGCGCGATAAACAAAACTGATTTTAATGAGTAATGGACAAGAACTGCTTCTGACAAATCGAAACTACTTATTCCCACGTGCTCTTCGTACAATCTGGATCGTTTTCAAGGCTTATTTACATCTGAGACATCTGATGCATACCCATCATAAGAGGTGCTCTGTCGGGCGCCCACACTGGGTAGGGAAAGACGAGATGCTGAACCCGGGAGTCGCTCGTCGTCATGGGGGGCAGGCGTGCACGGACGTAGCTGGACCTACACGTCAGAAAGGCAAAGGGGGAACACAGCACTGACAGTCATATGCACATGCACGACATGTTCGCCACGTTTCGAGTGTTAGAATTGTAGGCAGCAGCAAGTATCAAACGGCACGTGAACTCCTGGAGGCTTTTCATATAACGAAAACAGCAGACTGTTCTATTAGTGAAGCTTCGGCTTTTATGTACACTTCGGAATTCAACCTTTTTGCGGCAGTATGATAAGATGTTTTCTGGTGTTACCTTGGCACGTGTTTGTTGTGCGTTTTTATCCTTTCTGTAGTGCGCAGACGCGAGAGCCTTTTTTATGCCCGAAATTTTTTCCGAATAAACCAATTGTGAGTGCATGCAGCGTTCGTGCGTGTTTTTGCATGTCCCTTCTCTTTGTGTTCGTGCTTCTTCGCTGCCGATATGAATCAACACAGTGAATAAATTCGCAGATCTCCCGTCGGCAGACTGGCGTTTTTTTTTTTGCTATTACAGAGTTTGCCATCGTCAAATGAGTTCCCCATTGGTTTTCTACGGCAGTCTTAACTGCTCGATGCGAGCCATGGAAATACTTTAAAACAAATATCTTATTAAGCGTCGGAAGAATAGAACATTACCTCGAATAATTTCACATTGTACAATACAATATTCCCACATTCAAATTTTTGTCCAAGAATGAAGGTCATGGTTTTTCGTGCACCGTATAAAAAGTGTGCCAAGAACTGTACCGTGCAGCAAGAGGGGAATGTAAACCGTGTGGGGACGCGCTTTACTCGTCCCCTGTGGTTCGCTTCCCCGCAGTGCACCCTCACTCGTCCCCGGTGGTTCGCTTCCCCGCAATGCACCCTCCTTAGTTGTGTTAGAGACGGGTTTCTTCGGCTTGGGGCCTGTGAAGTGCGCGGACCTCACGCGCGACGCTCCGCTCTTCGTCGGCGGGCGCCTCGTGGTGGGGACATGCTCCCGAAACCCGTCCCGTCCGGCCTCGGAGTTTCCCCTTGCCCTACCGTGGGCGAACATTCGCTCGTAACCGTGCTGGTGAGTCAGACGTCTTCGATTCCTCAGCGTATTTTGTTGCTAGATAGCGTTGTTGTTGTTGTACCAATAAATGCCTTGTTTGTGTCAAAGTGTGTCGTTCCTTTGTTCCCTCAGAGCAAGGCCCATCGTGGTCGGCGTGCGCTCGGTAGCATACGCGACCACGGGGTGGCGTCCAGCGGTTTTTAACTGTCAGCCGCGGTTAAATGGGGAGAACGTATTTATCTCCCCAGTTAAAGCCCCACAACCGCTACACCTTACGTGGTCGTTCGTCGATGAACGCACTGCTGGGGATCCTGCTGGGGATCCGCTCCTTCCCCGCCCTCTTCCTCTGTCATGGCCCTGGAACGCGTCATGGCAGTGGACACGGCACCTCTAAACGCTGGCCCCGGTCGCGCACTGGGTGCGGGGTCTGGTGGCGGTGCAGGCGGCCGAGGGCCCTGCACACTGACCGTCGTCGAGGCGGACACCGGCACCATCTGCTGAGGTGGTGGCGGCGGTGGTGGCGGAAGAGGAGGATGGTTGGCCGGCGCGTAGTAGAAGAACGTCTCCTCCCGGTCGAGGAAGTCCTGCGGTGTAATAGTTGGCCGGAAAAAATACATTGAAGTGGCAATTTGGCAAGAGTTGCCTGCATCTAATTTCGGACTCTTATCCTGGGTCATGGACGTCGTGACTGGTGACCAACGTCCGATTTTCAGCACAGGGTCCAGAGGGATTCCTAATACATCGTGGATATTAAGTTATATAACGTGCGCAATGCAGCTTTAGACTCGACCTGCTGTTGTGAGTAGTGCAAGCGCAATTTAATGATAACCTTTAACTACGCCTTGCTAATTACACTTGTACAGCCATGACCATGCTTATCTAGAGCGCTGAAGAGCCTCTTAGTGGAGCAAAGAGAGAGCGATAATAAGAGCAGGTACTAATTATCACAAACATCAATTGCTTGCATTCGAACATTGCAGTATAGGCCTGTAAGCAGAAAAGGACCAAATACCGCCTTCATAACACAAAAGCAGCGCTATAATTTAGTATTTCATTTGTTCGTCAGGACAACACCTCGGCGACATATACAAGCCTCCCCACCCTTGTCTATCTGAAATGGTCCACTCACTTAGCAAGGGCAGTTTGTAATCGCGTTTGTTTCAAGCATGGCTACACTACTCTGTTTTTCTATGGAATCATGTGGTTGGAATTATATGGAATCATATCATATGGAGTCATAGTAGGTTGATGGTGATCACGTGGTATCAACGGAGCAAGGGCAGCATTATCAGAGAGCTCTGTGGTGAGCTCGTTTGGTCTCCACAACGTAAAGATATAAAGGCGATGCTACTGAAAGCATGGGCCTATACAACTCGAAAAAACAGTAAAAACAGAAAATGGTAGGCCGCATATTACACATCTCTGTGAACTCAGAGTAGGAAAATTAAGGCTGTATTCGTTACATTCCTTATCAAATGGAAAATCCCAACAAATGCCAACGTGCATTTCTACCAACGCACCGCGTGCTGCCCGGAAATAATTCAGCATCCAGCGCACAGCGTTCCTGCCTTCGCAGGCGACCTAGGCGTTCCTGATCCGAAGTTTGGTGCTTAACTGAAGGCCTTCAGAGACCGGCGCAGTATCCGAGTAATTACGCGCATGTATTTCCGCCGTCTTCTCTCCAGGGTTTCGTAATTCATTAGGCGCACTATTGCGTGGACTGCGAGATGCTGCGTCGCGGCCTCGTCGATGCCACAACGCAGTAGTGTTGCTGTAATAGCGGTGGCCGTGAGCGGACCTACCAAGAAGAGCGTACTTGGCACCAAGGCGAAAGAAGAGAGCCCGGCGCGAAAGCACTTAGCTCCTTGCCGCGTTCCCATGGTAGCGAGCACACGGCGGTAATGATTAACTGGGTACACATGGAGGCCAACGGGAATTCGCAATGCCGTGTGGAAATCTATGCAAATAGATACATATTCATCGCAGAACCAGTTTCGTCATCTGTTTGATCTACGGCGAATTCTTGACCCTGTAATCTTCGGCGCATCAAGCACGATATACGTGCGCTGTAAAAGGAATGTGAACAGTTTCCGCTTATGTGCGCATAAGCAATATCGCACTCTCACGGTATAGCACAAACTACATTTCACATCTTACCTAACGAAACAAAGTAAAATTCTAAGCTGAAAAAGGTGTAGAAAGCCCCCCCCCCCCCCCCCCCTCCCTTCCTTCTTGGCACAGTACTGTAGACAGAACCGAACCCTACCGGCAGGAGAACGCAAAATTTTGACGTACGTATTGCTGCACTGGAATGCAGTTCGGTTTGGTATGGTTCGGTTTATGGGGTGTTTAACGTCCCAAAGTGACTCAGGCTATGAGGGACGCCGTAGTGAAGGGCTCCGGAAATTTTGACCACCTGGGGTTCTTTAAACTTTAACTTCCTCTGACAGCGCACGGTACACGGGCCTCTAGAATTTCGCCTCCATCGAAATTCGACCACCGCGGCCGGAACCGAACCCGCGTCTTTCGGGTCAGCAGCCGAGCACTGGCATGCAGTGGAAGGATTCTCAACTTCGTTCCTGATGTATTGCGCAAGCTTGAGTATGTGCCTGCAGTGTCAATTATTTCTCTGTTCTCAGCAATAAAGAAATTAGCATAACCTGCTTATTTGAATCGGTCATTATCAATACTTTCATTAATAAACTTCTCATTTTTTTGCGCTTATGAAATGTTGGAAGTTGACAGCTTTTTATATGACGTTTGCATTGCCTAGCCATTCCAATATTAATACACATAAGCCGAACTATCGTGCTATAGGCATGGAAAGTGGCAATACTTAATGTACTACAGTCATGAACGACACTGTCGGCAGTAATAGGGTGGTGAGGGTGAAAATCATCTCTCTCTCTCTCTCTCTCACACACACAGAGAGAGAGAGAGAGAGACAGACAGACAGAAAGATAGATAGACAGGTGTTAGGTGTGCAGCCATGTCCGGAGATTCAATATAAAGTTTATTCATGCCGTCGTAGAGATTAAGTGCTTCGGTACTGCTTTTCTAACAACGAGATTGTCCTGATGACGTCCGGAGCGCTAAACGATTCAGTTAAACGTAATAAGCGCCAACAAGGCCAACAAGTGTCTGCAATTTATGTTTGATACAGAGAAAGTGAAACGAGAGTTGTGACGCAGTTTAGAAAGAGTGCGAGCAACTTGCATTGTTTCCGGCTAGCGGACTAAGTAGAGGCCAATCATTCCAGTGTAGAATGAATTACACTTAACATCGCTGCATGATACTGGCCATCAGGCAATTAAATGACAACGTAAAACATTTCTGAGAAATAGTGACGAAACCTTCATAAAAGCCATGATTTCGAACCGGGACGTCCGAACCACTGCCATAGTACCGTAGTCATTTTGAAAGCATGACTGTCAGGTTGCAGCACAAGACAAAATCGACAGAATAGCGGACTTTGTGAATGCTATAGAGACGTGCAAGTCCGCCTTTAGAGCGAAGAACGATAATGAATCTTCAGTGAAGAAAGGTCGAAAACATCATGAGGATTTCAGTAGTAGCAGCTCTATTGAGCTCAGGTGAATGATGATTATAATGTATCTTTAAACTAATCATGAGGCAGGTTAAGTCGACTGAAGAACGATGTCTTCTTTCACTTTATCTGCAACCCTGCCATGCGAATCACACGACTACATCTCATCCAGGTTTCTAACCTCATCTTCCCATATGACTTTTTGCCGCCCCGTTATTCTCTAACTATTTCTTTCATACAAAAAGTCCGCCATCTTGGCAAATTCCCATTACTGAATCGTCCCATCAAGCTGCGTACGGGGAACGTGATTTCACATCAAGGCGAATTTTTATCATCGAATACGACACGAAAATGTCAATACGCGGTCAAAGCGATAGAAATGTACGTGAACTCACGTCGTCGAGGCACATGACTGCTTTGACGGGGAGCCTTCGGCTTAGATCGAATACAGAGTGCCTTGACTGCAGATATGGCTGCTCAGAAAGAGGCCCTTTTTTTTTTTCTAACACTTGCACGTTCCGTTTTTGGCCTTTGTCTTTTCTTCTTCGTACGCAGCTCTTTTAACATCGGCGGAATATCAACATCTGCTATATTCCTGGAGCAGGAAAGTTCGTCGATCTCGACAGCTAGAAGTATCTATGACGAGGTTGCGCTGCCGTATCCCTGCTCTAAATTTCTATCTGCACAGGTCTGGTTTGGCACTATCACCCCTTTGCGCATTTTGCCTTGAGCCTGAATCTATCGATCATTTTTGGCTCCATTGTCGCCGTTTCACTTCTTTGAGAAGAAGACTGCTGGAGTTTGAGCAGCCCACTCTTGCCTATCATTTGGCGCCACCACGCTTGGGTTCAGCCACAGGTCTGTTAGTGCCGCTGTTGAAAATTTCTTGCTGGAATCTCATCGACTGCCTTGCTAAAGCTTACAATGTTTTCTTTTTTATGTTTTATTACATTCTGAATTAATCACCTCTTCATTTTTTGTTGTCTTTCTCTCTCTCTCTCTTCAATCCAAACGCTTATCTTTTTTTAGTCCCTGCCCTTCTTGTGGTAGACTCCCCGGTGTGGCTCTCCCGTGTGCTTTTCTTTTGCCTTTAGTATGTACAGGTGAATAGCAACCTCTGCTTCCCGATTCTTGGCCGATCCCCCGGTGTGGGTATGTGCCATCTTTTCAACGGCTAACAACAACAACAAATACACAGTATGAAACCCGCTTCAACATGTGACTGCTGAGGGGAATATTAAAATAGGAATTAAGAGGAAGTGCTCGCACTTAAATCGATTGCAAAGTGTTAGCTTGGGCTAGGTTGCCGTAGAAGGCTAGCAGTGCGCCGAAGACACCAACGTAGAAAGAGAATATGACACGCGCACTGAAACGCACCTCTTCTAAGTTTCTCTTTCTAATGCTTGTTTAACCCTTTGTCGTGAGACCAAACGCTGTTCCAATCAATAAAGATATTTTTAATGCTACTGTTACCTCGTTTTGAAGACAAGCGCTGGCTGGCGATAGCAGTATACATACAGCATACAGCAATACAGCAGTATACATAGCTAACCGGTGACGACAGAGTTTGACAGTCTATTTATCTATTTACATTTCCTGCAACGCCCTGAAGGCATCATTGCAAGGGGGATACATACCTACACAAGTCGAACAAATAGCAAGGGCAAATCATTTGTACAGGATGCAATTAATGGCGGAAAAAAGAGTGTGTTTCTGTGCATTCACACCCGTCAAAGTCCTGACAAAACAAAAAAAAAACATGAAAGAAGAAAAAGCGGCAAACAGCAACTCAGAATGTGACAAGTCTGACAACAGTGTCGGAACGTAGCCTCGGAGTAGCATTCCACAACACGATGTGGCAGCTTGTTGGTGGCACGTGGAAAAAAGGAGTGCTTGAAAGCATCACTACGGCATTTTGTGCCGGGCATTTTCCATTCCTGGCCGCACCTTCTGGATGAGGAATGTGGTGGCAGCAAATAAGTTTTGGGATTAATCTCTAGCCACAGCGATGGCTCAGTGGTTATGGCACCCAAAATACGCGGGTTATATTCCGGCCGTGGTAGTCGAATTTCGATGGAGGGAAAATTCCCGTGTACTGTGCAATGTCAGTGCATGTTAAAAAACCCCAGGCGGTCGAAATTTCCGGAGCCCTCCACTACAGCGTCCCTCATAGCCTGAGTCGCTTTGGGACGTTAAACCCCAATAAACCAACCAGTTATGGTCCTATTGAAATAGATGCGGTAGAGAAATTCAAACCTCACTCGCAACCTGCGCTCCTCTAGTGGGTCCCATTTTAGCTCCTGCTTGATATAGTTACCACGAACATTATAACAATACTTGTCAGTAACAAACTGCGCTGCGCGATTATGAACGCGTTTTAGCATAGTACAATGGGTTCCAATAATAAAGGAAGGGAAATAGTTTAGCGAAGACGATTTCACAAGTCAGGTCATTAGAAGGACATTCCGGTCAACTCCATCACAATTTTGGCCTTAGTAACACCCTATAGCTAGTCCTTGTGGGATTCAGCTGTTTACTCAGGATACCGTGTATTTTTCAACCCGTCTTTTGTTAGCGTTTTGCAAATTGTTGTCTCTCTCTTGCTTTTCTTTCCACTCTACTTTTTTCTTCATGATCAAGATCTATGTTGGTGTGTTTAGGAAAACATTCTCTCAGTGCTGACATCTTTGGAGCGTTAGCTGGAATATTTTTTTCCGACGCTCCGACTCGTGTTCGTGGTGATATTGACGACGTCGAGGGTAGTGACGCCGAGTGTGGTGAGTTTGTTTTAACGCGGCCGCGTAAAGACTGCCGCTCTGCATAAAATCCGGTGTCGCTGGCTTTCCGGCGTCGGCGGCGTTCGTTTTCCGGCGTTCGTTTTGCGGAGCTTTCCGGATTCTGGCTCCGCATTTCTGGCCCCACCCTGGCTTCCAACTTTAGCGGAAGCAAGTGCGACGCACAGTAACCAGTCGCGTTTTACATTCGCCAGCCGAGGCGTACTGAACAAGGAAGGAGGCGCCAATGGGCAAAAAAAGTCGGCTAAGAGGATGACCACAATCAGACGCTGTCATGGCTGAAAGAGGCGGTGAAAATATTTTAATGAAATAGTTTAGGAGGTTGTAGCGACGGTGGGAGCTCTCAGTTCGGGACCCCATTGGCGTAGGCTGCTGTCCGGGCTCTTTCGATGAGTTCCTTTTGACTCGTTTCTTCCGAGCTGTCCAGAGCTGACTCCCGCCCCTCCTGCGTTGGCTGGTTATTAACAGTGATCGCCTGATTTCGTTGGCAGACCCATACCACATGGTACAGGTCCGCCTTCTCCCCGCAGAATTTGCATTGTGAGTCAAATGACTCCGGGGTTCATTGCATGTAGCCTTCGTGGGTTGTTGTAAGTGTTGGTCTGTAGCTTTCGGAGGTGTTGTTCCTCCCCTTTGTCCAGTGTCATAGCCGGCGGAGGGTAGACCCGACGGGATAACCTTAAGTGCTGAAGTATGTCGGTGTAAGTTAGTAGGGGGGTAGGAGGTTCCACGGCATCCGTACTGGGTGCCCGGGGGAGAAATGCTCGGGCTGAGGAATGTGTGCTCTCGTTTTCTGGGATGCCCTCATGACCTGGTACCCATATTAAGTGTTTTTGTGTGAGTTGGTAGCCACGGGTGTAGCTATCTCGCAGGATTTTAGAGTCGGAGCACTTTATTCGATGCTGGTGATAGGGACCTAAACTTAATATGATTAAACTGAGCGCAACAAATGATGAGCAATCAAGGTATTCTACCCGGAACAACAGGCGCATGTGCCACTATAACAGTGAAAGGCGGGCTAGTTGGTGACTAGTATTAGAATGCATTTTGGGACCGCGCAAAAAGACAGGGGATGAGGAAGAGACCAACAAGTTAGAGCTCGGAACTTCAGCTGAGTTCATTACACATGTGCGTCACATTTATACATTCCTCGCAAACACAAACTAACCTAATACACGATCATAACACGACACTGATGCGCTGGCGCATGCGGGACAGCATATTATCCAGATGTGCGAACTCTTTATCAGATCAGTTGACAGAGGTTTTGCTGACACAAGCCACTATGACCAAAGAATGCTATGCTCCTGTCGTACAACGAATACAGACGTGCTTCGTTAATATGGACCCTTGGTTCCCGAGCAAAACTGTACATGAAGCGAGTGGTTCGTAATAAGGAACCACGAAGAAAAAAAAAACATGCTATGATTAAATTCTGCTTCCGTGCATACTGATGGCCAGCAAAGTTGAACGAACTTAGACATAATTTTGGGAGCTACAAGCCCGTTATTCTGGCCGCCACTAAGCTTGAAATAACGTGGTGTAGCCTAACACACTTAGAGATACACGATATGCTTGATGGCACATCATGACTAAATGACCTTACTACTACTCACACCTTACGAACCGCTCGCTACTACATATCGGCACTCAGTCGGGCGACAGTTGCTGAATGCGGCTTTCTACGCATCACAAGGTGCAGAGGACGTTTTGGTAACAGTCATTCGTGCAACATTAATTGAGGTGTGTCGTTCAGCCAACTTTGCACTGTAAAGCATGAAATCACAAAAGACAACGTCATGTCTCCGCCATATTCACTTCTTCGCTACATTCTTTTAGCTTGCTGCGCTCAAGATGCTGAGATGGAAACACCTTGTTGAGGCAGTAGAGATTTTGTTGTCATTAACGTCTATATTAACGAGACAAAAAAAACGTGGGCACTAATGGGCACTGTGCATTTTCCCTCTACCTTTGTCTGTACAGCGAGTTTCCTTATTAACGAGGCGTAAATGCATTGAAAACATTTGGTTCCCCAAAAAATTTCCCATAATTCGCGTCTGCCATATTAACGGGGGTCGTATTAACGAGACTCGACTGCATGCTTTTATGGGAGTAAAATGAGAGTAAACTCATTTTATAAAAGTGAGTGCGCTGGAGGAGAGCTTAGGCCCTTTTTGACTCCTTTTAGTTTGGAGTGTATGTTCATCCCGACTACCATGAGCGATGCTGCCCTTCATCTCAGCAACGAAGTTAGTTTGACAACGGCTCGGTTTTATCAATTACTATAATGCCGCGTTCGAAAGCGGAGACCCTTTTTGTTCTCTACTACTCTCCCCGCTTTAGAAATACCAATTTTTCACACACGGCCTCTTTGTGACGGGACATGAAGTGTCATGGTCGCGCATATTGTTCTGACGACTTCCTGTTTACTTGCATTTCTGTTACTCTGTTTGAAGGTTATTTCGTGCAGCTTAGTTGATAAAAAAACAAAACCCTCGATCTATGGTCCCAGCTGCACCGGTAAGCACGCTTTGTCGCCAGGTCCGCAGAAAAGTTACGTAAGGAAACGCGCTTCGTGAATTCTTCCTCTTGCCCAACACGCACGCAGGCGTCACGGTCATCGGTGAACTCCGGTCCTTCTCCTTTCTATGTTTGTTTCCTTCCCTCCTCTTCTCTTCCCTTCTTTCTATCTCTTTCTTCCTTTTTCCTCCTCCTTGATTCCTTCAATTCTTCTTTCTATATTTCTTTGTTTCTTCATTCTCGTGGTGAAAGTAGTAATGAAACAAAACCCGCTTCATCCTCACTTAACTTCCCCTTTCCATCGCCATCCCCTCGCTTTCGTTCCTTCCTGCTTTGCCAAAGCAAAGAAGACGCTGAGGCCCGCGTCATTCGTTCACGGCGAATGCGGCCTGCGCGGCACGTCAAAGAACGGCGGGGGTTCCGTTGACTTGGGCGAGGAGGCGGTCACTGTCCCACATCTGTGCAGCATCGCCACGCAGGCCGACACGCGACCGCGCTCACTCACTCATCCACCAGTCAGGCGGGTGGGTGGGGGAGGGAAGCAATATGGAGGACAAGACGGGGGAGGAGGAGGTCTAGTGCAAGTCCCGCTCCATCGCTCTACGTTCATTTTCCCCTCGCGCGCGCACTAAATGATCAAAACACAATTAACCTCGGCGACTTTGTTTCGCTCCCCTACATGCCCAAAGGACAAACTTCGTACGTTTAGTTCGAGTTTTTCTTTTTGTCAGCACAGTCAAGAAGGAAGGGGATACGGAAGGGTTTCGATGGTGTAAGGGGGTGGTCGATGAGGTCGGGCACTGCAGCGGACCCCGCTCTCGCGTCATTACTTTCCTTCGCATCTTGCTTCATTGCCAAAGCCTTGTGTTCGCTTCCCTCTACCTCTTGCGTTTCGGAAACGATGAACAAAATACAAGCTCGACGCGGCCCTTACGTTCAGTGCCAACCACCACCCTCGCCCACCAAGCGCCCTTCCGCCGAGAGTAAAAGGCCAGGCGGCTATGTTTCGTCACAGGTAGTCAGGGTGAGCATACAGCTGGTTGCCGGGTCGGCGGCAGTCGGGCCACGGAAGTCCGCGGGCGAAGCAGCTCGGCCTAGTGCGTCGTCGTGAGCCCCCTTATTCCAAGTCAGCTCTGTCCTCATCTCGGGCCTCTGCTCACTCTTTAGCGAGCGCCTTCGCCGCTTCTGCTAGCGCCCCGAGGAACGCCCCGAGAACTTGTGTTCGCCCACACCTGCGCTCTACCGCTTCCAGGTAATGCATTTTAGATACAGCTAATGCAGGTGCAGTCTTTACCAAAAGTAACCGGGCAAAGGTGGTTTGTCTCTTAGCCGCGTAGCGAAGCACTTATGGCAGCCCTTAAGCTCTGAATCTGTGTAAAGTGAGGTGAACCCTTGTCTTCACGTGTTGACGCCTTTCGGTCTTATAGGGGTGCCGTCAAGCTTCCGTTATGCGGTTGAGAAGCAAAAACCTGTTGTTCGGTTACTTTTGGAAAAGGAAGTACATTTTGACGCGATCAGATTGAATCTCTCCCATACTGGCAGGCCTGCGGAGGTGCTGTCGATGGAACGACAGTATGTCATATCCAAAAAGCCCGCGTTTGCCTGATATCCAAATAGCACGTTACGGCCCCAGATAGGCCTTAGCCGTGAGGAATAAATAGGCCAGCGAACGCAGCGACTGTGGAAATTGCGGTCACGTGGTACAGTCTTAGTCAAAAGTAAGCAGGCCAGCGAAGTTTCGCTTCTAACCCATGTAGGATGCTCTTGTAGCATCCATAAATGTCCTCATTTTCGGAACGTTGAGAATGTAAGTTTCTCTGCCCTTCCGGAAATT
This sequence comes from Amblyomma mixtum, assembly GCF_055824585.1. Taxonomy (NCBI): domain Eukaryota; kingdom Metazoa; phylum Arthropoda; class Arachnida; order Ixodida; family Ixodidae; genus Amblyomma; species Amblyomma mixtum. The sequence continues at coordinate 20,780,509 of NC_143012.1, forward strand.
TGAAATGCTGGCAGTCCAAAACAAGAAACACAGCATGGCCCCTCCTTCCTTGGCCATGCTGTGGCCAAGGACGGCCATGCCATGGCCAAGGACCAAACCCCTTGGCCTCTATATATTTGACACACGATGTACAGTCGGGGACAAAAGTCTCTGGACTACGTGTTCCTCAAACGAAGCTTATAGCTCTAATATCAGACAGTGGCTGGAGACCGCATTTGTGGAGATGAAAGAACAAAAATTTAACTTTTACCTCCACAAGTGTGGACTCAAGCCGCCGACTAATAGCAGAGCTATCGGCTTCGTTAGAGGAACACGTGGTCCGGTGACTCCTGTCCCTGACTGTACAGATAGGCCCGAGAGTCGATGCACCACGTGGAAGTAGTCGTTACCACCTACCTGTTCGTTCCAAAAAGGGCGAACAGCCTGACAGCATTTGTTTCTCCCCTCATGTTTGGGACAGATAGCCTGTTTGATACCCGCTCGCCTCAAAGACACGCTGGGTCTCTCCCCTCTCCAAATATACAGCGTGGCAGCTGCGTGCGAATGCAGGAAATGTTTTCTCGGGCGCACCTGTGGAACAAGTGCAGACTTTGACATTAGCATACGCAGTGACAGAAAGCTGTGCGTGCAATTATTACCACTGCACTGAGTGGCGGACAGCCGTCCGTGTCGGAACAGCTGCGGGAGGAGACTGCGGCCTTGGCGGGCGGAAAAGGTTAGCGGGGAGTTGCCATTCGCTAAACGATGGCACAACAGCGCACAGGCCTGATGCAGCTCACGGCGCACATGTTAAAAAAAAGAAAAACATAGTTCAGTACCACATGTTCTTTTCGTTCGCTTATGTCGTAAAATTTCCAGTTGAACGACAGAAATGAGCGTTGCCGTGTACTGCTGCCAGTGTTGTTTTCCGGACATTTGCCATAACTCGTTATGAGCTAGTTTCTCTCTTAACGGCTATCAGAGTGTGCAGCAAACGAATACCCCACTGCAGGCCAGTGTACGAGATAACACTGGTAGTTGAAAGTACAGTCGAGCATCGTTATGACGAAACGATTTGTAACGAAATGATGGGTATAAAGAAGGAACGACGATTTATTTTGGAAGTTCGGCCAGTAAGGGCTATAACGAAACTATGGCTATAACGAAGTAATCGCCGGCCCCCTTCAACTTCGTTATAATGAGTTCAACAGTAGTTAAAACATAAGTTCCGTCAGAACTGAAAAAAAAAACTGTTCTTCTTAAGCAGCGCATGCCAGCCAGTTTTAGCAACACCGATTTTTATGCATGACTCCATTTTAAAACTGGTGGCGACGGAGAAGCCTCCCACGAAACTAGTTTTCATGGAGGGTGCGCCTGTCAGATGAGTCAGTAGAACCGGGTTCTTAGTGCGTATATACGTTGATGCATTTCCTCTCTCTGACGGAACCCCACGTAGGCCAGGAGGCAATGGCAGCGCTTGCCTGCTTTCTGCGGGTTCGCAGTCCCGGAAACCGCAGTTTTCGCCGACACAGTTCTTCACGTGCACTTCTCCTTATTTATTTCAGCAACCTATTTTGTCCTTACGGAAAATGCACAAACACACAACGGTCGCGTGTGCAGAGGCAGCGAATCGCACCTGTAACACGAACAGTCGCGCCCGCCTGCCAAGAGGTTAATGGCTCCCGTGAATGCGGTGATTAACCGCGCTGAATACGACCTGGCTCTATGCCTCCGTACACCTGCCTGGCGCCATGCCCCAAAGGGGTTTCTACACTCGGTTTCGAGGGCGATTCGATAGGCTTGCGTAACCGCCACGGGATCTGATTTGGCGCCAAATGCTAGTGCAAGCCTTTATGCTGAACGCGGCGACACAGATTCCTGTGCGTCAGCAATTCTTCTTTTTATGCCTAGCATATTGCAATCACTCAGTTCAGCCCTTGGGCGCGGCCGGGCAGCCACCAAACCACGTGAAAAAAAGAAGAAAAAAAGAAAAAAAAGAAAAAAAAACAAGAAAAGAAGGAAAGAAGAAGAAAAGAAAAAGGACGGCTGAGCATGGTGGCGGTTGCCACCGCCCCGTTTCAAAGGGGGCGCTCCTATCCATCCATCCATCCATCCATACGTCACGGAGGAAAAGCTGCTGAGAAAATCGAGTGCCGCCAAGCAATACCTCGCGCAAAAAGACCGCGCAATATGCAACGCATTCTTGGCTTAACCAAGCTAAGCCTGGGCATCTTTTTTGTTCTTTCTTATTCTGTCGCAGATAAAAAAAAAATCACCTCAGTCTTTGTCCTTGAAGTCCCAGCAAACGTCGGCGCGCAAGTCAATGCCACATATTCGATAGTTGTGCGCCTCTAAGGAATGAGATCGCCAGCCGCATCAGTGACATCTTTCCGTCCACAATGGAGGAAGAGAAGAAAATAAGAATGGAGGGTTACGCTAATCAGCCAGCTTTAGCAAGACAAGTTCCCTTGCAGCCGTTCTCTTTCTCTTTTACTGCTATGAGCACGCCAAAATCGGTCCCACGTGATGGGAGTCCAGTCAAGGACCTGGCCAATGTAACGCCGTCCGAGGTGTCACGTGGGGGCCGACTTCCTCCCGGTTATTTCTTCTTCATATGGCTGGGCTTCGAAACTCTCCCATAAGGCTCCCTCCTGAGTTTTTCTTCGTTATAAGCCAAGATAAGATAAGATAACCTTATAGCTTATAAGAGGAGCTAACCTTAAGTGTATGCTTGATTTTTGTCAGCTAAATTCAGCAGATTATTATTGAATTTTCTTCGAGGCTGAGTTAAAAAAATTTATAAGCTGGAAAGCGCCAGCTGCAAAACTGCAAAGAACTCCGTGGACATGAGCAGGCCAGCATAAGCAGCCAGTTATTGCCAAAAGCTTGCGTAGCTGATTAAACTGGGCAAAGGCATTTTCTTTCAAAATTATAGAAGAAGGTGACGGATATAAATTGACACACCATTAACGGTTAATCCGACCCGCAGAAGTGGCCCATTGTGTGCGGCGTTCGGCTGCGGAGTACGAAGTCTTGGGTTCGATTCCGCACGCAGAAGGCGCATTCGGATGGACGAGATATGCACATATATGCTTTGGCACTGAGAATTCGATGCATGGTAAAATACCGTCCTTGGCCAAAATTAAAGCACAATGCTTTATTACCTTAGAGTTGCTTTAGGATGTTGAAATCCAAAATCAAATATCAGTATGCTGCCCCAGACATTTCATCCAAAACATTTAGAAACTTTATATCAACCCATATTAACTTATATGGACCCCACCTGAAACAAAAACGACGTCTTAGTTAGTTAGTTAGTTATATGGGGTTTTATGGCGCACAAGCAACTATGGCTATCATGCGCCAAACACAAGGTTAGATGATGTTATGTTAAGTGTATAGAAGTTACATTATATTAAATTTAAAACATTGGCCTTCTTTAGAAACTTACAAACAAGTGAAAACTCGACGAGTGTTTGCTCGCCTAAAAGCAATGCGGGATGAAATGGAATGTGTTCATTGTAAAATACCGTAAAAAAATTTTTTCTAAGTTCTTCGAGATGCGAACAAGAGATTAAAATATGATTCACTGTGAGCTCCTCACCACACATTTCACACACAGGTTTGTCTTTTTTTGTTAATAAGAAGTTATGGGTGATGTGTGTGTGGCCTATGCGTAAACGACATAAAATTACTTCGATAAAACGTTCTTTATGACGGCATGATTTCCATTCTTTCAAAATAGTGCCACGTATCATTGCAGTGTTTGTTCGTTCACGCTCAAGACAGCAGGAAAGGGTCGTTATCACTTTTGTTCGTGGCGCGAGAAGCGACCAGACTAATCTCGATTGTTCGCAGCCTTGAAAGGCTGCATCTAGGTTTTTCCAGATTACCGTAGATGATCTTGACCTGTTATCTGGAAGTTTCCTTGCCGGCTTTAAATTGAGCGATGCCGCGAGCGGCGGACATTCGTAGTTCGACGGCCGACGAGCACGCTTGTTGCTTACGCCGCCGCCGAGTGATTCAGTTATTTTGCGGGCGCAAGTCAGCCCAAATAAAGAGCTTCGTTTCCAAGACTGGTTGGTGTCTTCCTGACCGCTGGACTGCCTTCACTACAACGTGACATCTGGTGGAGGTGCTGGGTAGCCTTTCATGTTCCGGACACCCCCTACAAGCCGTGACGCCAGCCCTCTGAGTCATCAACCGCAGGACCTGAGTCCAGTCCACCGCGCTAGCCGACGCCTGCAAGGGGACGCACCAGAGTTCGGGAATCTGCCGGACCCTACCCGGAAGCGAAAGCCAGCAGCAACGTCCACCATGAGCTTGCCCCAGACGACGACTCCAATCATTCTGCAGCAGCCCCGGGTGCCACCAACCTTCGACGCTTCGCCTGGCGCCGACCCCGAAGAATGGCTGGAGCAGTTCGACCGAGTGGCTGTCTTTAACAACTGGGACGATGCCATGAAATTTAGGTACGTCTTCTTTGCCCTGGAGGGACCAGCAAGAGTCTGGTTTGAGAATGAGGAAGCCAGCCTCGCGAATTGGGCAACCTTCAAAGAGCAGCTTCTCAAGACTTTCACAAACGTCGTGAGAAAGGAGAGAGCCCAGCAGCTGCTACAGTCTCGCATACAACACCCAAACGAGACCGTTGCAGTGTACACTGAGGAGATGAAGCGTCTCTTCCGGCGTGCCGACTCGAACATGAAGGAAGAAGAAAAGGTCAAGCTGCTTATGCGAGGAGTTAAAGAACAACTCTTTGCCGGCCTCGTACGGAACCCACCGAAAACCGTGGCGGAATTCATAGAAGAGGCCTCCACGATGGAAAAATCACTTGACGCCCGAGCCCGCCAATATGAGCGCCAGCAGCGCGTTTTTTCAGCAAACTGCCTGGACGCCGCTAACAACGATAACCTGCGGGAGGTTATACGCCAAGTAGTACGAGAAGAGCTCCGACGATTGCTGCCAAATGGAACGCAGCCGCAGGTTTCACCACTTACTGACGTAATCCGGGACGAAGTTCAACAGGCCTTGGGTGTGGCGCCGACACCCACGCAGCCTCTGCAGCCCCCAGCCATGACTTACGCCGCAGCTGTGCGCCGTCCTGCACCTCGACAACGGGACCCAAGCCCCTATCGCCCTCAGCCAGCTGCGTTGGACCGCCGCCCACTCGCCCCAACCCGCCCATCCTACGAGCGACGCGCGCAGCCGAGGAAATGCGACGAGTGGAGAACTCCCGACCAGCGCCGCCCACTATGCTTCCACTGTGGCGAAGCCGGTCACGTCCTCCGGCACTGCCCATACAGGAGACTGGGCATCCGAGGGTTCTCTTACGACGCTCCACGACCCCGACCCGGCCAGCGACCAGCCGAAATCGAGGAGTTTTTGCGTCGGGAAGAATACTCATCGCCGAGCCGCCTATCACGTTCCCCGTCGCCATCGTCCCCACGCTTTGTTTCTCCTAGCCGAGGCTACGCCGCGCGTGGACGCTCCCCCAGCCCCCGAAGGTTAAACTAAATAAAGCAGCCTCTGGAGGTGAGGTTGCTTCTAAGCGCAATGACAAAGATCCTCCATCGACGAGTACTCAAGACCATGCCGCCACTACGACGACAACACCGACGACGACAACAGCGACGACGACAACACCGACGACGACGACACCAACGACGACGCGGCCAGACTTGAAGCTTTTACCGCTGCCCAGTGAAGTAACGTCGCAGTACGCCCACCGCAGCCTCACTACTCGACGAAGCCGAGATCGGACACCGAAGACAACGTACAATACCAGAACGCGAACAAGTGACCTTGAAGTTACGGTCGACGGTCACGCGGTTACTGCCTTGGTGGACACGGGAGCTGACTACTCTGTCATGAGTGGCCCACTCGCTGTCCGACTCAGGAAGGTAACAACAACCTGGGATGGCCCTTTGATCCGCACCGCAGGTGGCAACCTGATTACGCCGTCAGGACGCTGCACCGCAAGAATTACTGTAAATGGGAGAACCTATGCGACAACCTTCCTGATCCTACAGCAATGCTCGAGAGATGTGATTTTGGGAATGGACTTCTTGAACGAACATCGCGCGATCATCGACCTTCGATCTAAGTCGATCAAGCTTTCCACGGAAAAAGCCATACCTGCTGCGACGAGCGCGACTCATCACGTTGCCTTAAACGTCCTCGATGAAGCATTGAGCGTGCCGCCCCGATCAAGTGTTCTCGTCGGCTTAGGTACTGGAGACATCGAAAATGCCGAAGGCGTTATCGAGGGGAACACCCAGTTACTCCTGGATCGAGGATTGGGCGTCGCGAGGGGAGTCGCCGAAATCCGAAATGGCCAAACCCAGGTGTTGCTAACCAACTTCACGGAAGAATACCGGCATCTAAACAAAGGTACGACGATCGCTTTCCTCGACGAGCTGGCAGACATCAGAGGCGTATTTGCCCTACCCGACCAACCCGCAGAACCATCTCACCAAGGCCATCAACCCACGTTCGACATCAACCCGGCATTACCCCGAAGCAGACAAGACCAAATACGCAGTCTTCTTCAAAGGTACACCGATTGCTTCTCATCAGCATCGAATGTGCGACGAACCCGGCTTGCCAAGCACCGCATTGTCACAGACGAACACGCACGACCACTGCGACAGAGCCCCTACCGCGTATCGCCGCTAGAACGCCAAGCTATCCGCAAGCAAGTTGAAGAAATGCTTCGTGACGACGTCATACAGCCATCGAGGAGCCCCTGGGCAGCACCGGTCGTTCTAGTGAAAAAGAAAGACGGCACCCTTCGCTTTTGCGTCGATTACCGCCGCCTGAACAACATTACGAAGAAGGATGTCTACCCCCTCCCCCGCATAGACGATACACTGGACCGGCTGTGCCACGCTAAGTACTTTTCATCGATGGACCTGAAGAGCGGCTACTGGCAAATTGAAGTCGACGAAAGAGATCGCGAGAAGACTGCGTTCATCACGCCAGACGGACTTTTCGAGTTCAAGGTGATGCCATTCGGCCTCTGCTCTGCCCCAGCGACGTTCCAGCGAGTAATGGATACGGTGCTCGCAGGCTTGAAGTGGCAGATTTGCCTAGTCTACTTAGATGACGTTGTTGTCTTCTCCTCAAGCTTTGAAGACCACCTCAGAAGGCTTCGGATAGTGCTGGAAACTATCAAGTCTTCAGGCCTGACACTGAAACCAGAGAAGTGCCACTTCGCCTACGAGGAACTGCTGTTCCTTGGTCACGTCGTAAGCAAGGATGGAGTTCGCCCAGACCCCCAGAAGACGGCTGCGATCGCAGAGTTTCCACAGCCTAATGACAAGAAGGCTATACGCAGATTCCTTGGATTGTGCGCTTATTACCGACGATTCGTCAAGAACTTTTCGCGCATCGCTGAACCTTTGACTCAACTTACCAAGTCTGACGTGCCTTTTAAATGGGAAAGGCCACAAGAGGAAGCTTTCAACGAGCTGAAGCGCCGCTTACAGTCCCCTCCTGTGCTCGGGCACTTTGATGAAAACGCCGAAACCGAAGTTCATACCGATGCAAGCGGGGTGGGCTTAGGAGCGGTCCTCGTTCAGAAAAATGGCAGACAGGAGAAAGTTATCGCGTACGCTAGCCGTTCACTGTCGAGAGCCGAAGCCAACTATTCGACGACAGAGAAAGAATGTCTCGCCATTATTTGGGCCACGTCCAAATTTCGCCCCTACCTATACGGACGACCATTCAAGGTTGTGAGCGATCACCATGCGCTGTGCTGGCTGGCGAATTTGAAAGATCCCTCCGGCCGCCTTGCTCGTTGGAGCCTGCGTCTTCAAGAATTCGACATAACTGTAGTCTACAAATCTGGCCGCAAGCATTCCGATGCAGACTGCTTGTCACGAGCTCCTGTCGACGCAGCACCCGAAGAGGAAGACGACGACGCTTTCTTAGGACCGGTAAGCGCGAGCAGTTTCGCGCAGCAGCAGCACTCGGATCCTGACTTGCAAAGCCTAGTTGATTATCTGAAAGGCAAGACCGCATCGCCTCCCCGAGGGTTCAAGCGGCAACTGTCGTCCTTCGTCCTTCACAATAATGTCCTCCTGAAGAAGAACTTCGCGCCGAACAGGACAGTGCATCTTCTTGTCGTGCCCAAAAATCTCAGGCAAGAAATTATGCAGGCATGCCATGATGAGCCGACTGCAGGACATCTCGGGATTGCTCGCACGTTGCACCGCATCCAGGAGAAGTACTATTGGCCACGGCTAGCTACCGACGTTTCCCATTACGTGAAAACGTGCCGTGAGTGTCAGCGACGCAAAACGCCTCCGACTAGACCAGCCGGACTCCTGAACCCCATACCACCGCCAACTAAGCCCTTTCAGCAAATAGGGATGGACCTCCTCGGCCCCTTTCCGACCTCTTCATCAGGAAACAAGTGGATCATCGTGGCCACCGACTACATGACCCGCTACGCAGAAGCAAAAGCGTTGCCTAGTGGTACCGCAACAGAAGTCGCAAAATTTTTTGTCGAACAAATTCTCCTGCGACACGGCGCCCCGGAAGTGCTCATCACAGACAGAGGAACGGCGTTTACAGCGGAGCTGACGCAAGCCATTTTAAACTACAGCCAGACAAGCCATCGGAGAACCACTGCCTATCATCCACAAACCAACGGACTCACAGAGCGTCTGAACAAGACCATCGCAGACATGCTCTCCATGTACATCGACGCCGAACACAAGACGTGGGACTCCATTCTGCCCTACGTGATCTTCGCCTATAATACTGCCGCCCAGGAGACAACCAGGTTTACCCCATTCCAGCTGGTATACGGCAGGAAGCCCACGACAACACTTGACGCAATGCTCCCGCACGTTTCCGACGAAGACAACCTCGACGTCGCCGCCTATCTTCATCGCGCCGAGGAAGCCCGAAGACTTGCGCGGCTTCGCATTCAAGACCAGCAGCACACCGACGCCCGACGCTACAACCTGCGCCGACGAGACACGCATTACAAGCCAGGTGATCGTGTTTGGATATGGACGCCAGTTCGCCGCCGTGGATTGAGTGAAAAGTTGCTGCGACGCTACTTTGGCCCGTACAAGGTTCTCCGTCGCATCGGCGACCTCGACTACGAAGTCATCCCCGACGGTACGACAGCATCTCAGCGACGCCGCACACGCCCGGAAGTCGTACATGTCGTACGCCTGAAGCCATATTATGAACGCTAAAGGACTGGAAGTTTTCATTGTCCGTGTTTATTTTCATTTTAAAGCATCGAGACGATGCTTCTTTGGAAGGGGGGTAATGCCACGTATCATTGCAGTGTTTGTTCGTTCACGCTCAAGACAGCAGGAAAGGGTCGTTATCACTTTTGTTCGTGGCGCGAGAAGCGACCAGACTAATCTCGATTGTTCGCAGCCTTGAAAGGCTGCATCTAGGTTTTTCCAGATTACCGTAGATGATCTTGACCTGTTATCTGGAAGTTTCCTTGCCGGCTTTAAATTGAGCGATGCCGCGAGCGGCGGACATTCGTAGTTCGACGACCGACGAGCACGCTTGTTGCTTACGCCGCCGCCGAGTGATTCAGTTATTTTGCGGGCGCAAGTCAGCCCAAATAAAGAGCTTCGTTTCCAAGACTGGTTGGTGTCTTCCTGACCGCTGGACTGCCTTCACTACAACGTGACAATAGGCTTTACAGTATGCAGCTTGTTGTTTCTTTCATTTTCCCAAGAAGCTTGCCATTTGGCTCTTAGTTTGCTATGCACTAACTTCATGTAATCCCTCGGAGGCAAACCCACATGTTTCACCTCCATGGCTCTTCCCTTAAAAATTCCCTTAAAAATAAATCGCATGGACGTTGCGTTGAGACAAACTTCCGATTCTAACTCGCCGATTCTAATCATGCCGATTCTAGCTTCAATCGCGATTTCAAAGCAAGGGACGTATGAACCAAAACTTCAAAGCAGAACGTCCGCAATGATACGTAGAGGCATTTTGTTTTTCGCAGAAACCGTCGATAGCCGCGCAAATATGAGATTTAGCAGACGACATACACATGTTCCTGTATGACTGTGAAGACATTGTTCTCTGCACCACACTGGCGTTTAGTTTGCAGGCCACAGTTCAATGCATGTGCACTCATGAAGATCACGAAAGGACACTACTTCGGCATGGCACTCATGAAAAGTTCGCCAGTATTGTACCCGTATAGAAAAACTAGGTTAAAAAGAGGAAAAGTTGAAGTACGCTTCTTACTCATTGCTTAGGCTGTAATAGTAGATTGTAAATTAATTAAGCGCCCCTTTCACACTACTTCTACCCATGCAGCAGGCAGACCAGGTAAGCAATTTTTTTTAATTTTACGCTCCGCAGTCAAGTATGCCCCGTTCCGACTAAATTGTTGCACAGCTGTAGTGACGTGACTGTGCTCTTCTGATAAAGCAGCCCCACCACCCTCCTTCTGCGAAGGCTACCTTGTTGCACTGATTCGCTGCTTTAATTTTTTTTTCTTTTATGCCGTACTACTGGCTGCAGCCTTGCTCGGCTGCTCCGACCTGGTTAGCCGGAAGGCCCTGGTCGACCGAGCCCGAGCAGCGGTGGTCGCAAATGGGTTCCTGTACTGAGGAGCCTACCTAGCGATTGTGAAAGGTGGCCCCTTCCGGGACACCTCCAACTTCCTCCCTGCTATGTACGAGGAATAAACTTCTTCAGAAAGACAGACTACGGGCTCCAGGCGGGGCTCAAAACGAAGGGGGACATCTGATAATTTCACCAAAGAAGTGCACCGAAGTACTAAGGCGCAACAAACAAGGCACAGGAGACAATACGCACAAGTCGATATATTTTCATCAGTTTCCCTTCGGGACGTACTTCTTCATTAACATTGTTCAGTAGTTTTGAATTATGACAATTAGTTTAAGAAGCGCGAAACCTGAAGCTGATAGGGTCGATATTTCGCAGAGCTGATGTCGCAGGAAGCTGGCTGGGAAGCTGGCATTTGTTAGTGCGCACGAAAACAAAGGAAAATATTGAAACCTCTATTTGGGGGCTATATGAACGATGCTATATCTTCCGATGCGTCGTTAGTTATGGTGCCGAGCAATTAATGCATTATTGGCTATGCCTTGGTTCAATCAAGAGCTATTTGCCGCCGCTATGGCTCAGTGGTTATGGTGCTCAGCAGCTGACCCGAAAGACACGGGTTCGGCCTCGGCCACGGCGGTCGAATGTCGATGGAGGCGAAATTCTAGAGGCCCGTGTACTGTGCGATGTCAGTGCACGATAATTTTCCTCCAAATTGAACTACATCCAACTCACCATACTTCTGCACGTTAAAGAACGCCTCCTTATATACTAGGTGTGGAGTCCCTAGTCCGGGACCGCATTGTAGAAGCCGCCGCTTCTCAACACATCACCACTGACTCCCGCGGAGCGTGTCGAATCTACTGACACTGCGCCCTAAAACCGTAACGCGACTCGTTCCAAATAAAAGAACGAATTCGAAACTAGTATCGACAAGGCGCCGCCTAATCTAATGCGGAACCTCGTCTTCGGTGCGAACGAACCCGCCGACACTGCGTCTCAGCCTCTCAGGCGGTGAGCCAAAGGCACGGCGGCGGCAAGCACCCGTCTCTCTCTCGAGGCCAGCTCTCGGTAGTAGCATCGAGGTTGGGGGCCGCGCGAGCGACCTCGATTGCTGCATTCTGTTTGTTAATTTAGCTTCCGCTTACGCGAAAGCGAAGTTGCTCGGAGGGAGATCTGGGAAAGGGAGCCTGGTCGCCGGGCCCGTTCGCTCGCTTGTACCGGTAGCACAAGGCACACGTGCTGGCGCAAGAATTGCTGTTCTTTTTGGCGAAGCGTGGTTATGTAAACGCTGTGATAGCTTGGGGACCTGCTGGAACTGGCTGCGCGCCTGAATCATCGCCCTGTAGGCACCTAACTAGTGATGTCCTTGGGAAAAAAAATGGAGAGCACTGCAGTCTGGTGAACTGGAGAAATTGGTTGGTTGATTTATGGGGTTTAACGTCTCGAACCAACTCAGGCTATGAGAGACGCCGTAGTGAAGGGCTCCGGAAATTTCGACCACCTGGGGTTCTTTAACGTGCACTGAGGTACGTATGGTATGGTATCGAATAGTATAGTGTGGTATATGGTTTATGGATGTTTGTTCAACGTTCCAAAGCGACTCAGACTATGAGAGACGCCGTAGTGAAGGGCTCCGGAAATTTCGACCACCTGGGGTTCTTTAACGTGCACTGACATCGCGCAGTACACGGGCCTGTAGAATTTCGCCTCCATCAAGGCGAAAGCATTTGCTTTTGAACGTCGTCTATTTTTTTTGCAAGTCATCATTGTGCCATGATACTTATCACGTGACGCTTGGATGACGTCGGCAACTATTTTGAAAGTCGTTGTCACGCGACACTTATCACGTTACCCTCGGATGACGTCACAATTTCATTGTACAAGTCAATTTTGTCTAACATCAGCACACATCCTCAACACACCCTACCGTCATACATACCACAACGCGTTCACTTCATGCTAGTCGTCATCTTACTCGCGCTTTAAGCTACGAAACCAATGGAGCGGGAGCTTAGAAAGCAAAGGAAAGGCGCATAACTGCCCTACTGGAGCAGTGGACACCTCAGTCATGCTGCGCCGCGTTTCTGGCACAACGTTGTCAATGCAAACGCATGCAGCGCACATCTGTCGCTACCCCCACGTAGCTTAAAATTGCTGAATTGGTTTTTGAGAGAAGGAAATGGCGCAGTATCTGTCTCACGCATCTGTGTGTCCTTAAGCTACGTCGCGGTAGTGACAAATGTGTGCTTCATGCGTCGGCATTGACAACGTTGTGGCAGAAACGCTGCTCCGAAGCCATGGGCCGTTGGCGTTCATTGTGTTCATTGGCGTTCACGTCTACAACGTTTTACACTCCGATGATTTTAAGGAAATGAAGTGCGCATAACTGCCTCCACGGGTCATTGGACGCCTGGTACGCGGGGTGATGAGTGAGAAATGTGGGCTGCGTGTGTTAGCGCTGACAACGTTGTGACGGACACGCGGCATTGCTGCAATAGGCCGCAGAGTTCATTGGGTGAGCAAACTCTCGCGATCAACCATTAACTGCCACCTGCCAGGGTGGCAGGGTGGGTGCGCTGTCTATCCAGTGCCCGAAACGCACTCAATATTACAGACGCCAAGCCGCTATACGTAATAGCTTTCGCTTTCGAAAGCCAGAAACGCCATAGCTTTCGCTCTCTGACCAGGTTCAGCAGTAGTTAACCACAGCTAATTTTTATTGCGAAAGCAATACTACTTGCACTTTCACGCCTTTGCCGTGCCGCGGCGGTGACCACCATCGTGCCGTGGCGGTGACCACCATTGACCTTCATTTGACCTTGATTGCATTAGATTGGATTGGACAGCACTGGACTAGACTGGACTGGATTGGATTGAATTAGATTAGGTTAGATTCCATTACATTAGATTACATTGGATTGGATAGGAGTGGATTGGATTGGATTGCACTGGATTTGATTGGATTGGAATGGAATGGAATGGATTGAATTGAATTGGATTGAATTGCATTGGATTGGAATGGATTGCATTGTATTGGATTGGATTGTATAACCGATGCATCACCACAAGTCTAACCACAAGCACCACCACCAGCTACACTACCAGCTGTACCATGGCGTAGGTACGGATATTGCTTTCGCAATTACCGGGCTTAACCAAGCTAAGCCACAGCGAATTTATTTTAATAAATTGATAGTTAAATTAAATTGGTTTTTAAGGAAAGGAAATGGCGCAGTATCTGTCTCACATAGCTCGGTGGACACCTGAACCGTACCGTAAGGGAAGGGAGAAAGGTGGGAGTGAAAGGTGGCCACCACGTTTTCCATCCACGAAACGCTCATGGAACCATCTTTACTCACGTCTTTTATACACAAAAATACCAGCAGAAATTTCTTGCTTCAATGGAATAAAGATTATTTGTAGCATCGGGAACAAGATGTTATCAGCCGTTCCTGCTTAAAATTTGACAAAAAAATTTAAATGAAAATCAATTCGATTTGTGTGCACATGTCCCCGATTCGCCGGGTGATATTTAAGAAGAGACCAATAATAGCAGCCCTAAACTTTGTCACATTACGGTCAGCGGTTCTGTGTGGCTATTCTTGGAATGCTTCCCGCTTCTGTTAACCCGCGTTTGTTCTCTCACGCATTCTGCCCGCTTCCGGTCTCTTTGCGTTGCACCTATCGTTTCTTTTCATAGCTCGCTGTGTTGCCCTTAAGCTGAACCCTTTTCGCTAGACTGAAACAAATACAAACAAAACCGGGCTGCTGCATCTTTGTCATTCATGTCGATTCGCCTTGCAGATTGTAACAAATTACTGCTCACTTTATGTGCCATTATCTTTAAAGGAAACATAAGCGCCTGCATGTTATCGAGGCTATCTTCTATTGTGTCTGATTGCTATTTCTCTTTTCCATCTTCGTGGACTTCAAAGCTCACCTGATGATGTGGATAGCCTATTTTTTTCTCCTAGTTACGCTGTCCTGGTTCCATCAACCTTAGAGATAGGGATTTATTTATTTATTTATTTATTTATTTATTTATTTATTTATTTATTTATTTATTTATTTATTTATTTATTTATTTATTTATTTATTTATTAAGGCGAAAGCCTTTAATGCCTCATACTGTCGTTAGCAGACGCGTCGGCAGCCGTGTCGACAGGCGCGTCGGCAGGAGTGTCGACAGACGCGTCGGCAGGAGTGTCGAAAGACGCGTCGGCAGCCGTGTCGACAGACGCGTCGGCAGGAGTGTCGACAGACGCGTCGGCAGATTCGTCCGCCTTTCGGCATCACTGCTACAAGGGCTCACCAGCTACAAGGCAACTCAGATTTCAACTTTTTCTGTCGATAGATGGCAGCACCTGAGTACCCCAAAAAGGAGGGAAGTTCTATTCCCCCTCCAGGTGTGTAAACTACACCGCGACACGAAAAAAAGTATTCGTTCTTCCGCGTACACAAAGTAGAGCCCAGAACTATCTGTAGGTATGCGGCCAAGGTTCCAGAGACCGAAGCACAAAAAAGTTGACCCCCCTCTCAAGCCATTGAGCACAGAAGGATGTGGGGGTCATACAATGGACCATTTCCCAGTAACCCACCAATTTAGCGTTTCTGGTTTGGGTCGCCTAAGCTTCCTTCAGTCTTTTCTGCGAAAATTCTTTTACAATGGTAAGGTGGGGTGACTGGTTTCGCCTGAGCAGACAGGTGTGGTCGGTTAAAATGGCTTGGTGCATCCGCAGGACATTACCCGGAAAAGGTTCCATTGTGTTGAACACCTATGTAGTCAGTCTCTAAATAAAAGGAAAGAAAGGAGCTCCTAGCACTGTAACGGACACGTGTCGTGTTCGTATCACTTCTTTTTAGCACCACCAGCTCGAGAAAAAAAGAAAAGCAGGAATCTTTTAGAAATACAGCCCAAGCAAGAAAAAAGGAAAGAAAGAAATGAAGTTCGTCCGGGTTCTAAGAAAAACGGATGCGCACGAACACAGACAAGCAAGAAGTTGGTGGTAGAGTGCAGTAGCGACAAAATATTCTGTCGCCAGATGGAGCCACGCCGCGCTAGTAAATTTTGGCGCGAAATTCAAATCCCCTCAGAAAATACATACACAACTTTCAGAGCCTGTAAAAGGCTAACACTAACTTCGATATGGATAAAAATCGTGTCTTAGCAATCAAGAAAGAAAAAGGGAGGAAATGTTGCGGACGAAATTTTGATTTTTGGCTTGGTTTTTTCACGAGATGACATGAAAGACCTACATATCTAAAAGCACCATTTTTCTGGAACTTTGCGTCTAATTGGTAAAAAAGTGAAACTTAAACAATAAAATCTGCCCGCAACATTTCCTTCATTCATTCAAGAAGAAAACGCTGCCACAAACCTCATGAAAATCGAGCCATATTTAGACACGGTATAGCTTCTGAAAGTTCCCATGTATTTCCTATGGACACTGCCACTGGTGAACCCTCTTAAAAGGCTCAAGGTTCCAGCATGAATAAAGGCGCCTCTAGTGAATGCATGGGCTTCATAAATAAAATAAAAGGAGTAAAGTCAAGAAAAGGAAAATAAAACATAAAAAGAAAATAAACAAAAGTAAAAACAAAATATAAATAAGATGTGGAAATAAAAATTAAAAAACAACAAAATTAACAAAGGAGCAAAAAAAAATTAAAAATAAAACAAAATATCAAAAATAAAAAGTAAATAAAAACTAACAGTGGCCAGGAAACGCTTTCGCCTTGCAGCACTTTAGAGAGCCAAAGTGCCCCCTGAATTTTTTTATTTATTTATTTATTTATTTATTTATTTTCCTTTTTTATTTATTCGGTGGTGCCAACTAACGGCCACAGAGCTTTTGAGTTATGATAATATATTTTAAGAAGAATACAAATTCGTGCCCAGGGTGTCTTAGGAGCTTTCAATGCCCGGCTGCTAAACCGAAAGACGCAGGTTCGATCCCTGCTGGGGCAGTCACATTTCGATGCAGGCGAAATGCTAGAGGACCGTGTACTGCGCGATGTCAGTGCACGGTAAAGAACCCCAGGTGGTCGAAATTATCCTAAGCCCTCCACTACGGTGTACCTCATAATCTGAGTTACTTTGGGACGCGAGAAGTCCATAAGCCATTAACCACAAAATCGGGCCCACTTTCGGCAGTAGGGAAGCGATTGGCAAACTTCGATATTACATTGAGAACTCCGCCCAATTTTTATTCTTGGTAAAATGTATCGTTCGTCTCGTTGTGGCAGTCCTGATGTTCGTCTGGAAGCACAAGACACATTAGAGAGCCTTCTGACTTTGGGACTTCCGTCTACATTAGTAATGTCGGGTTAATTGTATCCCTTGTTGCGGATAAAAATGCAACAGTTCTTCCCTCCAACTCATTACAGACTAGTCATGTCGATGCTGAAAAAGGCTCCGCTGCGAACTTTTGAAAATTCATGGCAATTTGAACAGGCGTGGAGCGTCTGCAGCTCCCCCCCCCCCCTTAAAAAAAAAAGAAAAATCATTGACGTATTCGTTTTAGTTTGAGAATATGACGCGGGAGGACGCAACCTGTTTTCCATTTTTTTATTTTCTAGCTTGTAAAAACTTCGCTTCCACTGCAAGAAAGCCTCTTTGCAATTGAAATTTTATTTACACTTGTCATAGTATGTATATTTTTGCTAAGATGCTTTCTCTTTGTTGCTGTTCCCACTATAAGTGTACAGTCCTCCCAAAACTGCTGTGCCTGCTGCCATGTTGTGTAGGGAGACCGGGCCAGTCAAGCTGCTCTTGATGCAGCTTTTATCCCGCCACCTTCGCCACACCTCGTACATGCCCTATGCTTGTTGTGGGAAACAAACTAAACTGAAACTAAACTGCATGCGGTAGTCAATTCGCGTAGGCCAACTTTAGTTTGTCCTCAAGGTCCCTTTATTGCAGATTTCATCGTAGCTACCCAAGATTCCAGATAATAATTACATAACACAAAGTGGGCTGCGTTTCTATAGGCAACTTCAAATTTTGTTTCACGCAACTAAGTTAGCAACTAGCTTCACACAAATCAGTTAAAGGCGATGTGGTTTGGTTTATGGAGACTAACGTCCCAAAACGACTCAGGCTACGAGAGACGCCGTAGTGACGGGCTCCAGAAATTTCGGCCACCTGGGGGGTTCTTTGACGTGCACTGACAACGCACAGTACACGGGCCTCTAGAATTTCCCTCCATCGAAATTCGACCGCCGCGGCCGGGATCGAACCCCCGTCTTTCGGGTCAGCAGCCGAGCACCATAACCACTAATCAATGCGGTGTTTTCAGCCCGGAGATCCTGCTCAGGTATATGAATGCCAGGTATCAGTACAAGGATACAGACTCTGAAGTAACGTTGTTTGCGAGATAACACTCTCCATCCCAACACCTGGTTGTACTAACGCGCTCCTGCACACACTTTCCGCATTGTGACACCATCGGACACCTCTCTTCTTCTGTCCCAATTAACAGACTCTATGCGTACAGTATGTGTCACGCTTAACGGGAAGCTGAAGAGATTTTCGAATTCATTAAGATGCTCACGTATGGATGTGGGAACCTTAAAAATCATGCGGGTGAAATTTTTTTGCAGATTAATCACTTAGGAGCGACGTAATCGCCGATTAAAATTGCGCGGTAGCTCCGCCCCCCGCTGTCCGCCGAGCGCTGCTGATGACCCTGACGATGCGAGCCGAAACCGGAAACCGTGGGGTGGTGACGTAAACATTGGTGTTCCGTCGCCACGCAGCCTCCGCGACCGTGCTTGTTTCTGCGTGCGTGCCATCGTAAGCGGCTTCGATCTGCCGTGTGTTCCTGTATTTGTGCTTTTTTATGTTTGTGGTGACGAACAAAAACGTGGGCAGCATCGAGTGAAGCGGTGGACCAGCATGCCGGCGTTCTGCGCAGCCTTCGGCTGCACTAACACCAGCGGCCGCGACGACGTGGTCTTTCATAATTTCCCGCAAAATAAGAAGCTTTCCGCGAGGTGGGTAGCTGCTGTGAAGAGAAGGGATTTCAAGCCCTCAAAGACTACAGTGCTATGCTCTGACCACTTTCGTGATGAAGACTATAACCATAGCCTGTCGGTAATGCGTTCATTGGGCCTGTCAACAAAGTCAGCTGGACTGAAACCCGGCGCAATACCGTCTGTCTTCGCGCACAGGAGCTCGTCACCGCCACCGAGGCCAGCTTTCGCGAAAAGGAGGAAGCTCGAGGTAAGAATTTGTGTATTAACTCTATGAGAATTTGACTGCGCGAACCGGTGTTCTGTGTAGTGTATGGCGCGTAATTTCGTGGATGCAAGACTTCCGCTAGTAGTGAGATGAACGGCGCTGGAATGAGAATGTCAGGACGGCAGCAAACTGCAGCTTACAAAATAAGTGCTTAGCTGTTATGCTTGCAGGCATCCATCATGCATCTCGTACAGCATTACTCATATCAGAGCTCGGCCCTAAATTTTTTGGCTGAATAAAAATCGTTAAACTGCTACTAATACTGCAAGATGTGGAGCGACGCGAAGTGCGCCTCACAACCGGAGACTGCGCGCCGCGCGTGAGCAGAGAACTTCGTTCGGTAAGCGAGCACCTGAAAAGACGTTATATGCAGACTCTTTACTCAATTATGTTGGAGCTCAGATATTCTAGGATTCATGCGTAGCCCTCAGTGGCGAGAACATAGGGAGTAGTACGCGGCACAATTTTCTTCGTGGTCGGAGCGCCGAGAAAACTGCTTGCAGATGTTTCTGGTATACGGGCGCGCCGCGTTTCGTTTTCAGTTTGGTTTCGCCTGGGGCCTGGCTGATAGCAGCCTCGTCAGCGCCCAATGTGCGCAGTCATGGCGCTTGCAGTCCGGCCCTAAAGCGTACACTTTTTTTTTGAGCGATCTACGTCGGACGCGGCCGCTGGTTCTGTGTTAGCGCTTGAAGTTGCCTGTCAGGGTTTTTAAAGAGATCTTTTTTGCTTGGCTATAGTATTTGCAGGAGGTGCTCCAAATCTGCAAATACAACATAATATGAAAATAAAAATTTAATTAAGATATGCAGTTTAGTGAGCTAATGGAAGCCTTCTGCCTATTGCTGGTGTCTGCCGTATCCCCCAATATAGCCCCAGGGATAAAATTAATACAAGGTTAGTTACCCATTTTTTAAAATAAATTTTGGACCTTCTAAAGGAACACCTGGTATATAATAAATGACCTCACTTCGCACGGAGCTCGCCAATCAACAAAATGGTTTATGAAATAAACCAGCAGATTTTACTCATACTGAAGCACACTTTTGTTCTGTTTGGAACAATAACATCATGTGGCTTATGCCTTTCAGTTTCTTGCCGAACTGCTGCAAGATCAAGACTGCGCACCAGACGATAGTGCAAATGAAGAGTGCATGGAAAATGACATCACACCTGGAGGCTGCACACCACCAGGCAGTCAAGAATACACACCAAACGGCAGTACAAATCAGGACTGCGCAACAAGTTGAATGCCACTGGCAGATGCTGCTGAGGACCCTGCATCGAACTTTTCTAAAAGTGATGACAAGGCTGACAAGTCTGTTCAAGTTCTAATGCAGCCAATATCAGTAAAGTGTTCTGCCAGGAATACGTTTATAATAACACATGTAGTCGTAAAAAATTGCCGAGTGCAGCATGGCTTCATACATTAATAATAATATATAATTGTGCGCCACGTGTGCTACAGCCAACCTTGCGATTCGGCATGCTCGGTTGCAGCACGAGGCCATCGAGTTAGTGAAAACAATCACTGAGAACAGCACGATAAAGGCGGCCGCAAACGGATGGAGATAGTCCTACAAGGGCTTGCAGTATGAAGCAACTCGCCTAAACAAGGATTTCAATTTACTCTCAGATCCCATCTTGGCACGCAGAATGGAAGGCGCACGTTTGTCACCTCGACGAGTTCTTCCGCAAAGCGCCGCGAACTTCTGTCTTTCGCGTGTGTTATGAATCGAGCCGGCACGCAGCGACCATGAAGCGATGCCAGCATAAAATTTGCGTGCAAAGAGAGCCTGATACCTTCTTGCGCTTGTCAATGGTCTGTGTGGATTACAAGCAGATTTGAGGCAGCACCGACAAGCGGCAAGACAAACAATGCCAACGATCGCATCCCGTTTACATTGCATTAGGAAAATTTCGTGGAGCAGTGCTATACTACATTTGTTCGCTTCAAAATTAATTTATTGTATCTCCGAATGAAGTTTGGGTAGAAAAGTATGCTTACGAAAGGACATTTCCAACACGTGGAGATGCTGACACTTCGCTTTCGTTCAAGCCAAAAGCACCGCTTGCGCCAGCATCGTTGCTTCCTTGGAGCGGTTTGCTCTTTGCGATTGGTTCGTACATGTAGGGGATGACGCCAAGATCCTCCTGGTAATCTTCGATGTGTTCCATCGTGATATAAGCATCAAACCAACAACCGGAACACCGCGCGCCGCGCTGAATTCATGTACTACATCGGCGGCGACCGAGCCGGGCTCACCGAGCCAACGCCAGTGTTTACGTCACGAGGCGCCCAGCCAATCACAGGCGGCAACGAGGCGCGCGAGCTGGCCTGAGGCTGCTGCGGCACTTTTCGCCAAAATAAAATAGGTTTGCGCTTTCCTTTGCCCAATTTCGATGAGAAATTCGAATTCCGAGGGTGGAAAACTGTAAAGTGCATCTCTTCACTCAATTTTTTTGGGAAACCTTTCAGCATCCCTTTAAAGGACACACGGGACATGGTCAAACCGGCTCCTACGCAGAGAAAAACAGGAGTGTCACCCCGAAGCAGGTGCGCGGTTTCAGTATCGTCCCCTCTAGCGCTTTGCGCATTTCTTTTTCTTTCTTTTTTTTTTTGCTTTGCGGTGAAACCTACTTTTCTCGAGTTAAGAGCCGGTTTGACCACCTCTAGGCCTACCTCTAAGTATGACACATAGTGTATCTACGTGCCATTCTTTCAAGTCGCCAAGTTTCTTTGTCTTATGGGGTCACGGACAGACCTGTACATTTGTATTTCGGGTCTCTTAGAGATCACACGGGGCCGTTGTGTCCATTACGCCGTTATTTTCTGTACCAAAGTACGTAGCATCTTCCCCCGGTTAAGACAGCCACACAGCGAACTGAGCAGCCGCCATACGCTCACGAAGCTTGCATCGTATATAGCCAAGTGTGGTTCTAACCAAACCTCACAACTACAGACGAACCTCGTTATAACGAAATGGTTTATAACGAAATGATGGATATAACGAAGAAATGACAATTCCCCTTAGAAGCTCGGTCAGAACTGGCTATAAGGCTATAACAAATTTGCGGTTATAACGAAGAAATTGCCAGGCATCTTGAACTTCGTTTTAACGAGGTTCAACTGTAGTTAAGCGTAGAAAGTTGGGCTAGTTGGTTGGTAGTACTATTATGATACATTCCAGCGGCTAAAAAGACACGGACGAAGGTAGACGAGACAGGACGAACGCCGGACTTCAACTGAGGTTTATTTCACAAACAGCGATAATATACAAAAGGGGGCGCAAGGAAAAGTAATCCGTGACAAGATTAACCCATAATCAAAAAAGTGCAGAAGGCTCCTTTGCCATGCCACTCATGTTTTCCACATCGGCGCACCTGCTATCTATCGCCTACCTGGCTGAATCCACCCGTTTGCCTTCAGGTAATCTATTTCTTTTTTGTTTAGCGCCACAGAAGGGCTGCTGACGCAGTTTTCTTTGTCATTGAAAATACTGAACGCTTCAAAAATTTCTCGGCTCTTTTGAGTCTTAAATCTGCGCATCACACTTGTCCTTTCTAAAAACGCCTTACATGCTGGCTTGTGTGAGCAACGGCGAATGTGGTCGGCTAGGTGACCTCCGCCAGATAACGAATGGGCTGTCCGGCGATGCTCTAGCAAGCGTTCGTTGAGGCAGCGTCCCGTCTGTCCGATATACCGTCTGCCACAGGCGAGGGGGATGCTGTATACAACACCAGGTCTCACACCGCCTCAAGAAGGTCGGCGACAAGTGTGGCGTGCGTGTAGTATTTTCGGCCCCGGAAAAGCTGGGACGCATGTGCCGCCTGGTGAATGACGCCAAAAAGAGGCCTATGTGCAAAATTAAGCACATCAAACCTCTTGTTCAATGTGAAGTTGGTGTTGTATACAGCATCCCCCTCGCCTGTGGCAGACGGTATATCGGACAGACGGGACGCTGCCTCAACGAACGCTTGCTAGAGCATCGCCGGACAGCCCATTCGTTATCTGGCGGAGGTCACCTAGCCGACCACATTCGCCGTTGCTCACACAAGCCAGCATGTAAGGCGTTTTTAGAAAGGACAAGTGTGATGCGCAGATTTAAGACTCAAAAGAGCCGAGAAATTTTTGAAGCGTTCAGTATTTTCAATGACAAAGAAAACTGCGTCAGCAGCCCTTCTGTGGCGCTAAACAAAAAAGAAATAGATTACCTGAAGGCAAACGGGTGGATTCAGCCAGGTAGGCGATAGATAGCAGGTGCGCCGATGTGGAAAACATGAGTGGCATGGCAAAGGAGCCTTCTGCACTTTTTTGATTATGGGTTAATCTTGTCACGGATTACTTTTCCTTGCGCCCCCTTTTGTATATTATCGCTGTTTGTGAAATAAACCTCAGTTGACCGGCGTTCGTCCTGTCTCGTCTACCTTCGTCCGTGTCTTTTTAGCCGCTGGAATGTATCATAATAGTTCAACTGTAGGCGCCGCGACTGTTTAGGTTACGAAATCGCGCCGCTTGCGGAAAAGAAAAGAAAATAAGAAACTCCTTTCCGGGTCAAAGACAAACAACTGTCTCTATTCGCCGATTGTCGAGAGTGAAAGGGGAAGAGAAGAATAGCTTCTTTCTTTTCGCAGCAAAAATACGAGTCCCTGACGTTCTGGACCCCCTAGGGAGCCGGCACGAGCTGGCGAGGAAAATGGGGGGTGAGAAGGAGGGAGGAGGTCAAAGATTGCAGCGTTTTGAACCGGTGCATTAGACGGACCGCCAACCGACGAGATCGACCCCGATGCATTCCTAATTATACGCTCGCTGTGAGACGACACACTGTATGCCGGAAGGAATACAACGTGTTCCTTCGTCGATGATGCAGTATGCGCCACGCCGCGGCGGCATATCTCTTTAGGAGGTACTGACGGCGGTAAAGGGGGGTCACGGATCTCTCAGTCGGTGCGGCGGCGAAGCGATGAAGCGGCGGATCTGCGCTCCACAGAGGCATACGGACGACGACAGCTTCCTCGCCTTCGTGGTCGATCGCCATGACCCCGATGCTGCCGACGCTGCATCGTCGTGCGGCTTTGGGGTCGTTGACGCTCGCGTTATCCGTCATTGTAAAGATATCACTCAAGACATAGGCTGGTGCTGTGCTGTCTTCTCTAATCGAAGTGAAATGGGAGCCTGCTACGTGCCGGTTCTCGTGCGCTTCGCTGCCGGGCAGCTTGGTTCGAAGGCTGTCAAAGGTGAGGGGCGAAGCGCTTGGGTTTGCTCTCAGTGCTTTCGAATTGCAATGCGTCTGTTAATGAAGGCGCGTTAGGCAAGGTTAATTAAGCTCGTAGAGCTGGTTGAATGGGATAATGAACAGGGATTATTAACAAGGCAATCTCACTACTAAGGTGGGCGTCCTCACTCAACTCCTTGTGGAGGACGTCGGAGCTAGAATGCGTAGGGAATGTTCCTAGCCTAGCATGCATTAATCATGCAGTATTAGGAATGTATGGTATACGAAGTCTGCGAAGGCTACTAATCATGGTCGGGCTCAAGGAGGAAGAGGAAAGGCGGAGAGGTTAACCGAGAGATTAAACAAGTTTGCTGATAAGGAGATATAAAGGTGAGGGAGGAAAGTGAGAGATAAGAAAAAGGAGAAGGCCAAAAAGCTTCGGCAAAGTCACGGCCTTTCGTGCAGGTCCGACGCTCTCAAGAACCGCAGGATGGCCTGGCAGGCCCTCACCGCCGATGATCGCCGCGGCCAGTGTCCAAGAATCTTGAACTCCGTTAGCGGGCGTGGATCGATGTGTTCCAGCGCATGGAGTAGAGAACGTCTTGCAGAACTGTACGCTGGACATTCACAAAGAATATGAGATATGGTCTCATCGCGGCCACATATGTCACACGCAGGGTTATCAGCCATGCTAACCACGGTGGAGTAATGGCTTGTGAATGCGACACCAAGCCACAGATGACACAGCAATGTTGCCTCACGTCGTGGTAGGCCGGATGGAAGGGTCGGGCTCAAGATTCCTGATAAGGTAGCAGCCAGATGTAGTTAAGCATGATGATCTGCATGTTGCTTTGTGATGACTGCCTGATCAAGAATCTGCTTTTGTATTCCTTTCTCCGTACAGACAATTTCAAAGAGAACAGTATACATTGATGTGACATTGACATTGGTTTAGGTGATGCATGTCTGATGAGCAGCGCAGAACCAGACTGTTTTCTACATTTTCTTTTTGTGTGTGTGTGTTCTCGCGACAGTGTACGATGTTTGCCAAGCCTTAGGGAGTTCTACTCTGCAGTGACGAACAGGACGCAGAAGGCGCGCATTGAAAATGGTCTCAATGCGTACTGATGAAGACATTAATTTTCATGGCGCAATGGCAGCTTTAGCTAAAGGGTGCCGTTGCACAAGGTATTTCGTCTGCACACGATGGGGATAAAGACCCATTTCCCATGCACTTCACCCAGACAAGCCAAGCACTAGGCCAAGAAAAAGCTTGTACCTATTGTATAACCTGTTGGTACCAAGCGGCAGTGGGGATCGAACCCTGAACCTCCTGCATACAAAGCGGAGGCTGAAACCACTAAGCCACCGCTGCGGTATAAGACAATATCTATTGACGCAGCTGCAAATATGCGGAGAAATAATTGTAAATTGCAGTTAACACCAATAAATATTTTTAAGACCATACATCCATCGAAGACGCAGCCCTACAGCCACAGGCAACTGAGGGTCTTTTTGTCCTGCCGACAAGAAGTAACGGCAGTGGTTGTACTACCCCTCAACGGGTTCACGTCATTGTGAGGCAATATTCTGAGCGGCTATTACGTGAAAAAAATATAGTATTTGTTGCGTAGAGCACCTCAGTTGCATGGCCACAGATGGCACGTTTCCGGGAGCACCCACAGCCGGCGCATGTGTCTTTGACAGTCGGAGCTTTCTGGGTAACAGTTTCAATGTGCAGTGGGAGAGGCGGGAGTTCACGGTTACGAAACATTACGATCGCGGTGCTGTGCACCCCAGAATGTTCCCTCATATAGGAACTGTCAGCCTAATAGTCTTGTAGGCTTTACGTTCTCCACTCGGTTCCTCATATTGCAACGCCCTCCCTCATAGGAGTTAAGAACACAAAACAAAATGAACACGGAGCGGGAGGAAAGCTTCAGTCCTCCAGCCAACGCATTCAATGGGAAACAACTGACCATCCGCTGAATCCTTTAACACATATCTCTCTTCAGTCAACAGCGCCACAATGAGGGTTCTGCGCCGAGGTTCAAACACCTCCGGAAAAGCCAGCGATAACTAATGCGCTAATCACCTAACAGGGCATATTGAATCTTTCGCTTGACGTTAGCGTAAGAAAAAGCTCAGGACCTGATGGCATCTGAAATCAGTCTATGTACCGATACGCAGAGTGAAATTCAAAACATCTTGCTCCTGATGGTCAGTATTTAGTCAGTGATGGTTTTTCTATTAGCGCATTGAAACTTGTGCCAGTTACACGCAATTTCAAAAATGGCAGCGCAGCACATGCAGCTAATTATCGTTCAGTTTCTCTTTTGAGTACTTGCTCTAAACTGCTTAAATGTATAGTATCGAAGCACCTCTAGTCTTACTTAGAGAAACATAATTTGCTATCTAGAAGTAAACAGGGTTTCCGGAGAAATAAAATGGCTCGCATGCAAAACGTTAATTCGACCGATTGTAGAATGTGCAAAAGTTGTTTACGATGCATACTGCAAGATTACTTCTTCGAAAATTCAGAAGGTCCAGCGATTTTACATTTAATTAATAGAGTCAATGTATCTCCTCTTCCCCAACTCTTTTCTGCATCATCTCTTTCTACATTTGAGTCCCAAGCCAAACATGAAAGGCTAAATAGCGGCATTTAAGTATACATATTCAGTTTAATATCAACATGTCTAACGGCTTTAAGGTTCGTTCTAACGATAAATCGCGACATTGTCAATGCATGTCAACTCCAGCTTCTTCTGTACACACTGCAGGACTGTCTCGTTTTCTTTTTCTTTTTTGCCTCCCGGAGCGATGAATGGGTGAAGTTCCCTGTCTAACACTGCTATGCAGTCTACGTCCGTTGCAGCATTTGTAGAAAGTACTGATCATATTCTTGTTTTCCATAACTTGTGAGCTTGTTTTGCTTTAAATATAAGGAGTGTTTATTCTAAGCGCATATGTTAGATAGTTTTATGGCCCAGAGTGTACAGATCACAGCCATTATCGTCTTGGTTTTCTCAAGAGCGTCGCATAACAGTATGTTTTCTTTTATAACGAGTACTTGTATGCTGGTGCATTCTTTTTTCCTTCCACTGCTGCAAAAGCGCTACAAGAGCTGGCAGTATCAAATAAATTAATTAAAAAGTAAATAAAAATTAAAGAACCTCTGTTTGTTTAAACTTGGCTTCGCTGGGACGAAGGCAAGTCTTATTGTCAAAGCGCTGGCTGGCAGTCTGAGGCTCGCCTCTCGTTCTTGTTTATTTTGCATTGCGTTGCCAAGACCTCCACCGCACCTTCCCTCTCTATGCTGTAGATCCCCATGAGAGTTTAGGAGAGGGAACTGTAGCCACATTTTATTTACTATTTATTTACAAATACTGCTAATCCCAATTGGAATTGTGGCAGGAGGGCTTAGTAACAAGTCGCAACCCTAGTAACAAGTCAAAACAAGTCGCAACCCTTCAAAGTAACGTTATGAAAGTCACAACAAGTCACAACTCTTCCCAGAGTAAAGGCTATGAGGCAGAGCTATGCTGATGGTAGTCCCGTTCCTTCACGCAGACAAGCCTCGTCGGGATCCCGAAAGATGCGGTCCGTGGCCCTTCTCTTCTGCCTGGTGGCTTCGCTGCTGCCCGTGATCCTCCGCGCCTACCCGTCGGGGGCTCCAGCGGGCGTGTGCAACTCGGAGCTGCCCAAGCACGGCACCGCAGAGCCCCAGGCGTCCCAGTCCCCCTACGTCATCCAGGCGACGCCCGTCAACATCGCTCAGGGTGGCCGCGTCACCGGTAAGCATGCAGTGCGAGAGAGGAACTACGCGAGGGTATGGTGCTGTGTTGAGGCTAGACAAGGAAACAAAAAACAATTGCCTCTAGCCGCGCCACTAAGTATAGCAGACTGCTATGTCAGGGTGTTAGGCTCGTACACTCTAAATACTAATAGGACTATATAGGAATAAAATGGTCCCTTTTAGGTGCCGGGTGTACTGCCCAAATTCCAGAGTAGATTTCAATCCCTAAATATATGGAATGCTTGGTGTATGGCAACAGTGGTATAGTCCCACTGCAAAGCACAGTAACTTGATGAAGTTAGCTATGGGAGGAGGCTATTAAGGGCAGCGCCGGGGGTCTCAAGGTTAGCAGATAGGGGAAGTTGAAACTTCGGTTAAAATCTGCGTAACTGCTCGAACTTCGCATCTTTTGAAGAGGGAATTAGTTTCCACTGTAAACCGTAAGTATTCAGTTCTTTAAGTGATAGAAATCTACTCCAAGGTTTCGGCAGGATACATTGCCCCGTACAGGGAGTATGCTACAGGACACCTTATTTCCTTTTTACTACTTTCGTGTTTATCGTGTATGTCGGGTGCGCTTCAACGTCGTGGGATATCATATTCTTCGATGAAGCGTTTTCAAACATGACTTAGCACATCCTTTATGTACAGCGACATTCAAAATCGATCAGTTAACTTCGGGTGCGACCACGTTTTCAGGGTCACCTTGCTTGTGTTAAGGTGCTTGCCCATGAGGATCTTCTTAGAGGTATACTGCTGCTAACCTGTACTACTGTCGCTGTTCCTTTGACGGCGCTGTCAGAGTCAGTGACACATCTAAGGAACAGTCTGCGGAAATACGGAAATGAACGCATTGGCTCGTGCAGATACAGCTCGTGCAGTGCACCTTTTTCAATCGGCGCGCATCACTGATGCTACTTTATGAGGCCTGTGGTCGGAATCCTGAGAGCATGCATCAGCTTTGGCGACGGTAATGAGGCTGTGAAATGTCAGTGCAGACCGCTCATGTTTTAGTCAGCTTGCACCACATCATGACTGCAACAGAGTGAATTAGAAAGATGTCCCATAGAATTCAGTATTGACAATCAGAATGGTTCAAGCTTCAAGACAGCTATCTTTGACTGAAGCGCAAACGATTACAAAATATCGAGTTTACGTTTGCCTTTGAGTGCGTTTTACGTTGCTGGAGTTCACACAATGATCACTGGTTTATTGCAGTGACTGTGTACGGAAGCAGTCCATTCAGGGGGGTCATCCTCACGGCTCGCGACGTCCACACCAGCGAGCTGTTGAAGGGGACCTTCACACCTGACGCGCAGACCAAGACCCTCGACTGCAACGGAGCAACCGCGGTGGGTATCCACTCAACAGCCTTGCCTCTTTGGCCAACTACTCGGGACATCACATCGTTTCAACCGACTTTTCATCAAAAATTAACCTCATAAAAAAAAACTACGGATGAATAAGGTGGGTTATGTTCGGACGTGTTTTGAAGTGGACACGCAAGCTGACTGCACTAAGGAAACTGAAAATTGGTTTTTGAGGAAAGGAAATGACGCAGTAACTGT
The DNA here is from genome assembly GCF_055824585.1 of Amblyomma mixtum. NCBI lineage: Eukaryota > Metazoa > Arthropoda > Arachnida > Ixodida > Ixodidae > Amblyomma > Amblyomma mixtum. The sequence continues at coordinate 20,809,879 of NC_143012.1, forward strand.
CTCACATCTCGGTTGAAACCTGAACCGCGCCGTAAGGGAAGGGATAAGGGAGGGAGTGAGAGAAGAAAGGAAGAAAGAGGTGCCGTAGTGGAGGGCCTCGGAATAATTTCGGACACCTGGGTATCTTCAACGTGCACTGACATCGCACAGCACTCGGGTTGCGTTTGCGTTTCACCGCCTTTTGCGTTTCACCTTCATCGAAACGCAGCCGCCGTGATCGAGTACAAACCCTGGTACTCCGGTACTCCGACTGCAGTAGTGCCTACTCAGTTCTGAAGTTCTTCGGGTTGGCTTTGTCACAGACAAGCGCTGTTGGGGAGGATAGTAAAAATCCCCTGAGACAAAATGAATACATTTCACTAGGGAATCTTGTCTATGGTGGCATGGCGTCAATCGATAGCATACTTATCGGAAAATGTCGAGAGACAAGAGGCTTGCTTTGAACATAACAAACGCCTTTCATTTTGTTGCGAAAGCAACACTACTGGAGCCCAGCTAGGCTCGTCGCGTATGCTCGTGGCGGTGCGGCTACCAAACGACCTTGAGTCGCCGTTGCCTAGCAACCGCTTCAGCTGCGCTCCAACAGATGGCGCCGCGCCGCTGCCATGCGCGAGAGGTTGCTCGGGTAGAGCAACATGGGTCGCACAATCCCTACCGGTGGCTGGGATAGAAACAGCCACCTGACATTGCAGTGGGGCCTCTCTTAACCGCTGCGCTGCGCCAGGAGGGGTACGAGGACTCCCAGGGATCGATGAACGTAAAGTAGAGAATGACCTTCTGCATATACGGGAATTAACCCACTACGCTTAAGGCGGAGATTAAGTGCCCTCTACAACTGAAGAATGAACACCTGCTTTCGCGTGTCTCCTCGGTTTAACTACGTTAATACCCCCCCCCCCCCCAATTTTTTGCAGAACGCCATAACTCATAACAGCAGAGACGACAAGACGCAGGTCGTGGTGTCCTGGACAGCTCCGGCGGGCTACACTGGACAGGTGTACTTCAGGTGAGTTTCGGCATTGCGCCCCCGCCTTGGAGAGAAAGCTTGACTCGGATTTCTTTTCTTAACCCTTGCAGCGGAACTGTTGTCCAGTCTTCCTACGTCTTCTGGAAGGGCATCACCTCTGACGCCGTTTTCGTGCAGTAAAGCAACAATAAAGTATAGTGGACCAGCTGAACAAGGATCTCAGCGTGTCCTGTCCCCGTTCCTGATCCCGTTGAATTTGTTCATTGTAAGCAATGACCGATGACAGGGCTGCCAGGCCTCGAAGTTGATTTTGTATGGTTTGGAAGCTTCCAGGGGCTGTAGAAACGCTGTCTTTGGAATGACATGTGTGCTTTTCTACCGGGGCGGGGCAGTCAAGAGAAAATCGTTTATGCGCCGGCCATGTCAGGAGGTAGCGCGAGGACTACCTGCAACTACCTGCTGACTGGGATGCGATGCGCTAGAGCTAGAATTGAGACTCCACTTGGCTTAATCAAACGCTTTCAGTTCTTCGGCGAGAGGATAGAGAGTGTCCGCTGCGTGCTTATAACGTTATCTCGTTATAACGAACTGGTTTATAACGAAAGAATGAATATAACGACGGCATGGCGATTCCCCTTAGAAGCTCGGTCAACACGTGTTGCAACAAAGCTACGGCTATAGTGAAGTAATCGCCTGGCCCCTTCAGCTGCATTATAACGAGGTTGAAGTTAGATGTGCTCTCTCCTTCTTGGCAGGACATTGATAATCGCATTGCACCGGTTGATGAGTGATGAGGTTCGGTGCAGCCTCATTTCATTCCCTTCACGAAAGACACGAACACGAGATGTGAACGAGAAGGCATTAGCGGTGAAACCGCAGTAAGAATAGGCGCTTGAGAGCGCTGGCGTTGCTGTAACCTGCGCTACTGCGGCGCAGCGACGCAAGGTGTCAAGAGCAGTTGACGTAATCCTTTTTCAGAAGATTAGTGCCTAGGGCGGTATGCTTCCGGGCCACGCCGCGTGACTGGTTAACCATTTCCAGCTTTCTAAATCTCTTGAAGGTAAGAGGCGATCAGATCCTCACTCCTCCGAAGGTTAGGGCATCGGCGGAAGCTACAAAAGAGCCCCACTATACACGTCTTAGAAGCAAACCCCCTTGAGTAAACCTTTGGGGAAAAGCTGTACCTACAGCGTTGCCGGCATTCCCCTCCTCTCCGCCAACACCAAGGTAGTCTACATCCCACAGGAGCAGGGTGTAGAATAGCACCCGAATGTGTAATAGCGGAACAAAATATCAAACCCGTTGAACAAAAAGTAGCCAATAAAGACGACTCGGTTTGACTTGAAAAAAAAATTTAACACCATCAATGGGTCGGTCCTACGGGAATGATTGAGCCTCAATGGCTTGCATGACTCCCGTTGGCGCTTCTTTTATGCAGTTTTGGCATGATCCTTTTCCCTAGCCTGGCTCCACTGCCGTTGTTCAGCTCACTGAGCCCGACAAAGTTCCGCTGCCCTTGCTTCATCACTCGGGGAAGAAACTGCTTCGTTGACCAAATATTTAGGGGAATCCCCCAAGGTGGAGTAGATTTGTAATAAGGGAGTAATTACTAGGGGGGGTACTGCGCACAAAAAGACAAGGACAAGAAGATAACACAACAAGCGCAGACTCGCGACTCGCGCGCTTGTCGCGAGTCTGCGCTTGTTGTGTTATCTTCTTGTCCTTGTCTTTTTGTGCGCAGTACCCCCCCTTGTATTCACCATGATTGACCGACTAGCCCAACAACGTACGCTCTTAGAGTAATTACTCATTGACGTCCACCCGAGCGCAGCCATACGGCCACAAAGGAAAGCTATACAGCTTTCACAGAAACTTCGTAGTTAAAGAAAAATTCGTCCTGGTCCGGGGTTCGAACCCGGGACCACCGCTACACCGGAGCAGTCGCTCTACCAAGTGAGCTAACCGGGACGGCAAGCTTATGGTAGGGCGAGAGCGAATTGATCTATAACTCGAAGTGGGAACAGTAAGGGAGTAATTACTCATTGACGTTCACCCGAGCGCAGCCATACGGCCACAAAGGAAAGCTATACAGCTTTCACAGAAACTTCGTAGTTAAAGAAAAATTCGTCCTGGTCCGGGGTTCGAACCCGGGACCACCGCTACACCGGAGCAGTCGCTCTACCAATTGAGCTAACCGGGACGGCAAGCTTTGTGGCCGTATGGCTGCGCTCGGGTGGACGTCAATGAGTAATTACTCCCTTATTAAGAAACTGCTTCATCACTCCGACAAGCCAGCGAAACGCGCCGTTAAAATACAGGCTGCAATGTTAATTTAACTGTTAACGACGTGGAAGACAGCGCGACGCGATCCTTTTAGCCATACCCGCACTGTACTGCCACCCTCGCCTGAAGCCGACGCTTTCCTTCTTGCAACTTTCTCTTACCCTACCCTTCCCACGCAATGTTCCTCCTTTCCCCGCTCCATACTTCCTTTATTGCGGAAGCACTACTTAACGGGATCAAACCCAACCAAGAAGCTTGTGTGAAGCATCGGAGTAACTCGGGAAAGCTCGGGCTAGTTCGGAGGAGTGTCGCGCCAGCTACAGCCAATGGTAGGTGACCTTGAGGGTGACCTTGGCGAAACATAGCATAGCAGCAGCCCATGAAGAAATGAAATAAATATTGCCGCAACTGGGTTTGGAACCCGCGGCGGTGCGAACAGATCAGCTTCGCAGGCAATTGCACGAGAGCTCTATGCCATCGCCACTTTTTTTAATTATTATTATGCTATCGCCGCGGCCGATCACGCCTTGTGCAACGCACTCTCCCGCTGCGCATTGCACATCTTCATTAACTTTCAACCAGTGGTTTAGGTTTGGCTTGGTTTGGTTTGGTTTATGAGGCTTAAAGGGCAACTGCAGCACTTTTTTGAGATTTTCGCGACATTCAAGGATACAGATCTTTATAGGCTGCAGGTAAAGCATGCCAAGTGTTTTTTCACTAGCATTTAAAATAGTGACGTAATCGACGATTGAATTTTGCGCTTCTCCTCAATGCACCGGAGAAGTGCAGGGAAACTCAGCGTGACGTCATGGAAGGTATGATTTCAAATTACCGCTGTCGTCAGCCACACCCTGCCCTGACGCGTTAGACGCTGCCAAACAACTCTCGGCAGGGTTCGCCTTCGGTGGCGTTGGTTTGTTTCCTTCAAAGCATGCGTTTGTGCGTTGGAGATGTACCCATACCTTCGATGACGTCATCATGCGCCCCCCACTTGGCGTTGTGCGCTGCGGAAAAGCTTGAAGGGCGTCCGGATTTTAATCGGCGATTACTTCACTATTTCAAGTGCTAGCCCAAAAAGACTTCGCATGCTTTACCTGCAGGTTTCACACATTCGACCCTCTTAAGCTCGTTGATTTCTAAAATCTATGCAGTTTCCCTTTAACGTCCCAAAGCGACTCAGTTTATAAGAGACGCCGTAGTGAAGGGCTCCGGAAATTGAGCCAACCAACCTAACGCATGCTTCCGCTCATCTACTCGGTTTAACTGCGTTAAAACTCTACCACTTTATCTCCTTGGCGGCCTCAATCGACGAACAGTTTTCCCGACATGACCCCTCTAATGCTCACACGTTAATAATAAAATAGGGCACAGTAACACTGTGCTGTATAGTTCGAACTGTTTTACTTTAAAAGCCAAAAACAGCTTGCTTCCACACTCCACTCATGTAGGTCATGGCGCAGATTGCTTGAATATCAGCCATATATGGTTGGTTTGGTTTATGAGGCTTAACGTCCCAAAGCGACTCAGTTTATAAGAGACGCCGTAGTGAAGGGCTCCGGAAATTGAGCCAACCAACCTAACGCATGCTTCCGCTCATCTACTCGGTTTAACTGCGTTAAAACTCTACCACTTTATCTCCTTGGCGGCCTCAATCGACGAACAGTTTTCCCGACATGACCCCTCTAATGCTCACACGTTAATAATAAAATAGGGCACAGTAACACTGTGCTGTATAGTTCGAACTGTTTTACTTTAAAAGCCAAAAACAGCTTGCTTCCACACTCCACTCATGTAGGTCATGGCGCAGATTGCTTGAATATCAGCCATATATGTACAGAGGGTTGTCTTATTGCTTTCCTAGGCTTGGCCTTTCATCTTCGAGAGCAGAGAATCTCTAGAATACTGTCGACCGGAATATGTGCTCCGGATCAGAGACGTGGATAACTGTGCGAAAGACCTCATTCGTTTGTTGTTTGATGTCAAGGTAGAAGACGAAACAGGTGAATGAGGCACCGACACTTTGAATGATCACAAGGACAATCACATTTGTCGCACCATAAAATAAACCTCTCGAATGCGGGCCGTAATTTTTGGTACACCCAGTTTTGACGATGCTTTCGAAGTAGCTTCGGCCACCGGCCTCGAAGGATAACACATCGCAGGGCCGCTGCAGTGGCTGGCTGAAGTAGGACTCCAGAAATTACACTAATAATTTCACTTCTCAGCAGCCTGTTGTCTGGATTATGTGACTCGCGTCTGGTGTCTCGTAGCACTGCCCTCGAAAATGCACTTCGCCAATGATATATCTGTTATCATATAGCATACGAAATCCAGAGATTTCCCCATTGTACCGCTTGTCTGGATCGCAATGCAGTGGCGAAAAATAACGTGATTCATACACACTGACGGAACGTCGTGAAAACAAATCTGTTGTAAAATCTCTAAACAAATAGGGTCAAGGGCATCAGAAATATTTGACCCAGAAGGAGTCTTGACGCACCAACGACGTGCGATTACACGAGGTCTTTGCGACATCGCCTTTTTCCCAGCACGGTGTCGCAGCTGGAACTTCACACGCGAAATTTATGTTCAGCAGTTGTGTGCCGTAGCCACGGCGCCACAGCTGCGAGCGTTGATAAATCGCTTGTAGTCTTAACAGAATATATGTTTAAAGAATGCTAACAGGAGATGAAAATGGGTGCTTTATGAAGCTAACTTTCAGCTATTCTACGTAGATTATTCTTGTTAACAATTTGGGCTTGGCCCGCAGCTCGATATTACTCACGGAAACATGCGAAGTTATCAGCTCATCCTCTTTAAATCGCAGAGCTTTTGAGTTCAAACATAGAGTGTAACTAACGAAATGTAGGTCCTCGAAGCATAGAAAAATTTTGTGCTGTTTTAGTTCCTGCAGGATGTGTCCAGCACTAGGAGGCCTATAAGAAGGCAAGTGTTCTTAGTGTCTTACATCTGTATGAGTAGAGTAATATAAAAGGTCTAAAAAACATTGCTGCTGTCTTCTCGATCGGGTAACCGAATTACACAAGCGGCTGTCAAACGCTAATTGTACAAGTGTTCAGAGACGGACCCTTTCTTTGAGCAAGATGTGTATCCCAAGTCGGTACCTTTCAGTTACACAGTGCTGAGAGCCTTGTAGAACGATTAAAGCTTCAAGAGCACCCATTGCTTCATAGAAGAGGAATAGAAAGCTCTTTCAAATCAGTGATAATGCCAAAGGTGAATTTTCTTCATTGTCTCTGTTAGCACAGTTGTAAAGTTTAGAGACTCACAGCGGTCGTTACAAAGCGCTGAAGATCAGGAGTAATTATTCCTTTGTCCCTAAACACTCTGGTAAAGACGAGGCGCGCACACTTAAAGGAAGAACACAGGTAGACAGAAAGAGCGCAAGACGAAGTAGCCTAGCAAGAAGTTCTAAACTATCTCGGAAGTTCCTATGTATAATATGCATTAAAAAGATATTGTTAATTGTTTAATTATAAGTCCCGCAGATGGCTTTAGGGCACGACATAGAGGTCTGCGCTTAAATATATGTCCCGAGATAAGCATACATTTCAACCCAATACACAGAACACTTAGTGAGTAACTTGCAGTATGAGCGGTTTCTCTCGACATGTGCTGATAGAAACAGCACCCGATAGAGATTTCCTCAGAGCACCGCGACTCCTTGTGTAAAGAATTTCCCTTGTGGGAAGCGCGTATTGACTAAGACCGACTCGGGGCTCGCCTTTCAATAACAATTTCACTAAATCCCTTCGAGTTGCGCGAAATAATTCCGCTTCAGAGTTAAAAATCACAGTCGCAGGAATGATGGGAGGGAGATCTCTCGAGCGGACTCGCATTTTCTTTATATCTTGCAACAGCAGCCGCTGCATGACGCGGGACGATAACGATAACTGAAGGACAGTCGATCCTTTCGCTGCTCTGAGCGCCCAACAAAACCCTTCCAAGAAAAACACCCAGACAAAATCTTCTGGTGCATAAAGTGCGAGGTCGCACCCATGGATAATGCTTCACTGGCATACAAGCGGGAACGAAAGTTGAATGACTTCCTGGAGCGCATAAAGAACATTTGTGCATGTCTTTAATCGAGAGCAATTATTTGTCCTGCCCTTCATGAAGCACTTGTTCGACAGCTGAAATTATTGAAAAACAAGCTTCCTTTAAGCGTTTGAACAGAATTCCTCTGACGGGCTGATCCAAGAAATTCCTAACGAATACCGTGAGTGCCTTTGAACAGTTTTCAACGAAAAAATTCATAGCTCGATCGCGCATCCTGCAAAGGAGCAGCGGCGAGAGTCAAGGCACTGAAGTCTTTGATCTAAAAAGCATGCAGCCCGTTATACCCAGTGGAACGGGCGGGCACGTGTTACCTTATATTTTTTCGAGACTCCCATCATGGTTTCCGTAAGCAGTACATACTCTGATGCGCATGTGCAATACACAACCACACTAGAGGAACACATCTGTCATGCACCTGCGCCTTTCCTCATAGCTAACTTTCTTCAGTCTTCACACATCTTTCTGTTCAAAGACCCCGACATGGTAGCGCGAACACACGTGCGTTGGAGTAACCATGGTGCAAAAAAGTCAATTTTCGACAATTTTAATTTTTTTTTCTGTAAACTTGGACTGGAGTAATGTAAAGACTACTTCAATTTAAAGCCGTTGAAGAAGAATTGTTGCCGTAGTTTCTTCAAGAATTGTGTTTCTGAAACCCAAAACAACCGTGCTGTTTTGTTTCCATAGACGCCTTTTGTTTAAATACTGAATGGATTTGGAAGAAACGGTAGGCGAGTCATCGAGACTCCGCTGGTTTTGACTTGTACATGAGATCAGCTGAACCAAAATACAATCAAAGAAACCCGGCTCGTTACATGCACGATTACGCAAAGCAAAAACAGATGCTTCTCCAACTGAAGCTGCATAGGCCGTAAGGCTTAGTCGTGCTAGCTTGCAGCTTTTCGAGATTCCTCGCAACGCTGCCAATAGCATAGCGTCGAGCACAGACGCTCTGAAGGAGCCAGTACCAGCTGCTTCCTTAGTGTTTCCTGCAAATCTCGTTTTGAATCTCTACTAAAGATGCGCCACAAGTAACATTTCGGAAGACCCAAGAACGTGTCGGCGTTTGCCCCTCACGCATCCTGAAACCGAACATGTCGTAATCTTCCATGCTCCCATTCCCCACTTCTAGGAGGCCATCATCGCCGCTCATCGGTGAAGGGCTTTCATAACGAAGGCAGTCAGAGACTTCGCCGGTTCGCGTCCCAGTTCCGCGAATAAAGCAATACGAGGAAAGCTACGGAGTGCAATTAAGACTGCTTACGTGCTTTGAATGCAAAAGCAGTGTCTCATCGTGAGCTCTGTTGCCGCGTTCATTAAAAATTCCTTCCTCTCTGATGACGCACCTACTCGTGAGCACACAGTCGTAAGGAAATGTGTGCACTAGGTTCATCTTTATTCGCCAAGAAATAACGCGGTTTTTTGGCCTATGGGTTTCATGCTCGCTTCGTAATCCGAAGGTCCTTGGTTCAATTCCCGTGCCTTCGGAAGAAAACTCCTCTAGATTTCACTACCTTATGTCTTACTGCTTACGCCATGCAAGAACATAGTGACATCACTTTGGAATTTCGTGCTATAAACGGCGACAGATGCTGGCTTTTGTGCTAATGGGACTTACGATGTCGCATCAAAATGAGACTCTGCCTTTTCATTTTATCTCCTTAAAGACCCGGTGACGGGTGTTAAATAAGAGATGGGAGCAAACATTGGGATGGCTAAGTGTTAATGCAACGAAGGGTGGTTTGCAACACTTTCGGCGAACGCGGATGAGGACGAGATGGCAGCGATGTCGTTGGATAGGGCGTTCCGGTCTGCAGCATCAGAGAAAAAAATGAAGCGGGAAAGGTGACAGTGAGGGTACGTGGACGGGAAACGAAGTGGATGACGTGGGCGGTGAGACGCGCACGTTGGTGGGACAATGTAGGGTGCGCAGCCGAGTGAACTATGGAAAAACGTGTGAAATAAGTAAAAGCTGGCAATACGGCGACGGAGTGAAAGGTGCAGTAATCCGGATCCTGCTTTCAGTGATGACACGCTTACATCGTATGAATATGAAGAGTGAATAAATCTGGCCGCTCTGTTTTGAAGTTATTCAAGATTTTCCGCGCTCGGAGGGGATGGTTCGAAATGGGATATCATCCTTGTGATTCTTGGCTATGAAGAATGCCTCTAGGCTCTACTTCTTGACATTCTTCATGGAAGCTGCTAACCTCGGTATGGTGGCGTCTTCACACAGTCTAATCACTTTTTCTTGGCTCTTGATAGATCGAGATTATACACGAGATAGGTAAGATTTACGCAATGACAGGGCAATTTTTAATCTGCCTATTTTTTCAAAGGGTCTGGAAAAAATTATAAGAGATTATCAAAATTTTGTGATAAATTTCATCTCATGAGTCCGTCACAGCATGGCTTTCTGTATGGCAAACCCACGGAAGCGGCATGGCCGACACAGACAGAAATTATTTTGAAAGCTTTTGAATTTAAACAGTTTTGCATAGAAATTTACGTTGACTTTTCAAAGGCCTTCGAATGCCTCAGCCACCAAATCCTCTTTAAAAAAGCTGGATTTGTACGAAGTTCGTGGGAGAGCTCTACATCCCCTCCAGTCTTATCTGCAGCAACATCACATCATCCTATGAAGACATTTCTACAGCCGTTCCCCGGGGAATCGTTCTCGGGCCACTACTTTTTATTCTTTGTATATTAATGGCACCACTTCTATTAGCAATACACCTAACTATGTTATCTACGCTGATGATACTACCCCATTCTTTCAAAGCAGCCATATGCATTCTCATTTGCTCACAATTAATGGCACCCTGGAAGAATTCAATAAATGGAGTGTATTGAACTGGCGATGCCATTCATTAACTCCGCAAAACCAAAAGGCGTCCTTTTAAATCCACGGCAGCGTATGATGCAAACAGACTACGAGTTATATCTTGGTAATTTCCTAGTAGGATTTGTTAGTACAATAAAAAATTCTGTATTTTCTTCAACGAAAACTTATCATGGGACGCCCAGCTTGAGTATGTTCAAATACAACTCTCAAAAAGCGCCAGAATGCTCGACAGGCTTCGATCCCTTCCTGTTTCTATATAACTTATATATAAGTTATAACGCCTTCTTTCTTTCCCCATGAGAGGCCCCCGTGAGCAATGGAAAAGTTCTTTCGACTCCGCTTCTTCAAGGACGAACGGGACGTCACACTGACTCGCAGCGCTCCCGATGGCCTCCGCGAGAAGTGCAAAGCTTGCGCAAGGCCTCCGCCGCTGCTGCTCCTGGGATTTTTCCCGCAATAACGACGCGACGGAGCCGCGGCTGCTTTAGACTGTGGCGTCTCCGACGCCGGCTTTTCCGCCTCACGAGCTCCTTAACGCTCCTTTAAAATGATAAAAATTAGAGGCTTATCAAGGTTAAGCCCAGTGGATGCGAAGCATGTTAAGCAGCTGCCTCAGTGTGGATGGGGCTAAGTAACGGAGACGTGGTTTTAGGTTAATCGTCGTACTTTATTCTTTGCAGCCCGACAAGCACACTCTTATGGTCCGTAAATGCATTACTCTTGGTTTGACCGTCACTTATTCTTCGCGTTCTTCATCGGTTTCCGTAGCACGCTGCAGCCTTCGTTTTGCATTCCTATTATTAACGTCCTTAGCGTTTGGAGGCATCTTGACCGCATACACGCCCGGCGCAAAGACGCTGGCGCGGTTGCGGGCACAGAGACTGACGCGACGGCGGGCGCGCGCCGCTTCATCCCTGGCGTGACGTCACATATCACGTGATGCAGCGATGGTGGCGCCGCCGCCGCGTCGCGCGCGACGGCGCGAACCGAAGCGTGGAGGCCTCCGCCGGTCGACGTCCGACGGCGCGATATGAGGCCCCATCTGCAGCCGGTGTGACGTCATCCCGTGACGTCACATCATGTGATCTCACTTCAAGGTCAATGGTGGTCACCGCCGGGAGGCGACCGACGGCGCGATATGAGGCCCCATCTGCAGCCGGTGTGACGTCATCACGTGACGTCATGTCACGTGACCCCACTTCAGGGTCAATGGTGGCCACCGCCGGGCGTCGCGCGAAGGCCCGAAACCTACGTTAATATGCTTCGCATAATAACAAAAATAAAAATGAAGCTTGGGTGCCTCAAGCCCCACCGGTGGCTGTGTTTTAGAAGCAGCCACCGGGGCACCAGTGCATCGCTTAACCCCTGCACCGCTAGGTCAGGAGTGTATAAGGACTTCCCGTCATCTATGAATTTAGAGAATGACCAATTCCGCTTATGTGGACATGTAAGCAGAACTAAGGCGGCAAAGAAGGCGTGCTATCAGCGTCAAATGAAATGCGAACAGCGGAGCGTGTGGCCCAAGCTCCACTTTACTACGTCTGCCTGTCGCCATGCATTATAGAGAGCGGCGCGCTCATCCAGTTTGCGATAGTTTTGCTTCTGTTTTCTTTGTCGTTCGTTTTCCCGCTTTGCCAATGGAGCGTCCCGTGCATTCTTTCCACCGATCGCAAGTTATGTGCCGCGTTATCGCTGGCGGCCGCAGCTGTGGACTGCGTGAGTGAAGCGAGCGCTCTTAGCTCCCTGATCTGCAGCGCTTTGACTTTACTCCCATCCTAGGCATGTCATCAACGTCTGGCTGCGCTGTGAACAGATAAAGGTCGACCGGTTGCGTGAATTAAGAAAACTAAATATGATGGCCATTGGATTAGAGCAATCTTACCTCATAAACGGCAGGGTCGACGTGGTTTACATGGAGTCATGTGTAGCAGGAAAGGCACACCTGATGTTGTCGGCTCTCCAGATTCGCTGACGCCGGTCCCAGTGAGTCGAAAACGTTGGCTCGTTAGAGAACATTACGCGGCACCAGTTATCCGTAGTCCACGATGCATGGTCTTGTGCAAACACAAGCCTTGACTTTTCTCTTTGCTTCTGAGACCGCTGGCGTCTGCGACCGTATACGGCTTTGCAGAACAGACTCTGGTAGACGACGTCTAATGGTTGACATGCTTGGCACACAATTGAAAAGTGTGTTTTACCTCATGATGCATACTGTTGGGTGCGTCGTGCGTCTATTGCAGCGGCCACAATAAATATAGGTCTTGATCCTTGCCGGTAACTCGCTGTCTGTGCCCACGGGGCAAGTTTCGGAGCCGTCCCTCACCGCAGACTGTCTGGAAAATCCTGGGAACCGTAGACAGTGGGCGACCCGTTCCTTTTGCAATGACGCGTTACTGCACACAGCGACGGTAAAGAGAAGCGATTGGCGCTCTCTTAGTGGGCCCGTACGCTGACGTGTGCATGTTGTATTCCAGTGTACAACAACCAAGCGATTGAGAAACCGTCGAGTTGGACACCGACCGCAACCCGATTGGTCTTTTCCACGCGTCGCAACCAGACCCTGATAACAGGACGATGATGGAAGCGTAATCAAAGCCTTGCAGGCCAGGGAGATAAGAGCGCTCGCCTCACCTACGGGTGCCACAGCCGGTGCCGCCCGCGAAACCACGTGTTGAACAAGCTGAGATCGGTGGAAAGAACGAACATGGCGCTCCAGTGGCAAAGCGAGAAAATGAAAGTCAAAGAGAACGGAAGCAAAACTATCGCAAGCCGGATGAGCGCTCCTATCTCTGATGGCGACAGGCAACCATAGTAAAGTGTTCCTTTTTCCTCGTGCTCCGCGGTTGGTATTTCATTTGACGCCGATAGGATTTGCACGTGAGGGATCTACAATGGTATCGAATTGAACACTTAATGATATGTTAAGCGTTAGGTGATTGTGAAAGGAAGGACAATGTCCCAGTCTGCGAAGTGATGCGCGAAGAGGACCCCAGGCCGCTGAAGGAACATTATACCCCTAAGGCGGATCTTAAGTGTACCCTCTAGTTTTTTTCCCCCTTTTTGTTCTGTTGGTGGTAATAAAGTTACTAGTGGCAGCAAGGTGAAGGTTGTGAGCGCACGTTGAGGGTTGTAATTGCTGCTGTGTGCATGCCCTCTCGCACGCCCTGACACTGCTATACTTCAGCCGCTGCAGTGGCTCAGTGGTTATGGCACTCACTGTGCGGACATCATGGGACATCATTGTGCGGAGTTCTCACCGCCACCTGCACACTAAAGAGGCTACTTAACAGTCAGCCTTATCACTTATCCCAAAGCATTATCAGTCGGTATTCAGCTAACTGTGAGCAAAACTACTCGGGCAATATGCCTACCAAGACGCGTCCCCGGACACCAGCGTTTCGTGAAAATATTCATCGTTTGGTAGGTCACACTCTTCGACCAATACGAACTTACTGGGGCTCCCCATGATCTCCTTAGTTCAGAAGGCCACGCATGTTCTGCGCACACCTGGTGACTCAGTCCGCGCCCCCGCCTCATATCCACAATCTGGATTCCTCCGAGCTCCTGTTGACGAGAAGGGAGCATGTCTGGCGCCACAAACGTGCTGTAGTTCCTCTGTGTTCGGTAACATTCCCTCACAGTCTCTCCCGCGCAAAGGAGATTGTATTTAAGAGGATCTGTTTCTGTGTTGTGCTCACTCCAGCCGTCAATCGGAACTGGCTTCCCTTCCCAGGCTTCTTTCTCCGGCCCGATTGTGGAGTATGCCAATCCCAGGAAAAGGAAGCCGATATTCATCATTTACTCTGTTTCTTCTCAGCTTTAAAACATACAAGAATCCGGCATCTGGCTGCAGCGTGTCTTTAGTCGGACAGTTTTGCATCCTACGATTCTTGGAGGCAGTGTGTGCATCACCGATAATTCCTATGGACTTCTTTCGATCAGACAACTTCTTTTCATTTATAGTATAACCATACGCCATGTTTCAGTTTCATAACCGCTACACTTTTATGCTCTGAGACAACAAACACCGATAAAAAAAAATTCGCCTACGAGGTTTCGGTGCAACGTCGTCGGGTTCAACACCATGCTCCAATGGAAGAAGAAGAAGCCATGATCAGTCTGTCCCGTTGCAGCAAGCGTGACCACATTGCCGGAGTCGTTCTTGCGATCGTGCGGATTCTGCTCCTTGCGGGCACTGTGCATCCCTGCAGTGCCTACGACTTCCTGGGAGCCGTCAAGAGCCTCTTCAGAGCGTGAGTCTCCGCCACCGGGTTCTAAAAACCTTCCTGCGCGCTTACGGACTCGTCATTTGGAACAGACGATAACGGAACCCTAAATGTAAGAAAGAAAAGAGGGTATGTGATAGCACGTGGTGTTCAGAATTCCGAAGCTGCATGAGGGTTATGATGCACGCCGTAGAGTAGTCGCCTACGCGTGTGTCCCACCTACGTGTTTGTTCCGTGTTCTTTTCTCTGTCTGTTGCGCATTTTTTGGGGGGTCTTTTTGCAAGAATGTCGAACCAACTCGCCAACCAGTACGTGCTTATAGTATAGTCACACATAAATCCGGCGCATATGATCTCCTGGCTGAAGGGCGAAAATTATTCGCGCACAATGCGATCGACTTCGGCTAATTGCGCACACTGAAGATGTGGTCACTAGTGTAGACCGTTAGGCTAACTGCTTATCCAGGTGAGTCTGGAATGGGAGGAAAAGGAAGACGAAGAAGACAACCTCAGTAGAACTCTGACACTTTTTTTTTTGTATTCTAGTTGAGTCAATGACACTTCGAAACATTACACGCAATATATCCAAATTCGCACATAAAGCCGTTGTCCTGTTTCAGACTCCTAATTAAGTTCCACCTTCCAATCTGTCACGAAATAACCTATAATTACTTTATTTTTCTTCAAAACGCTTCTGTTTCCTCCAATTCCCGCCTGCGTCTTTGCCACTCCACGGTAGAGGGTATGTGCCATATTTATTTGAGGCCAACAACAATACATCGGGGGCTGCTGGGGACAAGTGGTGTAATGCATTTCTGCAGTAGCTGTGCACCAAGCGTTTCGCGTCCATATCCGAAAAATATTTTGCGACTGAAGGGGGAGCATGTAGGAACCTCGTACCTAAACTCTTTTCCAGTTCTACGCACAGCTGCTGGGTAGTGCTTCCACAGTCCAGTGTCAGCAACCCTCGACCTTATTGTAATATATATTTAGGGCCTTATTGTGTAACGCTTCAAAGCGTCTTCGTTTTATTTTGTCATGACTTCAGTCAGGCCGTAAGCTGCGGGAGGTGGGGCAGCAAACCCCCGTAGCAGACACCACCGGTTTAGCCATGACGCCACCGCTAGCTACCGTATACTGGTGCCGTATCCGGTCCGGCTGGGTGGTAGAGAGCACGCTCCTGCAGTTCTTCTCACGAACACCGCAGCTTCATTCCCGAGGCGGTATTAGTGCCCTTAAAGCTCGTCAAGAGAGACAAACGAGTCGTCGTTCTTCGTCATTCATCGGCGTAGTCTTTGGTGCGCTAGTGCACGGTATGGGTATAGGGAGAATTTTCGCAAGTACGGAGAAATACGCGATGGTGCATTCCAATCGGCGATCCAGAGCAATTTTTCGTGCTCCGCGATATCAGAGTGTTGATGGAAAAACATAAGCCAAAAAACAGACGAACGCAGGAAAACTAAAAGGTAGGAAAGAGAAATTAGGAAACCACTCTCTTTCCTAACTACTTCTCGTTTTCAGCTATTCGTCTGTTTTTTGGCTGGTGTTTTTCCATCAACGTTATGCGCCAACTAGCCCAACAACGTGTTTTACCGAAGAGTGTGTTTAAATGGGCGATCCAGATTATGAGATCTCATTGGCGGGCGACCAATGTCTTTCTGCTCCGCGGATTCGGAGAGCTGCTTCGGGTCGCCGATTGGAATACGCCATAAGCGTCTCTGCCACGACCAGAATGACGTCATCCACTGTGGCCTACGTCACCGGGAGCAGCGATCAATGGCAGCGGGCCCAATGAAACAAAAACGAAACCTTACAAAGTGCGACCCTACAGTATGTCGCAACACACAAGATGTCCCTGTTAACGTCAGCCATATGGGTTTAACAAACACATATCTGGAGCGCATTGTATGCATGCATACGAAACCGAAACAAAGCTACTGGTGCCTTCCTGCAGCGCGGGTTCGTTGCCCGCAGGCGGGAGATCGAGTGGTCGTGGGACGAGTATGAACGTTGCATACGGGAACGCTCGGACGACGCTCCGCCCAGACGCCAATCAGTGCTCGTGTTGCTCGGCTCCAAGGTGGAGCTGCCATGCCCCGGAATATGGTGAGTGCTCGCCGCCTGTCGACGGCCATCGCTTCCCTCCTGGCGCCATCTAACGTAGCGACGAGACGATGAAGTGAGCGAACGAACAAGAACACGCCCTAAAACGCACAAAAATGTCGACATGACCTACCTGAAGAGGGAACTGAATCCGCAAAGGGCAAAAAATTATTTAACCATATCAGGCACCGCTCTCTATTTTAACTTTTAAAATGTTTAAATAGTATATCTATGTATGAAGTGAGCCAAATGGTTTGTTTTTCTATGCAAAACGCCAAGTGCTAAAAACACTCCATGACCCCAATCCTTTCCCTCGAGAGCAGAAATATCATGAACCTGCGGATGTACTTTAAACGGTCTTTAAAGCGAATTCCACGAATTGCTGTGCGTTGTATCAAGAACCTCATAAGCCACTACTTGAACCTTCGTCCAAGATTCACAACCGTATTTATTTACAAATCACAGAAAGAATGACATCTGTTGATGCTGGCTTTCCTAACTGCGCGTCGCGTGGAGTAGGGCTGTGACGTGTAGCCTCGCATGCGGTTGGTGACCGTCACAACAATTTTACACCGACAGATGTAGCAGTATAAGGCACATTAGGACGAGACCATAGCGTCGTCTTCGTCTGCCTGCCCCTCTCTTCACACCCCCTATCCCTCCCTAACAAGACAATCCCATACCCTCCGAAGCGTTACTGCACCGAACTATAGTAACACTGTCAGCAGGAGGAATCGACCAGAGCTTATACCCGAGGTGCAAATGCGAGTTTAGTGGCATAATCGCAACAAACATCTTACTCCCTGCCCGATTTAAACGGTCCAACGTGCATCAGCACCACCCCAGCTTCCCCGAATTCACACTACGAATTTTTTTTTAGATACGAATTTTCGGTGTAAGTTGTTTAGCTTTCCTTTGTAGCCGTACGGCTGCGCTTGGGTGGGTGCCAATGAGTAATTACTCCCTTATAATAAATACTCTCAATCTACTTCGCCTTTGGGAATTCTTCTGAATATTTGGACCACAAGCAAGAATGAACTTCCACACAGAAAACAACAGTTTGTGTTCTGCAGTTCCTCTTCTAGTGTTTCACGCTTCTTCAAAGATGAACAGTGCATGGTAGCGTTGGTTGCTATGGTGGTGATGTTTGAGCATTGCAACACCGTTGTCAGTCCCGTACGCGCGTGCGCGCAGCTTTCCGCCGGAGTCCGAGGCGCAGTCCCCGTGGCACCGTGTGGATCCACTCTCGAAGTCGTCCATCGCACCCGTGGCCCTCGGCAAGGGCGACACGCGACGACAACTCATGGGCTACGGCTCCCTGGTGGTGACCGACGCCCTGCCCTCGGACACGGGCTTCTACCGATGCTTGTGGGCTGGCAGGGAGTACGCCACCTACCACCTGCAAGTGGTGGCCCGCGAGCCATACTCCATGGTACGGGGACAGTATACTAAGCTGGCATCTGAGTCGGAAAAGCAGCAGAAATATTTCTGTCGTCCCAACAGGCTTTTTGTGGTATTTAGGGCCATGAACTTGTTGCCCCTGTTTCGCCGCGTTATCCAGGTGTGGGAAAACGAGCACAACAGCACCAAAGAGAGGGCCGACGTCCCCGGTTTCCCGCTGGTCACGTGGCTCGAGTGGTCCGAATGGAGCGGCTGTGACCGATGCGGCTCCGTCGGAAGACGGCGCCGAGCCGGGATATGCACTGTCGGATACAAGGCGAGACGGACATCGCTGCTTCGAGCCGCTCATTGAACCGAACTAACTAATAGCAGTTTGGATTTAAGCTACAGTCGAACCTCGTTTTAACTAAATGGTCTATAACGAAATGACGGCTATAACGAAGGCCTGACGACTCCCTTTGGAAGCTTGGCCAACACGGGCTATAACGAAGTAATTGCCGGGCCCCTTCAACATCACTATAACAAGGTTCAACTGTAGTTCGTGTGTTGGTACGTTGGTAAAGGGAAGAAAGGGAGAGGTTCCAATGGGTACAATTTTTGCCTTGCCTGCTGCTCGGCTTCTCAATGGATGTTCGCTCCCATCTCTTACGGACGAAAAATGCGTTGCTCATAGAGCGCTTTGGCCAAGGTGCTCGTGCGTTATCAAAGCGAAATAAGTGTCATCACCACCACCACAAAATTACGTTTTAATAACACTAAAATGGCTTAACGAACACAACCTGGTTTCTTATTACGAACACTCTAAACAAAAAGGTGTAAAAAGGGAGTAAAGCTGTCCTCTACTGCACACCCTTCGAAGAAGGGAGTGCGTCAGAGGAGAGCTTACTCCCTTTTTACTCCCATAGAGGTGTATTCGTGTTTAGAGTGCAATGTCTACAGTTCAGACACAAGTGGCTTGTTACCGAAAACGTAAGTATTTTCATTCAATGTTTTGCGTTTTTTAAGGATGTCTAAAAAAAAGTCGTCTGCAGTTGCTTTTTCCACGAGCCTATCATTGCAGTAGAATTTAATTTAAAGCAGCGCACGAGGGGAACAGTGTTGTTAGACTGATCGATTAGCGTCTTGAGGTTGCAAGTATTCCTTTATTTACTGGGAGCAAGAATTTGAAGAGCAAGACAAATTAGACAATTATATTTAAGGGAAAGGCATACAGCGGTGCACCAGGCTAATCCAGAGCAACGATGCCGAGTAACCAGATTTCAAAATGAGTGAACTATAAATCTGCACAATAGTCGAAATATGTTTCTTTTTTCCACTTCAAAAGTAAGGCGTAGCGAGTAACGGATTGTGTTCCACCACTCCATTTAGTCAGCCATTAAAAATCAACCTAGCGTTGTTTTTGTGCCGTTTGTGAATACCTATAGCAAGGAACCTGTGGTATCAATTTCGCTATGCAATTATGGTTCCTTTCTGAGCAACGAAATCTGATACCGTATGTTACTTACTAAAGGTGCCCATGTAACCAGTGAAGCGTTCGTTCTTAGATGGTATGTCAACTTTGCTTTTTTGTGAAAGAACAACAAAGCTCGGCCACTTTTCATATTTTTTAAGCAACGTTTATTGCCTCAGGACATAAAGGAAGTGCGGTAAAAACAGTGGATAAACGAAAATTATAACTAAATAAATTAGAAACAGTTCGTCCTTATAATGAGAGAGAAAAAAAACTTTTATTTTAAGCAAAGGTTCGAGGGAGACCCCACAGGAGACCTTAGTCCAGAGCCCCATTTGCCGTAGCAGTTTGGGTGACCCGGGAGTTCAGGTCAGCTGGACGATATAGTGAAGTCGAGGATTGAGTGGTGGTGCGGTTCCGTCCAAGCAGCATCTGACGAAAGATTATTCAGCGAGAGAGCCGCTGTAGTCATGTGCCGCATTCTCGTCGGCTTCAGTACCGGGCGAACCCACTGCAGGTGATGCACATTGGCCTCAGTATTCCAGGGCTTGCAGACAGACAACCGGGGCGGGAACATAAGTTTCGAAATCGAGGCCAATTTCCATTTACGACAGGAGTTAGTGCAACCCCACCCGCACACCCCAAAGTGCTCCGCAACGGTAAACCACATGAGAGGGTGACTGCACACGGAGGGATGAGAGCACGTGCGCTTCGCCGGACGTGCTCCATTCTTAATAAAGGGCAACTGAAGAAGTAAAAAGACGTCGAATGTGTGGAACTTGCAGGGAAAGCGTTTTTGTGCTAGCACTGAATTCAAACTGGCAAAGTGAGTTGGAGAAACGTCGGTACTGTTGAATCTCTCATCTTTTCAAAGCCTCCTGGCTCAAAATTATTTGCTACTCTTTTATTTTCTCCAGGGCGAAAATAGGACGCTGCCCAAAGAGGCATCCATGATGACCCTGCTGTTAGAGCTCTTCCCAGAAGGTCTTCCATGCCGGTCCACTCTGATCCCGGCAGTCGTCGCTTCAGTGCTCAAGGACCACTGGAGCCTGCACATGATTGGCCTATGCAGCGTACGTGTCAATGTGACGTAACACATCCTGCTTACCCAGACAGCACCAAACGTCCTGAGGACGTCCTCAAATGGTCAAAACGTCCTCATCCCGAACAGGACATTCTGAGTACTTTTTGAGTGCATCACAGCAAAATGTCCTCATGAGGATGTCCTCAGTTTGTACTTCGCGGAACGACTCGAGGACGAAAATTTCTCAAATGTCCTACAAACGTCCTATCTCAGGACAATATTGTGGTATTGAACTGAGATGAAACCAGCTTTATCTCTCGCACTCGGCTTTCATTTCGTAAAAAGTTCAGGTTTATTAAAAGATACTTGTGTACAATAGAGATGTAATGTAGGAAACCATTCTGACTGAAAATATTGTGTGCCTTCAGGACATATCTGAAGTTATTTTGGTTTGCAAACCTGGTCACATGTACTGCATGCTTCTGATGGGGTTGGAGTGTGCAAATTTCCGGCCAATTTGTTGGATTGGCTATTCCACTGAGGCGACAGATTTCAACTCCTGTGAGAGTTATATAGTCATTGCTGTAGGAAAATATTGCATGTAGAATAACCTGTAACTACCAACAAATATGGTGAACGAACCTTGCTGAGTGCGAAACGTTTGCAAAATTTGTTTGCTAAAATACAAGACAAAAGAAGCACGAAGAAAGCAGTTTCACAATCCCTGTGCACACTGCCTACAATAATTAAGAAAGCAGTGACCCACATTCCCTGGGCTACATCATCGTCTGATGTCCCGAAAACAGACTGAGAAAGTCCTCCAGAGGAAATCTGAGGATGTCCTGAGGACATACTGAGGCTGGACAACAGGACTAAATGAGGACCTTTTGAGGATTAGAAGAGGACGACCTCAGGACAACACAATGTTCTCAAAAATTAATCCTCAGGACGTCCTGAGGATGTACTTGTGTTGTCTGGGTATTTACCTAAATGGCCCTTTGTTGATGAGTGGCTCTTCGAAACGACTATCTTGCTAAGTGAATGCATTAGGTCCATATTTGACAACTACAGAAAAGTAACCGGAGTGAGATGTACCGCTTGTCTTGGACGAAAAGCGATGACTGCAGCGGCGCCTTACGGTGCTAAATTTGAAAGTTTTGACATGACGCAAGCTTCACGATCGTGAGACACGTGACCATGTGACGTCGAATAGCGTCACGTGACAGCCATCACGTGATCACCCTTACAGCACGTTTTTTTTTACCTTGCGATCTATTCGCTGCATAAAATAAAAAATAGGCTGACGTTTAGACTCGCGGGTATAATTGTAGGAACCGTGCGTGCGAGGCCAAGGCGTCGTGGTGGTGACGGACTCGTCGGGCCTGGTCGAGGAGGTGGTGGACAACAGCCGCGGCATATTCTCGCTGCGCCAGAAGTTACTCGAGCTTCCCAAAAGGGTCCGCCGCCGTACAGTGAAGCGAGTCCGCGGCAGCGAGGTCCTGCTCTCCTGTACGAGGCATGTCACAACCTTGGCACTGTACTGATCGATGGATGCGTTCCCCGATTGATTGATCGCTTTATGTATTGATTCATTCAATCATTCAAATGTTGGCTTTTGATTGATTGATTGATTCACTCATTCATTAGTCGGCTCTTGATTGACTGATTGGCTAACTGACTGACTGACTGAGGCCACATTCCAAATAGAGGGAAACAAAGACAGACGTAAGCAGATATCCCTGAACGTAAGACAGCGGCATCAATGGCAGAAATTGATGATGATGATGGCAACTACTTTTGATGGCGCAAAGGTAGCTTTCGCAAAAGAGCGCCATGAAGGAATTTTCGTCTCACAAGGTGGGGCTAAAGACCCAATTTTCCAAGCATTTCACTCCAGAGAAGCCCAGCACCAGGCAGGGGGAAAGCTTACACCCATCACCAGAGGGTACCCGGTGGCACTGGAATCGAACCCCATACCTCCTCCATATGAGGGGGATGCTCAAATGACTAGGCCACCACTACAGTTGGCAGAAATTGAACCGAAGCCTTCCATTACGGCGTCCAGCGAAGCACGGACACTGTAACCTTACATCTCTACATACACGTCGCTGAAGAGAGGGCCTTCTTAAACGTATACCCAGGCAGCGTTTCGGCAGCAAGTTCTACCAGTGGCGAAACGGGTCCATCCTGCTCAACCCGATGGTCGTGTCCCAGCTGTCTGGCGGCAGGGTCAAGATAGACCTGGCCAACAACCTGCACATCACCAGGGCAGAGTTCTGGGACACGGGCATCTACAGGTGATGTCCATCGTCTGCAGGTCCCCTGTAGCTTCGCAGCGCACTTAATGCTGCATACTCAGCAGCAAAAACAGCGCTGTTAGAAAAGAAGGCGCCAGAAAGAACACAGGACAAGTGTATAGAAGCGGCTAAATTTTGCTCCAGGCAAAACAGCTCTTGCCTATATGACCAAATGCAGCACTGAGTAAAAATGTTTTGAATGTTTTGCTACATGTTCTCAGGCCCATTTCGCGAAATTAATCTAGACTACAGTGTGTGACTTATTGCTTTCGTGCAGCTTCTGGGCACCACACAGCGAAGATTGTGCCCTAAAAAAAAGGTGCTGTAGATGCAAAGATGGCCAAATCTGCATCTGAAAATTTTACGAGCTGTAGTCTGCATTACAATTAAAAACATTGATATATGACTTGTG
Organism: Amblyomma mixtum; assembly: GCF_055824585.1. NCBI lineage: Eukaryota > Metazoa > Arthropoda > Arachnida > Ixodida > Ixodidae > Amblyomma > Amblyomma mixtum. Next base: position 20,832,966 of record NC_143012.1, read on the forward strand.
ATTAAAAGAAAACTGCAGACATCGGCATTACATTAGCATGGTATGTTACGTTTCGTCCATGTAGTATTGAAAATTTTGGAATATTGTAAAAAACCAATTAAAGACTGCAGTGTTCATTAAATGTGTTGTCTTGAGGATATTGTGTCACAGTTATCAGAAAAAGTGCCGCAAGTGAAATGAAAGAGCACAGAAAGTAACATATCTTCATTCATTCCATTGCAGCTGCTATGACGGCACGTCTCTCGTCGCAACAGTCAGGCTAAAAGTCACAAGACAAAGCGTGATAGCCAAGCTTCACGTGTTCACTTCATACTTCAATGTTGCTGTTCTTGGCGGCGTCATAGTGCTTGTGACATTTTCTGTTATTCGTGGCTCCAATCCATGAAGCCTATAATTAACATCAAGACATTCCCTGCTCCTAAACTTCTTTTGCAATAAATTATTGCTTTTATGAATTACCATAGCACCCCATACACTATATGTCAAGACCCAGTTATCTTGAAATAAACTCTGCTAACCAACAAAACTTTTATATTCTTTTGTATACACTAATATTACATGTAACACATATTCCTCATGAAAAACCAAGAGCACACCAACAAACAGTACTAGTAGTATACTAATAACGCATCAGGTGTAGCCCCTCCCCTTCTACAGAATGCCTTCAGGCCTTTAAGGATGCAATAAATATAAATGAAATGAAGAGGTGATAAAAATGGCAAAGCAAGCAATACAAGGCAGTAATATCACCAACAGATCAGCAACACTGAGCCCGTAATGTGGTGTTGTGTTCACAGCAAAGCTCCAGAATGTGCAAAACGTAAAAATAATTTATTGCCCACTTTCGGGCTCAGTCCTCAAATGTGATCTGGCCGGGGCCGTGGTTCTTCATGTACCGCCGGTAACTCTTGTACCGCGCACTCTCTGCAAGTTTGGCTTTCATCTCGTCTTCCTGTCTCTGCTTCCAGACCTGAAGAAAAAAAACGGTACAATAATACACTGTTATTCTATGTCATAAATCTTACTTGAACAGAGAAGTACTTAGGAGAGGGTTATAACTATAACTCCTCGTCACACGACTTCGGATCTTATATACAACATGCTAAGATTTCGTGATTTACACATTTTTCTCAGTGCATATAAACTCAGCCTTTTCAGCAAGTGACAATTCGGCACACAGGTCACCCCAAATAAGAGTTCCAAAACCTCCTGGGCCACATACATATACAAGAAAGTAAATAAGAATACCACCGAGATGGCTCAGACAGACATCAGCCAGGATGCAAGGACAGGGTTAATTGGAGAGGCATGGGAGAGTCCTTTGCCCCGCAGTGGGCATAGTCATGTTGATGATGAAGTAAGGCTACAAGGTGTTGATAATGTATTACACAAATGAAGCAATTGGCAAAGAAAGGTACGGGTGCCCAACACCACATTCCTGCATTGTCCCTCTGTCCAGAGTATTATCTCTTACCCCGTTATCATTTCCGTTACAGCACCTCACCAAAACAACAAGACCAGTAGAGTAATAAAGAAAACACCATCTACTGCTCAGCAATACTGCGCAGTCCATGCTGTATTAACGCATCCTCACAAGGTGCACTGGATCACAGGTGCTAAGTAAGGATATGTGAAGCACTCCTTAAAAAGCACAAGTGAAAGCAAATGAAGAGAAAACAGCACACAAAGAACCATTGCTAAAGGTGCATGCTATGGCAGCATCCGGTATAACCTAGCTCTCTATGCAGTGTTCCGCTGTGAAAGCAACACCAAACATACCAGTGCAAGTAAATTCAACCTTCATAAGGTTCAAGCTGTATGCGTGTTTGACAAGCATACAAATGGCAAAATTGCATTCAGAATGAGTGTAGAAATTGAATGACATCACTTTCAAGCCGTTTCCACCACTGGTACCACACTCGTGCCAAAAACTTTGCAACATGTAAGAAAACTTCCAATGGAACTAAAAAATACTTCAATAAGTATTATGAGGAAGTCGATTGATGAAGAAGGCTCAAAATTAAGATCAACAATTTTTAAAATTTCGATTTTCCCGCATCAAACTGCACATCCACACTTGTAAAAACACACAAAACACCAGGGAGGTCTATTAGTGAAGGAGAAAAACATGCTGAACGGTTTCTTTGATCCCTCAGTTATTCAGCTCACAAAACTATGTTAAGCAGGTGTGCCACTGTCTTTCGCCAGCACTTGAAACAAGAGGGACAACATGAGTCCTGTTGTCCTACAAAGGGTTAATGTGTGTGCACATTCCTGTATGTTAAAGGACAATTCCACCCATTTTTTTCTCTCAGAAAACATCAGTTACAAGGCTCTTTGTGGCCACGCTGATGTTAGTTCTCCAGCGAAAGACGCATTTATTACGAAGAAAATTGGATTTCAAAAGGGAACGCTTTTTTTTGCCTGCAACTTCGTTCGAACTTGCGACATCAGTGATGAAAACGAACTCGTGATCACAATTTGACAGTGCATGGCAAAGCAGACTAGCCTCAGAGATCAGCAGCCAAAAATGCATTGACATGACTGCAGTTTGTTTTATCAAAACTGCCAGTGATGGCGTCATCAATCTATTATTTTCTTATTTTCTGTAGCTTATGAAAGCTCTGGTCTTTGTGGAAATAGCTTCTTTTTCAACAGAATGCAGTAATTTATATAAGCCAATTTCTACTTGTCCTCACTATCCTTTTAAATACCCTTCACAGACAATAAGCTCCGTACCAAATGCATACCAAATGCATGAGGATGGTTGCCATCCTGACTACCAGATGGCGCTAGCATGCAAACAGCTCCAAGACGTCTGCTGGCACTGACCACCAATCATCATCATCATCAGCCTAACTACACCCACTGCAGGGCAAGGGCCTCTCCCACATCTCTCCAATTAACCCTGTCCTTTCCCAGCTGCGGCCTCCGTATTCGTAAATTTATTAATCTCATCCGCCCATCTAACTTCTGCCTCCACCTGCTACGCTTGCCTTCTCTTGGAATCCACTCTGTTACCCTTAAGGACCAGCGGTTATCTTCCCTTCGCATTACATGCCCTGCCCACTGACACTGACCGCAATGTGCCAAAAAGCGAGACACCCCACTCTGACGACTTCAGCTGAGCGCCAGCGTAAAAGAAGGGGCAGGCACCTTGAAGTTGTCCGGAATCCAGAGCTCGTCGCGGAGGAAGCCCTGGCGGTCCTTCTCCTCGAGGGCGTCCCACTGGGACTGGGAGAGCGCCATCTGGCGGCGGATGAGGTACTGCTTCTCGGGCAGTCCCAGTTCCTGGCCGCCCAGGGTGAACTTGATGAGCCAGCGGGCCTGCCACCAGAGGTAGGAGCCGATGGTGTACGGCAGCAGCACCAGCTGCACCCAGAGCACGTGGCGCACCGTGGGCTTGCTGTAGCCGCCCCGGATGTCCACCTGCTCCTCCAGGATGCGCTTGAGCGTGTTCTCCTCCTCCTCCTTTATCTCCTCCTGTCCAAAGAGAGAGAGAGAACGAAGGTATTTCATTTAAGATTTATTTACACATGTACTAGTCAGTAGAAACTACTTTTCTAATAACTTTAAGCTTCCTGTAAACAAACCTAAAATACTAACAAAAGTAGAGCCGTTTAAACTTCCCAAGATATATATACACACTATGGAAAAAGGTGCCGAACGTTCTACATCCCCTTTTTTTTTAACCAGCTTCCAACAAAAATACTATCATGGCAGACTGTCAAAGAGGTCAAATCACAAGTAAAATCATGGCTAATTACGTCTAGAACCTTTAAAACGGTACTCTGATATAATCACTCAACACACTATGAAGGTCTCGTTGACATGTGTTATGAAGCATGGTTGCTTTTTTGTATCCTCTTAACCTATGTAATTAACCTACTTTTTCAGTCTCTGCAAGTGTGATTGTTGTTCCTATCAATGAATGTTTTTTTAGTTTTTTTTTTCTCTCTTTTATATTGCAAGCCATGTAATTTTGTCTGAACATAGTCTGCACTTTCTTTGACTGCCGTGGCCCACCCACAAGCGCCCTGTCTTGCGCTTCCACGGGCACACATACTTCCATGAGTAAATATGACAAAATAAGTATGTATGTATATATGTATGTATGTGCGTATATATGTATTAACATCTTTCACTGCTTGCAGCAGGTGTGAGCATAAAAGCTGCTGAATGTGTCAAAGACGAACAGCGGATCGGACATGGCCTTGAAAAAAAGAGAAAGTCGGTGACAAAGGAGTTTGACCAACAAGCCACTGAATGAATACAGAGAGGTTCTTCCATTACCCCCTTCAGCAAGAGAAGAAATGGTCTGTTCCATTGCTGCTGAATATGCCGAATGAATCACAGACAAACAAAGAGATGGACAGTGGCTTGGAAAGCGAAAGGAGAGGCATAGTGGAGCTGCGGACAACCACCTTGACTGACTTGGTGAGGTTGGAATGATCTCTTATCCCAAACCGCTCCATTACTATCAGTTTACTTGAATATGGCATGCACGGCAAGCATAGCAGTACTTTTCTTTAGTGCAATCTCTGTTTAATTGTAGAAAGTACCGGGACCAAACCTGGAAGCTAAATGGCCGTTCCGAACAGTACAAGCATCTTCCATTCTGATGCTAAGCTTTCCCTTCAAGAAAACCCTTAAATGAGCCCCAGAAGCCCTTCGACTCAATCAAGCGATCAAATCTTTCTTGCATGAACTCGTTTAGGAGGAAAAAACTAATAAGAGGCAACAAAATACTACTAGCAGGGGCTTAGGATTACTTTTTATGATAGGCCAGACACAGTGTTTGTAGCACCCTTACTATAACCCAATCAAAGGTCTCCTAGCTTCATTGCTGTGTGGTTCAAAGGCCTGGTGGATAGAGTTCCTATTTGAAAAGCTACCATGTCTAAGTCCTCATTCAACCAGTTGAACCCTTTCTTAGTGCAACTTCAGTAGCTTTGGGGGCCCGGCTCATTTCAAGCTTAGTTGTAATGTCTGTATCAGCTTCAACGCAATGTACCTATGCATTTTGCTTCTTGCTTTTGTACTAAAAGACGATGGCCCCTCCATGTATTGCGGCAATCAATTAAGGTGCAATCAGTGGAAATTTTGTGTCAGCAAACATACAAGTGCTATTTCCAAGTGCTATTCATTACTTGGCAGCACGTGTTGTACTGAGTAAAAGTGATGAAAAAAAAACAGTAAAGAAGTGCTTCTAGCTTTGGATCACACATTAAAATGCCTTTGACATGGCACAAGTTGCACTACTTAGTATACTGTGCTGCACATGCCAGACACAACATATCACATCACTAAAGATGCATTTAGCCACAAACTCTAACCACAGTAAACCTGTGTGAAAGCTCACAGTACACAGCATGAAGAAAACACTGCTTTGGGTGTTTGGCCCCAAAAGAGAGTGAAATCTGCAATCACTGAAACCACCTGCCCATTGCACCTGATGATGTGTGCATGCCGTGACTTTGGCCATGAGGTCTAAATTTAATATTTAAGAAAATTGAATGGCGAATATCAGTGCAAGCAGGCGTGCCATACTGACTGCGCACAGAAAGAGTCAGCCTGTGTGGGAATCCCATGCGAGGTCTCTGCCCGCCCCTCCCGAATTGCACTTGCCTGTACAGACGTAAAATGACTACGAACCCATACATGCCTTTCCCAGGAACCTTCATTCTGTTTGTCTTCAGAAAATCAGCGTGAGCCGCAAGGCAAGAGATATTTGCACAAGGTGGTCCTGTGATCGCACCCCTGTGGGATGGCACCTCACATGGGGCACCCGTCCTACACCTCATTTGCCGCCTTCGTTTAGGTCACGCTCGGATGCACGGACGCTTTGACTACTGCAACAGTGACAGCCTTCATCCAGAAACCTTCCCCATAACAGCTTGCACCGTACAAAGAATGAATGAATGAATTATTAAAGAAACTGACTGACACATGCATGCATCTCTATAGTAGTACCTGAATTCCTATTTGCTATTGCTAACTTCTTTCTAGCAGTAGAAACCAGTCTGGAATCGATCCTGCTTACAAAACAGTATTTTCAATGAGAGAGGGAGTAGCAGCAATGAACTCTGCTCACCATTGAAGAATTCACACCGCAATGTGAATGTACTACAAAGCTTCAGAGCTTAAAATATGTTGCAGAGCTTGCACAGCTATTGCAAGATAGGGGAACAGACAACCTTTTAGAGAATTGAGAAAAATAAGGGTCATTAAAGCTCCTGAAGCACTGTAAAGCTTTTCTACGGAAATACTAGCTTCTGTACACTCTCTTCATCTAGCACTTTCAGTGCGTGTAGTCTCTACCTTGCAGGCCTGTGAATCATTATGATTTACAGGCCTGATTCTGATTCAGAATAAACTGATTCTGATTCCCAAGGTAAGTTCGTGTTATTTTTATCAGCTGTACTGACAGCGCTCACACTTTGAAACAATGCAAGCAATAGTCATTCATGTTTCACCACAAAATGCAACCAAAGGCCACACATCGAACAAAACTGCAGCAAAGTGATTTGCGCTTTATGGACACCCAACAAAGTCCGCTTACCTTCCTTCTCCTGTCTTTCTTCTTGTTAGGATTGAATAAACCCTCCTTCTTGGCAATCTCCATGGCCTGTAAGTGCAACAGTAAGAAAAACTTTCAATGCTGACATAGCAGACCGGAAACATTATCAGCCTCTGGCAAGAAAATATGTTGCCATATTAGTACATGCTGCAAGATGACAACTAAAGTGGCTGACCAGCACTTGAACAGATAAAAATTCCCAGCAAAAGCTATCTTGCCGTACAAACCCATGAATAAGAGTCAATAACCTCAGTTCACAGAAACTTAAGAGATCACAGCAAAATTTCAATGTCAAAAATAAAATCCAGTTACTAGGAGTGTGCGAATATCAAATTTTTCGAATACGAACCGAATACGAATACTTGGTTCTGAATATCGAATCGAATATCGAATAATTAAGAACAGATGCATTTAACCACTACAAAACGTTTATTTGAGCACCCAAGAACATCACAGTTTAACTATCAATGATTAAATGAACACAAAAGGTGTGTGTGGCTGCACAAAAAGCATCAAAGCCTCGAACATTATTCTTAGAAGAGTGGAAATATCAGAGAAGATGACTAGTACACAGCACTGATTAAGGCTAGCTTGCCATAAGCACAAAAGCGCGTTGCTGGGATGAACATAAAAGGTTGTCGTAAAGGAAAACGAGCTGCTCCACATGGTCAGGCAGAAGTAGTTCCCTTAACGACTCCTTCAGCCACAGAAAATGCCCTCCCACTTGGCACTGAACTGGCACGTATTGCGAGGCACTTCGTGCACAGCTATGACTATACCAGCTTCGCAGGTATAGCCACTAAGAAGCTCATCAGCGCAGTCAGCTACGGCATGGCTCAACGTTATGCATTGCTCTAGGCGCCGCCGTGTTGTTATGTCTCTGTCGAAAGGACTTGCGGACCGATATGAACGCCGGTGCTCACAATAGAATATTCGGGTAGATACGTATATTCGCGTCGGATCGAATATTCGAATCAACATGAATACTTGGATTTCAAATCGAATACGAATACTAAAAATATAATATTCGAAAATTTCGAATATTCGCACACCCCTACCAGTTACTGCGAACTTCTGCTAAATATTTGTTCTAAGTATACGCCACGTAATCTGTTACAGACAAATCTGTGCAACAAAAAAAAGAACAGGGTAAACGTAAAATAAAGCAACTGTATTGACAATAACAACTGAAGAAAACAGGCAACAAAAATACAAACATCTTCTGCTCCATATCTCTCTCTCTGAAAAGACTCAATTATCACTCAATTGTAGTTGCCAACTATCCCCATCCACCTGCACGATATGGCGCTATTCATTCCCCAACAAAACACCATAGCAGGCCATTCAGTAACTCCACGTACACAATTTTTCTCCATGTACAAGCCATGCTGCAATTGAGATTTTCACACACAAAATTCCCAGAATTTTCTCCAAACTCTTCCTAGCTAGCCAATGCAGGCTCCATATGGACACTGTACAATTCAGACAAAACCTCCAATAAGCCAACCAAGCAGTGCTTGAATTTTAGAAAGAGAAAATACAAAAAACAAGGACTCACTCTGAGCCTGTACTTAGGCACTGTGATGAGGTGATCGATGGCAGCTCGATACCTGTGCCAAGCTCCATAATACTGCAAAAATAAAAAAAGAAATACATTTATCTTCAAACAGTCTAATGCTTCACAACATCAGGTCGTGCGTATCCTCAGCAAATGCCACATTAGTGCCATGTTAACATTTCTTCACACTATATTTGAGAAATAAGCAATGGATATTAAACGAGGCTTTCAATCTGAATCACTGGTACTATACTATCAAATAAATACCAATCTCACGAAGCCTGATTTTATGAACCTCTAAAAACACACAACAGAGTGCATTTACCCTGAAACAGCCAGAAAAATGAGATGCTTTCTCAATGCAACAAAGTTCTCGATATAGGTACCAAAATAATTAGCTTTTAAAGCGAAACCTTTACTACTTGCACTTTCAGCCTTTGGCGTGGCGCGGCGGTGCCACCACCACCGGCGCCTAACGCCTGCGCTCTCCGCTAGGAGCGCAACAGGTGCTTTGTGACGTCACGCCGAAGAGAAGGGCGACCGACACGCGCCGTCGCAAGCCGCGGCGGTGCCACCACGGCGTGGCCTCCGGGATCGAAGCGCGTTTTTAAGGCGGAAGCGTTTAATGCCTCATCGTTGTAAGCAGGAGCTGTCGACAGAAATGTCACGCTTTTCAATTGGTCGAAACGGTCGTGACGTCACAGTGCGCGAATATCAAACGGGGCCAATTGTACTTTGGCTACTAACCATGCAACCAATTAAAGGGATCATTTAGTGATGCTCCAAGTAAGTCTGACTGAGTTTAATTACTTCCCTACTTAACCAATTAGTCAAACCTTTCTAGTCACACCACATAAATAAATAAAACCCAGTAAGAAATTTGCCCAGCTTGGGAATCGAACCCCCCTCTCCAGAGTGTCCACTCCGCCATGCCAGCTCAATGGTTTGGAATGAACAAAGGTGGGTCTAGTGAATATGATGTCTTTGTTCACTCCCATCTTCCTCCCTTCCCATTACAGCAAGGTTTAGGTGTCCACTGAGCCGGCACAAATTTGATGGGTGTCCACTGAAATATGTGAGACAGTTACTGGCAACTTCCTTTCCTCAAATACAATTTTCGACTAGTGTCTACTGAGATATGTGAGACAGTTAATGAGTAATTTCCTTTCCTCAAATACAATTTTCATTTTGTTCATTAGGGCCCCTCTTTCTTCTTTCACTCACACTTCCTCCCTTCCTGTACAGTGATGACAGAGAATTACAGACCATTTCCTTTCCTCAAAAAGCCTTGCTCAAAGGGCAATGCACTGCGCCGAACAGGTGGTGGTGTTCTTTGGACTCCATGGCAGCCCTACAACACGCTGTCACATTCCACTCCTAAAGGCGAAGCTTAAGCATCATTAATTGGCAGTTAATTAATGTACCAACAAAATGTGCAGTGAACAATCGCGTAGCAGAATGCAGCACTCAGGCTTTCGCCTTTCACCAGTTTAGCCGCTAAAGTTCCTCGTAATTCTACAGTCTGCATTAACATCACCAGCATCCAAGTATATCCTCACAGCGCAGCGATTATAGTTTCACTACTAGTTGTACATAGAATAGCCAAGTGATCACCACAGCAGCACCAAGGTATACAACAAGTTTCACACAAGCACCACAACAGCACGACTATCATGTGAGCGAGGGCGTAGCCATGGGTATTGCTTTCGCAATTTCCCGGCTTAACCAAGTTGAGCCACAGCCATTTTTTACCACTGTTCTCTAATGGCTGACTATGCATGGCTGATGGCAGCCATCGCCATAAGCCAGCACAAAGCTGAGAAAAGCGGAACCAAAACTACAGAGTCAGAGTTATTTTCTGCAATCATCGTCATCATGTTCGAATTAAAGATAGTTCAACGCCACGGGCGGTGGCCGGGACCTCGCCAGCAGCCCAAATCATTGGGATTTTGGAATTAACATTTTACTGCATTATGTTTAATTTCGGGCATCATCCATTTTATCTGATCTCTCTGGGAACTAAAGTTCATCTTCGATTTGTAAACAAAACAAGCAGAAATCAGCATGCACCTTTCATCTGTCTATGAACCACACATGTGAGAAAAGCGTCAGAGTCTTTCCTCCACCATCAAAAGCCACACACCTGGACAGCTGAGATGACTGTGATTGTGACCGCAAGGACGATGCGGATGTCCACCTTAGGTGCCATCCGCTTCCGGTAGTACCGGTAGTAATGCCTGTATATCGCCTCTGCAATCAAAACCAACCAGCTGGTTACTAACAAGGCACCACAACAAAGCTGTTACAACACTGCTCAATCGACCAATGTAACACAAGCAAATAATGACCCATCACAGCACAGTGCTGTGATGGGTCAGTCAATATCACAGAGGGCTACACCGTGGTGGTGGATGTACAGCAAAGCACCTTGTGACCTCTTCCTCTCCACTCGCTGCATAACTAATTATAATTAGCACTGATGACCCTTCATCATTGGTTTTCTTTTCTACACAATCTCAGGCCAATGTGCTCATTTCTCTTCAACATCTTGGATTGCAAAGCCAGCTAGCGGCAGCGATCACTGCGTTAATGCTTGGCGCCACACCAACTCCAGTCATAGGCACCTTGGGTACGGATCTTTTGTGATAGATGGTACACTTGCGCTCATTGTAACCTGCAACACACCAGCGGTGGCACCTGTGGTACAATTTGTTTTGCAGCAACTAAAAACATGGTGATTAAACAGTACAGCAAGCACACTCGAGGAAGCAGTGTAACTGAATATGTAGTGTTCCAGTACTGTCCAGCTTGCAACTGCACTGTGAAATAAGCTGCCAACACATCTGTGTTTTACAGGTTGCATCAAATGAAACTGCTTGAAAAACATACACTCTACAACATTAACACAATGCTAACATATGAATACATTCACTGATATCATTTCAATGACCTATGGGCCGACTAATAAACCTAGATGCCTGTGCCACTTTACATTCCTAAGAAAGAATAACACTATGTATGAGAACACTATGAGAAGGTAGCATGTGCCCCAATTAAATATTGAAATTATCATTCTATTACCACACACGAAATGGGACAAGTCCAATCCAAAGAAAGAAAGCTGCTTAGTACCTGGGTTATCCAGCATGTCATCATAGTCTTTTCGAGATTCATCATCTTTGAGAATCTGCGAAAAAAAAAACAATTATTTGTTCTCACTCAGTCATAAGACTCATACAGTAACATCAGGAGAATGCAGCAATGAGTTGCTCACCTCGTAAGCTGTTGCTATAAGGGTGAAACGTTCTGCTGCCTTGGCCTTCGCCTCCTGGATGGTTAAGGAAAGAAAAAAATGGGTGAAGTCCGAGCAGTGCAACGGATAACATTTCAAAACGCTTGCTTTCCTGTTCTTGTTCAAGCATTTATTACAACTCTAATCCCCAAAATGCAACACGTAAGCACAAATGGACACTCAATAGAGCCAGCGTCGACCAGTAAAAAGACGCACAGTTTCTATAATACAATAAAATAAAGCACCTCAAAGAAAAGTCATTTTTCTCACCTTCTGAGCCCAAAAGCACAAGTCTGAATCCAAAGATATTCAATGCTAATATCCTAAAGTATCAGCTAAAAGTACTGACACTCTCAAGTTTTCCACATGGAAGCTTACACAGGACCAAGAACAGAAACAAGCAGTGAGAGCAAGGATCTCTTCTCTCAATAAAACCATCAATCACTTTTACTCTGCTGTCAGGTCCATCCCACCTGGTTTCTGCTTCTATTGTTCACCAATCTCAATGTCACCTGTAGTTCCAGCCACGTTGAATGTGGGCACAGTACCCTTTCTTCTAGAATACCAAGAGATATCAGGTGTAAAAATTTTTTCCATATAAGTGTTTATGGCCGCAATACCGGTTGGGGCTTTTCTGTGTTCACCACGTTTTGGTACTTAACAATTACTGACATATTTGATTAAGCAATCAACTCCCTTTTTCCTCATCTAGCTAAAAAAAAAGGAATAATAGTTTTCATGCCAACGTAGCTGCTCCAAGAAAACACACTTTGCCCAAAAATACTAGGCTATAAAATAAGTTACTTCTCAGCAGGTAGTACCGGAAAGCGCATTTCATACAACAGTACAGTGGAAGGCTAGCTGTAACAGACCATACATATGACAGTCCTCACTTTTCACACAGACCACACACAGCTACGCTACATTTTTTAATGTGCAGTAAAATGTAACAAGCAAGCATGATGTGTGCAACTCTCTACCCTTTCAATGCTTCTCATGCAACTTAGCCTACAATACAGTGAATGCCATTCAACTTTTCACAGCATGTCAGTCTAAGGCTCCTAGGCTCTCCAGCCAATAGCGTTTAACGATTGCCACGAGGGTGCGGTTAATCCAGTAAATCCATGGTTAAACCCATTGCACCTGCTAGCCCCCTGCGAATTTATACTAGCAGAAGCAAGGGACTGACCCTGACGTCACAACAGTAGCAGTCTATTCTAATGGCTGAAGGGCTTCCTTTGAGGTACATTTGCCGCTCCATTCTTGAGTTGTATGCAACTATAGCAGAAGTTATCAATATGGTCCAAATAGCATACAACAATCTTGTTCGAATATAGTACATTGTTGCAAGTTTCCATACCGTGCAGTTTTTTCTTGATGCTATACTGTTTTAATAAGTACTAAAAAGTTAAGCTTCGTTGTCCCATGAATTCTCGCAAAAGGCTGCAAATGCATACAAGAGTATACCTGCTGATAACCAGGAATAGTAAGCATACCTTAACATATTCGAACACAAACACAGCATGAGCAACTGGTCCAATCTCACTAATAACACCATGGATATTCTTCAATGAAACAAAAGTTCCTCTCTTACTTGTGTTTTGTGCATGTCGGGGTGGTACTTCCGTGCCAGCTGTCGGTATGTCCGCGCCATTTCGGACTGCAAGAGAAATGTAGAAAGTTGAGCACTGTGAACTTAGCCAAAAATGCTCATCACATACAAACATAAACTATATGCTCGTAAATGTGCAGACAAGCTAAGGCACTCACCTTGGATGTGTCTCTTGTAATGCCCAACACTGAAAAGAGAGAACAAGAACGTTAATACCACATAAATGTGCACATGCAAAATGGTTGGTTGGTTTATGGGGTTTAACGTCCCAAAGCGACTAAGGCTATGAGAGACGCCGTAGTGGAGAGCTCCGGAAATTTCGACCACCTGGGGTTCTTTAACGTGCACTAACATCGCACAGTACACAGGCCTCTAGAATTTCTCCTCCAAAGAAATTCGACCGCCACAGGAAAGTGAATTTACTAGAATCTTTGTGATCAGTATTAGAGTAAGGCTAACAAAAGGAAAATAAACTGCCATAGAGCACTATCTCTAGCTGATTTAATTCAGTTACAGAATCAACGACTATGCGGATACTGGCTACACAATTTGCATGTCAAATGAAATCTGAGTAAGAAAGACAAACCTGTGTGCAGCTGTTTAGAAGAATTCAACACACTGCATTAATATTATTATTAACAGATTCATATAAGCAAGGTAAGTCAATCCTGACGATTGATATAAAATATTGAAGAAAATATGGCTAAACAAATGGATGAGCAAAAAAACATTTTTTTTTTTTTTGAAGAAAATAAGAAATGCTCAAGTCGTAACATAGTGTATCATCAAACTTGCGTGAGATGCAGTGACAAAAAAAAATGTGCTGCTTTTAATGCTCCGATTTTCGACCGCACCTCATCGGACTCGAACTTCCTGCCCACGTCACTAAATTTTTTTTAAGGTCTACGAAAACGGTCACACATCATCTTCTACGTGGCTCCTAGCAAGAGGTCACGTCATTTCTACGGACCTTTGCTCAATTGTTACGCCGTAGGTCGGACCACGCTGCGACCGCATGCGAGCACAAATGCAATGAAGTCAGCAAGACCTCTTTTTCAATAAACAGCATCGTCCAACGTGCAAACAAATAAAGGTTGTAATTATCCTTAAGAACAACAGGTACCCGGACAGTGCTACGGACAATGTGCTGTCACAACTTCGATCACGTCTGACACTTGACACCACATGACATGTGCTGTCACAACTTCGATCACGTCTGACACTTGACACCACAAGACATTGGAACAGGTTTGAACGGAGCCTGGCACAAACTGTTGGGTTCTCAACAGGAACAAGTTATGAGACATTCTTAGGAGACAGACCAGCAATTGATTAAGCACACAAAGGTGATGTTACTCAAAGGCATCATATATCAATGGGTCGCCTTCAATGCATCGTCATGGTGCCGGACCTCAAATCATTTTCCTACTAACTAATGCAACTTCAAACGCGATAAGTAACTCAGCGTGGGGTGCACACTACTACACGCAAAGCACAAACAAAACGCGTTCAGCTTTAGCGAGTACCAACGTGAAACATGCTGCTTAGTCGCATATGTTATGTAACAAAACGAAACCTTGCAAACGATGTCTGCCTGCATGTTTCAAGAACCGTCACCGACATGCCGGCGATTTAGGCGTAAGATAATTTTTGTTTTTCCGCGCCGCCGGCTCGGCGTGATGCGCCCAACAAGTATTACACGCTCGCGGTCAGTCACGCTTTTGAGAAGCCCGTGTAAGTCGGTTTCCCGAAGAACGCGGCCGAATCCCCGACCCGCACAAAAAGGTTGACTCACCATCGTAACAGTTTTCTCTGCCACAGTACAGGCCATCGATGAAGGCGTGGGACGCAGTGACGCTGAACACGGTGAAGAGCAAGAGCTGTAAAACTTGCCGGTGTCTGACCATCCCGTCACCTCACTGATCCGTCACCATCACCTACGCGCGATGTTGAAGTGGCAGAAGACCGAAAGAAATCGGATTGGATTGGATTTGCTTCGCTGTGAAGCCGCAAAATGGCAAATGTTGTTGCCAGACTAAAAGGTACGGATGCTAAGAAAACTTGAAAAGCGACTTTAAGTGCAAAAACTTTTTTAAATCAAGATTGAAAAACGATTGCCCTACGAAGTTTACTCACAAAAAATGAATGTGACTTACAATTAACAGTGGCTTAATCTTGTTTTCAGTACAATTCAGGTGCTGCAAGCCGCTCTCAGCCTGGCGGCAAATTCGAGCTCCTGAAGGGCGAGTCGCGAGCGATTATCGTACGGAATGCTTTGTTTGTAGTTTCTTGCCTCAAACTACCGTAACCTGAGCATTTATCTCGACACATTTTCTTTTTCACAACTGTTGTATTCTCGCAGACTAACTTCGCAATAAAAAATCGTTCCGAAAACCGCTTCGGCTAGCAACGCATCTAACATCAACACCTGCATTGTTAGTAACAACGTTCCGCTGTTTTCGGCAAACCCTGCCCTTAGCAAAGCAAGCTGAAATAAACACTTGGGCACGAAGGAAACACAAAATACAAGTTTGAGAATTTGTATTTCCTGTGACTCATGGTCACAGTCTGCACCAATGTAGAAATCGTTTAACATAAGAAGACACACTTCGCCCCGGCTCTGCACTGCACTGACTCCCTCTGGTCCACGCATGCACCATGTATGGTGGAGTGCTAATCTCTCGCTACTTTCTTCCCAAGTTGCCACTGGCGATGTAACTCAAGTCAACGCATAGCCAGAAGGCGGCCTGAACAGCTTGGGTGCCATGCTTGTTGTTGTGCCTCTTAGCCACTGCAGATCCGGGAAGTGAAAGCGAGACGTCCATCGCGTTCTCCGCTTGCGCGTCGGCATGTAACCTGGCGTTGATGAGGTTTTCTTTGCACTCGCCAGCGGCTTAGCTCTTCTCTTCATGATCATGGCTTTGATGTGGCTGTACAAACTGACAGCTGCAGAAAAAGAAAGAATGAGAGGAACCTTTCACATTCACATTCTAACACTTTTAACATGTTTTAACACATGCAACTTCAGGTCAACTGGAGACAATGCAAACAGGCAGGACAAAGACGGTTAGACAAATGAGGCACTGACTTCGAGCTAGTATCTAGTCTTTGTCATGTTTGTCGTTTCACGTTATACCATTCAGCTTGCTCATCGACCCTATATAGCAGTGCAACCCCATGTCTTGTCTTCACTATGGTTAACAATTACATTTTAAATAACCCATGCAAATGTTCAATTAGTTGAGCTCATAACAAGGGAAAGCTACTTAATTGTCCCAGAAAGCAACCCAATAATCATTATGCAACAAACAACTAGTATCAGACTAACAAGGAGAGCAATTGGCTTCACAAACAGAATTTGGGCACTTGGCATAAAACATAGTATCAAAATCATGTCGAGGAAGGATGGAGATGACCTGCATCCTCAGAACACCCAAAAAACTTTGTAGCACACGTTCCCATGCAGCATGCATGCAAGCCGCATGTTCATTCTGGGAGGAAGACGTGTCCTGAAGATGCTTATGTCATCAGGATACACGTGGTATTGTCTGAATAACACCATAACAAGCCGTGGAACCAGACCAAATCCCATTATACCTTGCTCCCTGCCCTGCGGAGAGTCGGGCATTGCATTGTCTGCCGACAGGATGTCTTCCTGTGCAAAGTGGAGACGCAGGTAGGCAACGCCAATTCCCGTGACAGCCAAGTTTATGATGCAGGCCACGGTGAGGACAACAGCCATCAGCTTGTAGTTGCGCTCTTTGACATGCATCTCCTCGATGAAGTCGGGCTCACCCATTTCGGCATCATCGAAGGGCAGCCTTTGACGTGTACACCGGCAGAACCCTGTAAGGCAATGCTTGTGCAGTTTGCATCATTGTAAAAATTAAACAAAAACCATCATGAAATGAGGACTTGCATCATTGTTCAAGAATAACTCCTAGGCTTTTTAACTTTTCAACTTAAAACAGTGCGCAGGGACAGGACACAGTCAAGAAACACACAGACACAGCAGTGTGTTTCTTGACTGTGTCCTGTCCCTGCGCACTGTTTTAAGTTGAAAAATGAACCAACTGGCCCCGCTACTTCCCATGATGCTTTTTAACTTGTTTTGTCTGAAAGTAGCATTGTCCTGAGACATAGGGGGAATATCGCTGCTTTGCCGTCACAGCTAAAACTCACATATCCCGCACTGACACAAAAGTCTGCAGAATGTAACGTGCAGTGTTTTACAGCTTTACAGCTCTTGCACTATAATTCCCCTGCCCTGGGGGGTTAGGGTGGCCACAACTAGCAAAGGACCGTGTTGATTGGAGAGACATAGCAGAGGCCTTTGCCCTGCAGAAAGCGTAGTCAGGCTGATGATGATTATGATTATTACTATCATAATGCAGTAGGCCTCAATGTTCTTTCTGTCAAGGCTTTTTAGAGGTGAGGTACAGCCTAAGATGCAGCTAGTACAGTTACTACTTAAAAAAAGAAAACTGCTTTCGTATCTCAAAAAATGTTTGCACCGGAGCCGTTATACTAGCACCTGTAATCTCATAACGACCGCACATTTAACTGCAGTGAACAAACTGAATTAAGCAAAAAAAAGAAACATTGAGATGCGACATTGTGTCCTTATCCACGATCAAGACTTCATCACACCAAACATCGAACGGAGAAAAGTGACCAGAAACACAGGGCCAGCAAACCACAACTCACTTTTAACGTGTACGCCCGGATCATCAGCAGTGACTGCCAATGCCGAAGCGGTCCCAGCGGCATTCTGCGATGAACCTAGCACCAGGCGACAGTCATCCTATTGAGCAAACGATGCAAGACTCAAGTTGGAATCCAACATAATATAACAGCCTTGTGTAGGCACAGGCACCAGAACATTCTGATGCTCAAAAGGTAAAAAAAATAAAATATAGAGAAAGAGACAAAACAATGATAGCTCAGTTCACGCCGCACTCTCCTCAGTATTGGTAGAAACAGCCACTCAGTAAATTTCTAGTTAACGATTCCAAAAATCACTCACAGGCATTCCTGCATACACAGCGTCAGAATAGGTTTACAGGTCATCTTCACTAGAACCACTGAGGACCCCCACTGCTCTTTCCTTCATATGCTCCGAGATTAGCCAGATTTCTGGATCATGATTTCTGGATAATGAAACCCTCCACAGTCCCGATTCACACCTTGGGACGTTCAGAGATATCATCTACAAACTTTTTCTTTTCCTTGTGTGCTCAAGTGTGCCACTAGAAACCTGTAGATGGATTTAGTCTACAGTGTTAAACATCAATCAGAGGGTACAGGCGCGGACAAAAGTAAACGAAGCACGCAGCTGTTTTCGAATATTTTTCACGAGTCACCTAATTGAAATTTCCAGCAGTGGTACCCGCGTGCTGGTGGCAGAGGTTGGTGGGTTTTCTTGTAGACAAACAACGCTTCTTCATTACCAATGGAGAAAGTGTGATTGCACTTCGAACGCAATAGTGTGCTCCGTTTACTTATGGCCGCGCCTGTACCTCGAGATGAGGTGTTGACAAAATAATGATTCAGAGGGTACCTCGAGATGAGGTGTTGACAAAATAATGAGTACTATGTTATACTGTCTTCACATGTGCACTATCAAAGGGCACAGAATGCTGATTTAAACTGACCCTGTTTGCACTTTGTTAGTGCAGACTTTGTACAGCTTTCTATGATACCACGCATAAAAAACCCTAGAAAGCTGAATGAAAACAGCATTCAATGGCCATTAAGACTGGCTATGTTGCACATTGTGGTTTGGTTTGGTTTGGTTTATGGGGTTTAACGTCTCAAAGCGACTAAGGCTATGAGAGACGCCGTAGTGGAGGGCTCCGGAAATTTCGACCACCTGGGGTTCTTTAACGTGTACTGACATCGCACAGTACATGTCAACTGCCAGCTGGCAAGAATAAACAGTAGCGTAAACAGCCACACGACGAACATGTGGAGGTTCAAGACTTGTACAGTGTCTTCAATCCAGTGCACTAAAAAACAGCTGGCATGCACTACATAAGACATTAAGATGAGTACAATCATGTGCAAATCAGAAAGAGGCATGCTCACTGCAGGGGCCACACTTGGGTCCTCAACTTCCATGTTCACTGCCGGTGAAGCAGGAGCGCGACAGCGCAGTTGTCAGGCCCTACATCATTGTGGCTTGGGACGCGCAGTGCCGTGAAGCAGACACCATGGCTCGGGAGGCGAGGTCGCGTGGCTTCGTCTTTTTTCCACAGCGGGTGTCAACATTGCGAGAAACGCCTTTTACTTACAGTAATAATTTTTTCAGCTACTTGTGGCAGTGATGGCATAATTATGAAGCTATAGCTATGACAATACACAGCGCAGAAAGTTTAGTGGCACAATATTTACTGCAACGAGAAGAAAGAAGCCTGTGATAGATGAAGATGAAGAAGTCAGAAAAGGATAAAGTTCAGGAAGGTTTATAATACCAATGGCCTTGGACAAGGCATGTATCTTTTTTCAGCAGCGTCCACTCCGGCGGACGCAGTTGTTGCTGCGACGCGCGTCTTTTCTTTCCTTTTTCTCTTTCCTCTGATCTTTTAACTCTCCTCTATCTGCACGTGGCAGCGGTGGTGGCTTGGCTTGAGCCAGTAGCAGGCCCGTGCAATTTCCTTTTCATCCTTCTCTCAGTCACAACAACAATGACAACAACAACAACATGTAATGCAAAGGCAAGATAACCGCTGGTCCTTAAAGGGACACTGAGGAAAGCACTATTAATATTTTTTTTATAGTAAAATCCGATAGTTCGGCATGTCATGGCTTTGTTGCCACTTGGCCGGCAGCGAAAGATGCATTTATTTCTAAGAAATTTGGATTCGAAGTTGAAAAAGTTTTTCCCGCCGCTCTGATTCAAACTTGGGATTCGTCTATGACGACAGAGGACAAAGAGACGTGAAACATGACGTACACATGACGTAACGCAGACTCCGTGATTTCTGGCTGCCAGCAGTGCGGCCTAGCAGCAGCCGAAAAGAAAGCTACCGCCGGCCGCAATACAGGCGCTTCGATTACGTTTGCACTGGCGTTTTGCCAGCGTTACGATGGATCTCGTTCTCTAAGTCGTCAACGAAGTTCTCGCAAATAGACACCTTTAGCATACCGTGTACCTTGTTACCGCTAGCGGAATACCGGGAGCCCGCCTACCGTCGGAAAACAGGCGCTGATTTGTCCCGATGCTTCAGGAGCGCGCGTAGCAGCCGGGCACGTGGCGCCATCTGGCGACGTCAAGGAGATTTGCGCATGCATTGGCTGCGCCTCAGTGATGCATGGTTTCTCGGTTCCTGGTGTTGCTAGAACCATTCGTTCTAGCAACACTGTTTTGTTCTATGATCTCATCACGCTTGTACTTGCGAGTTTGGCCTGTGGCGGCGATACCTGTATTTTGGTTCTTGCTCTTTTCTACATTACAAGAGCTTTGTTGTCAGTATGAGTGGCGTTTTTGTAATCAGGAGCTGGTATTCTGTCGATACAAGCCAGCTTCAATTTCTCCTCAGTGTCCCTTTAAGGGTAACAGAGTGGGTTCCAAGAGAAGGCAAGCGTAGCAGGGGGCGGCAGAAAATTAGGTGGGCGGATGAGATTAAGAAACTTACGGGAATATGGTGGCCGCGGCTGGTGAAGAACAGGGTTAATTGGAGAGACATGGGAGAGGCCTTTGCCCTGCAGTGGGTGTAGTCCGGCTGATGATGATGATGACAACAATGGCCTGAACAGCTTTTCATTCCTTGAGACATCCTCAGCAATGAAAGAAGGATTATAGCTGGTTGTAACTATGGTAAGAGGAATGCTGGAGCAGAGTTCTTGTAGAAAGAATGAACACAGTGATTACTGTTGTGGTGAGGAGGCCAGTGAGGCTGCAGGTGACAGTGGGAAAATGCAGCATAGTGCATTTACAGCTAAAATCAAAAAGCATTTCTGTACTCTGCAGAAATAAAAAAAGTTCCACAATTATGGTCAAGTAAATAAATGAATGCAACCTGTGATGCTTGTTTCAGTTGCAAAATCAACACATCTGCTGCTCTGCAAGGACAGCTGAAGGATGTTCATGGATTGAAACCACAGATGTTAATTAAATGAATCATAAGAATTGTAACACTCAGAACAGCATTCAATGCTGCCATGAGCACTTTTTTTTATATTGCTGACTGCACCAGAAAAACAGCATATAGAGGTAAACAGACATGCAGGATTGCTTTGAACAACCATGGATATTAAAATGTTCAGTTTTAAAACCTCAAGTTGTGACATGTGCCTAGCGACATTCCTTGAGGGCCATTTTTCAGGCGTTGTGTCAGTGTGATTTCAAATCAACTTTACCACCCCCTCTTAACCCCAAGCTGGCATTCATCTCGACTCATGACTAGTCCAGCTTATGCATTTTGTGGCACCTCCATGTCTGGTTTACAGTAAGTACCACTTGTCCAATGAAGTTTTTTTATTCAGCTGACAGATGGTAGTACACGGATACAGAAAGACCATTCTGTTACAAATTTTGTTTAAAAGAAAGTTCCAGTTAATGGATAAAGAACCTGCATAAAATGCATTCCGGATGAAATCAGACCCCTCTTCCCCCATTCAAAGACAATGCACTTCTTTGACTTTAGTACGCTGCTAAAATTTTGCAGACCACAGGACAAATACAGTCGACAGAAAAAGAACTTTTTTTGTGCACTTGCTATTGGCCCTGTATTTGTTGCAGGCTCTTATGACAGGTTGCAACAAGACAGAAACTTGACTGGAGTTATCTGCAAATTGTATTGACCACAGTCCCCAAGAAATCTTAATCAATTCCAGTAGGCAAAATATTATGTCCACTTGTCACTGCCGCTTTGTTTCCTAGTTTTTTCCTGCAAAAATTCATAATGCAACAATTGCTCTACAGCAGTGAACGACAAGATGTGTAATAAATGTTGATTCTCTTTTTCTCAACTTGAAAGTGATAACACTAAAAAAACTAACTGCACTCATTAAAGCTGTAGAATGCACGTTAACAGTCATTGATAACAGCATGTTTCCCATTGGTGCCACTTTTCTTTTAGTAGGTGTCAACCATTAACAATCACATTTTATGACACTATTAGCAAATGCATCTAAAAGCAAGTTGACCATTTCAAATTTATTAGCGTGCTCTTGCAGTTGTTACGCCCCACTGTGTCACAGAGATAATCAAGAGTAAGAACTACGAAGCCAAGTTTCAAATAATGAAACAGGAGTCATGGTGAGTTGTTAGATGATATGCCTGTGCTTTTATTTTTTTAGTAAAACATACAAAACACTTTGTTCCCTGTTCCAGAGGATAACTTAGACTCTCCAAAGCTCGACATCCCAAACAGATTGCAGTTGCTTATCCCAGGTTGCTTTGAAATAAAGAGTCTTCAAAAGGCTTCTAAATGGATCATGCACACATGGTACGCTTTAATACTGTCTAGCGCAAGGAAAAGCTAAGTATGACACAAAATGACTATATCAGAATGCCTCCATAATGTCCTTGACACATCTTTTGCATCATGAAATTGGAATAACTCAGGAGCTAGAGTGTAGCAGCAAGAAAACGAACACTAAGTAGTATATCACAATGCGTGGGCAATGCCTAATGCTAAATTTATCACACAGTAATACCAAGCATAAAGTTAAAATTCCGTTTTCTCTAAATTGTCAAAAACTTAGAAGTAAATCTAACACAGTCTGGCAATCCTTTTTACAAGGCATAAGAAAAAAACGTCGAAACAATAAATGCCCCGCTCCAGTTTTCTATATAAGAAGCGACAAGTCGATGTAGATGCTGCTCAATGCAAGAAGAATGAAGCAGCAACATAGGAATTCTTCAGTACACAGCAGGAAGGAATGAACAGTTCAGGGAGCCGTCGTTAGTCTTTCTTTGGTCGTGATGCTCCCATTTTCGCGTCAAAGTTCATCCCGAGAAATAACACCACCGCCGTAATCCCACACACCACTTCGAGGAGGACGAAGACGGCACGCCAGTTGTAGTAGTTGGCAATGATACTAAAGGGCAGGCCAGAGATGACGGCACCAACTGTGAGGAAACACGAAAACGAGAATAAATTGTAAGGCGCTTACACATACTAAAATATGCTAACCAGTGATAACATCCACAGAAAATGTATTGTACTTTATGAATGCCTCATGCAGTAATGAAAAAAAACCACTTAACACATCAATAATGCTAACAGCATGAACAAACGTGTCACCTTCAATGATTGCCATGATAGTGGGGTCTTCTTGCTACAAGCAGTGCTTACAACTTACTTGGACTTGTCCAACTTTTAGTAACACTTTTGACTTATTTTCACAAAATTCATAGGTAACTACTGGCATGTTTTCATGCACCTAGTATACTATTACTATTATGTATATTTACTAGGCTTGTGTGAATAGCATTTTTTTGGTTCGAAGAGAATTCAAAACGAATATTGATTTCGTTCGAAATAATGTCAAAGCGAATATTTTGAATAGTCTTGTCGAATAGTCTTTGCGCTGCGCACGCGGTGCGATACTACCCCGCAGAAATTATACATAGAACCAAAACCATGCTAACCAGCATGCATACCGGAAATGTTATTTGCTTGATACAAATACTTCGAGATTTTTAATACCGAAAAAAATTTGGATTCGATCGGATATTTGCACAAGCCTATTTTCAAGTACATATACTTGTCCTATGCAGTAACATTATTAAAAGTTTAGTGCAGAAAACACAGGAAGGACAGAGAAGCACACACCACAAGCACTAGTATTAACTTTCAAATCCACTTTTGCTACGACATTTCACGTTCCACTATCAGTTGTACAATGTAAGTTTGTTATGCTCACTCTTTGAATGTGTCTCACCCTGTATTGTAGTTGGTTGCGAAATACCTTGCACAGGTTCAATTCTACCGTTCTTTCTCAAGTACTACCCTCACTAAGCCTTTTGGGTATACAAGCAAAAAACAAACAGTAATTTAATTAACACACTACGGCAGCATACTGAGCAATATAACCTGCAAAAGTGCAACAAATTGGCAAAAGCCTAGCTGATATACCGAGGTAGCAGCAGTAAGTGCCACTCACTACTTGCAGCAAGGGCAACGATAGCGTGCGATGTCCCCGACAGATGAGCAGGTGCCGACTCGGAAGCGGCAACACCAAAGATGGCAATGGGTCCATAGAGGCAGGCACCCAGGACCAGACCAATGCCGGAAATCCACAGCTGAAATGGCAAGTCACCACAGGACCGGTCCACCTCTGTTCAGGTTTTTCTTTTCTTCCTCATGGTATACGTCTTACAGGTATACACGAGAACATCTTGGCCATGCTGCACAGTGCTGTGATATTGCAAAGCTTCTTGAGTGAGACTATTTGTCTGTGATAGCAACCTGAACATTCATGATGCATACCCTATGACCTTAATCAATAATGTGAAGCATTCAATATGAATTTTCAACATAGTGCAGATGCAACAAGGTGTCCCCTGTGGTCTGCTACGGTATCGTTTCCACAGAAAAAGCAACATAGAAAGATTGTGCTCTGCAAAGGTAAGTTTTGCAAGTGCACAAGGATTATCTCAATGTTAAGTTCAGTAATTAAGGACAAAACGAGAGTGGTGTGGATTAGGCAACTAACATGCTTGAGTGACATTCTAACCAAAATTAAAAATCTCTCAGTGTTAACTCAGTCCAATTTTTGCTCTTTGTAAAAATCGCTCATTTGGTTCTTTGTAGCCGTGTCTATGTAGCCGTGTCTACGTTTTTTTCGGCAGAAAATGACAAATTCACTGCTGAAACAATTAGATCTAAAAATGGGACTTAATGTTTCCCCCACTACTCGATTCAAAGTAGTGAGATCAATAGCAAAAATGGCTCCACTGATTACCATTTGGAAATGAAAATAAGTGCACCCTGTTTTCAGAGATCGTCATACAAAAAAACAAACTTGACAACATATATAAGCTCATGAAAATGGTAAATGGCAGTGATACCGGTATTCCATTTTTTGGCCTTTTCTGTCATAAAACTCTGTTTTCAGCGAAAGCAGCTCCTTTGTAGATAGAATGGGGCACTCTATCGATACAGGGCGACTTCGACAGGCATGGAAAGGACTTGAAATAAGAAAGTTGGGTGACTGTTAGTCTTACTAGAGTGCCAGAATGTACCTAAAGGGAAGGACAGTCAGGATTTTTTATTTTACAGCAATAAGAAATCAAATGGAGCAATGGGGTAAGCATATCTGCTAGGATGGAATGGCCACCAATGGCACAGGTCACAGGTGTGCCATAACAGAACAGTGGGAGGTGCCTTTGTATTACCGTGGACTTGAAAAGACTGATAATGATGACAATAATATCGAAGTCATGCAAATGATTACCTTCCCCTTCTGTATCAACTTGCTCCATGCCTGACATAACACTTTGATGGGGTATATGAACACAAATATCATGCTGTACCCTGCCTACCCTATCTTTGAACGGTGCCCTTGAACGAGACCAAGACTTCACAACACTGCACAGCTAGCATTCCTTCCAAACACCTGCATTTGCAACAGAGAAGGAAAGTTATCAAGTCACCTTTCTTTCGCACTTTTCAAACTGAACTAGCTTGTCATTAAATGAAGGCATAGTTTTACGTGGGGGTGTTACAAAGTGACATTTCTTTTTAGCTTCTGAAACTGAACCATACGGCACGTTTTGTTTAAATGAAGGTGCCGTTTTACTGTACACACTACCCAGAGCACCCCAAAAACAATGTTCCGTGACTCTTAGAGGCACTGAAAGCAACCAGTCTGGAACAGATGCACCGGACCATCATTTCATCTTCATCTTTACATGCGCGTGGATGGAACACAGAGCACAGGTGTACTGATCCTTACTGCTTGACTTTAAATAATGAAACTACCAGAAGAAAAAAAGAAATGCACTGTCTTAAATGGTAGACCAATTTATGATGCGAAAAAAAAGTCAACTTGTATGCTTTGTCTACCTCACAAACACTACACTGTGAAAAGGCCAAGAAGATGCTGTGCGCTGTGCCCATTGCATGACACCATTCAAAGCTCCGATTTCTGCTTTTATATTTATGTATGCATTATCCACAGCACCCTTTAGGCACTACAACTCAAAACAACCAAAAGCAATGAAAATTTCTCTCTTATCCATAGCCGACATTGCCCACAAGTGTGAGGTGCTCCTTTACTAAATCACTAAGCATATATTTGCCAAACGGCTTCCAATGCTTTCATTCTGTCGCTGCCAGTGTCCATGTTTGTGCTCAGTCTGCTACAGAGCGGAAGTATGGTCTCACCTCCGACGACCCCTTGCCAACGTTGAAGCACAGTAGGTGGAAACAGCCGGCTGCCCCAACCGTGAAGAGCACTGCTACGGGTATCCTAGGGTTCGCATTGCTTTTGCTACCCTGAAAGAGAACCACACTTCCTTGACTATGTGTCATCGGAACAGATGGCAAACTTTCATTATTTACGGTAAAGCATTATTATTAATATAAGCATTATTATTTCGTTTCATTTCATTTTATTACCTTGAAGACTATATTATTACCTTACATTAATATTATATTACATTATATATATTATACTATATACCATATTATTACGTTTTATTACCTTAAATATAGAATATATTAATGATAATATTCACTATTATTATTGTAATTATTACTGTACACACTGTATTTACGTACTTGCAAAGCAGGCATACTATTTGTCAAAAAAAAAATTGCGGCAGATCTGGAAGGTGTGTTTATTAAGCTGGGTAAAATTTACACTGTGGTAAATGAAACTGCTCTAAAACTTTAATGACTAATGTAGGGGATGCACATATTACAAGTGCTCATTATGAGAATATAAATGGTGTGCTCCACGACAGCACCCACTGCATATGCAAAGTGCAACAAAATGAACCACATAGAAAAAAAAGAACCCGTGGCACATACTGGCAAAACAGTATACAAGAAATAAAAAGTAAAGCAGCACATCCTTTCACGACAAGACAAAAAGATATTCACTGCGAACAAAATGTCGGACTACTTGTGACAATATAACTGTTTTGCAGCTGAGATCATGGCATCTTACGGCTCACCTTTTTGACATGCCAGTGCAGGAACCAGTCCGTGAGGTAGCCGGCCAAAATGCCTCCGAAGAACCCGCCAGACTCAATGCTGCTTGTCAAGGCACTGCCTACAAGAACACAGCAAAAAAAAAGCGAGGTGGATCCCAGGATAATAAACAAAAATCAGCACTCTCCTGAGGAAACCTTTCGCTAGATATTAGTAGGATACAACTCAAAAACAAAGCGGCAGATGCCCCTAAAATGAGGTCTCCACTAAGCACTAGTGTTGGCCTATTTAGTCTTGACAACTAATACTCGTGACAATTTAGCCCTGATATTTAGTTCTATATAGGTAGCCAACTGCCTTGCATTTGATGCGGCTACTAGAATGCGCATGCTAGCAGGTGCACTGTGGCTGACTGCAATATCATGTCAACAGGTTGACCCCATTAGCCAAAGCGTTTTGCTTAAGAGGCAAAACGCTTCACTGTAGTCCTTAGTTATCACTGTAGTCATGTAGTCACTGTTGTCAGTGTAGTCCTTAGTTATATACCACACTATAAAAAAGTCACAAGACAAAACCTACAGAGTTCATGACTATCCTCAATGAAAAAGCCAATTTGTTTCAACGCACCATTTTCTTAGTGAAATGTGCATGGCTCTTATTGATATGTTCCCCCTTTGAACTAGGATCCAAAACTTGTATTGAAGCTTGCTTCCAGCTGTGTGCAACTTCGATGAAATCTTAGCCTCAACTTCACATCAGAACATTCTTTGGCATCTGTCTACATCCACCACATGGCTTATTCTCAGTCTTAACATAACCTCCTGAAGTGCTATTTTACTCAATATGAGCTGCAAAGCACAAGGTGTGGTAAGAACTCGGTTCCTGAAGCAATGCGAACGCAGCTTGGAATTGACGCAGACAGCCGTCGATGGAAAAAATAAAGTACACTGATTATATGCACAAGTTGGCTGCTCTAAGTGAACGCAGTTTCATTTACAGTAAACTGGAAACCTCAGATGATTCACTTCAGAAGAGCTGCAAGTCACACTGAGCACAATAGTACTTCATCTGACAAAATATCAGATAAGCACTGAGATTATCTGTCATTATGAGGACTGAAAACCTTTGCAGCAATGCACAAGCAGTATTGATTAGTTAAACAGAGCTTCAAGCTGTCCAACTAACCAGTCAAATTTGGACAAGCCAGTTTCTCCAAATTTGCAAAGCACCCATAGTTTGTAATTAAAAATGAGAGTTGAGGCAGAAGATGGCTACATCAGGTAGTGCTAAATAATGGTACCACCTTTATGCATAAATTATACTGAGTCTTAAACAAAGACCTATTATGCCACAATCCTCTGTAATGAACAAAATGTCTTGTGTCTTAGCTCAAAATATCATTCACAATCTACGCTGTCAAGAGTAGAATAGGCCATGAATAGGAAATTCAGTCTCTGTTTGGCATCTGAACTTTGTGCAGTAGTTACGACGTCTTGCAAAATATTGCAGCATAATAGCCACTGTTTAAGACCAGAGAAAGTTCGAAAATTGAAAATTGGTTTTATTCTGCAAAGCGTCACAAGACTACTGCACAAAGTCCAGATGCTAAAGAGAGCATGAATTTCCTATTCGTGACCTATTCTACTCTTGACAAAATAGACTGTGAATCTCATTTCAAGCTGCACGCAGTGTTAAGATGCAATGCAGTGCCGACATACCGACATACTGGGAATGGTTGAGGTCCTCCATGACGTACAACTGTCCCCAGTCGACGGCGCTCGTCTTGGCGCAGAAGATGACCAGGTAGCTGAAGGACACTAGCCACAAGAACGGACTCGCCACCAGGTCCCAGACGGTCGCCCCGCTGCGGTCGTCGGCCGCCGACTTCTGGGGCCCTGCATGCTCAGGTAAGCGACTACAATGCGAATTCCCCAGGGCTGACCATCACCACCTCCGTGCTGCAAGCCTCACCTTTGCTTCCGTCCGTCTTCGTCCCGTCCTTCTTGCCAACCACATCTTGCGCTTCTAGGCCGACGTCAGTTGGCGAGTTGATAAGCGTAAACAGGGCTACGGCTCCCATTGCAATTGACACGGTTCCTAAAGTGGACACAAGAAATGTCAGTCCGCATTGCTATCCAGGACGTGTCGAAGCAGCAAGTTATTCATATTAATTTATTTATTTATTGTCATTCCAGGCACAGTCTTGGTAAAAAGTCTTAAGGCCACAGCGTTCAGCCGCATCGAAGTGAACGTTCTTCCTAGAATGCTCCGTGCAGCGGATGATTCAAAACACAAGTCAAGCAGGAAGCTTCTCAGCCTCAAGAAGAAACCTTCTGCTAGCATATCAAGGTCGTTCGGTCTTTAATAGTGCCGCAATGGCTCTATTATAGGGCTGAAGCAAAAAACCTTTGGCCTTAAGACTTTTGGCCGAAGACTGTATCTTCAATACACAAAGCTGAGCAGATCCATAGCCAAAGGCTAGTAACGGATCCATACATCCTCAGGGCCATAGTGTATTGTTAAAGGAATGGTGTACAAAACAGCTAGAATGTACAATAAAACAGTAAACAAAGGTGATAGTAATAGTTGTAAAACCCGTAACAGTACTTGTAGGTATGAGGCACTCGTACTAAACACAGATAACAGCCCTACAAAGTGCAACACTCTCCAGAATTTCACTGATGATTCAAAGAACATGGCTCCAAACAGCCCGAGTTCAGGGTGTGAAAAAGACATGCAGCATTTTGTGCAATGACTGAATTGGAACTCGTGACAGTAATCAATGTGTGCGGAAATATATGATAACCTTGTTAGTATCAGTTGTTCAAAATATAAACACATTTTTTAAAACACTATATATACACACAGAAAACTCTCCAAATTGGGGGCTTTTTATTTCTTTTAGTTTGTGTCGAAAATTGCACTGCCATATAACCGGTGCTGTAGCTTACAGCCATAACCAGAGAGAACATTTATGGGTTTCCAACCGTTTGCCTACCTGCTATTGTCAGGCTGAAGCGCCAACCATAATTCAGAATCAGGAATGCAGACAGGAAAGGAGCCACCCCGCCTGAGATGTTTGCAGATGCAGAGAGGACACTCCACCAGGTGCCAAACTGAGATGGCGAGAACCACTGCGCATTTAGACAAACGAGATCATTGTGAGGAAAGGAACTTGTGTAGGGGCCAACACAGCAGCCCAGGAACTGAATGAGAAAATGGAATAGGTGAAAAAAAAACAGCGACAAAACATGCACATAAGGTGCATATATGCCGGGTGTCCCAGCTAAATGTAACCAAACTTTTAAAAAAGGTGAAGTGTCCTAGTCCAGTGAAACCAACTGAGGGTTGTTCATAGTCGTGTGGCCTAGTCTTGAGTATTTTGTCGCTCTTCAAAGTTCATTAATTAGTAAAATTTAATTAGCTAACTTTTTAATTAGTGACTTCCGGAAGAAAGTGTCAATGAAAAAGTTTTAGATCACCTCGAAAAACCGCTAGTAGTGCTGTTTCCGTCAAGTTACGATTCACGTAGCTTCATTTATTGGCCTTAAAAGAAAGTTGTCACGTGGCCAGCTGCTCGCTCACTTCTCTGCCCCAATGTTCACCGAAGGTCTCATCGAGGAGAGGACTGCAGAAAAAACGGATTTTATTCTTTAAGGCGCATCTTGGGACGCTGAAGTGGCACAGTTGTCATGTGGAAGCTTTTTCTTATTGTGCGGGTTATGGTTAAAGGTCGGTAAAAAAGCTACTTTAGTAAATATTACTTTGCTGCAAAGGTCTCAGTAAGCTGTTTCTCAAAGCGATCTACAACTTTTCCATTGACACTTTGTTCCTCAAGTCAATAATTAAAAAGTTAGCTAATTAAGCTTAACTAATTAGTCAACCTTGAAGAACGAAAAAAATACTGCAGACTAGGTCACGCGACTCTAAACAACCCTAATTTGGTTTCAGACGGCTAGGACACCCCGTGTTTTTTAAAAGCTTGGTTACATTTAGCTGGGACACCTGGTATAAATGTTTTATAAACATGCACACAAGTAGCATAGAGGTCAAATGTTTAGGGGAATCCCCCAAGGGGGAGTAGATTTGTAATAAGGGAGTAATTACTCATTCACATGAGTAATTACTCCCTCATTACAAATCTACTCCCCCTAGGGGGATTCCCCTAAACATCTGACCAACTCTGTTCCCAATCCGAATTATTGATCAATTTGCTCTCGCCCTACCATAAGCTTGCCGTCCCGGTTAGCTCAGTTGGTAGAGCAACTGCTCCGGTGAAGCGGTGGTCCCGGGTTCGAACCCCGGACCTGGACGAATTTTTCTTTAACTGTGAAGTTTCTGAGAAAGCTGTACAGCTTTCCTTTGTAGCCTATTACACCCTTATTACAAGTAGCATATATAGAACATGCACCGCTACGTGCAGCAGGGGATGCTGTATCGGGCTCATAAGTTGGCTTGCTTTTTCCTTCGAGTTTCTAAACTCCAGTGCTCTTCATGTAATGCATCTACTTGCATGGGTTTAGAAACGGCAGTCAGATAACTTCAGGCTCCGCAAGAACACGAATACGTGTTTCAGAGCAACAACAGTGAATTAGTATCAGCAGCCTCAAGAGGCTAGACAATCGCACGTGCCACAACCGGAAGTAGCCATCTTGCGAGATAAACAAAAAAAGTGAAAAAAAAATGAAAACAAGTGTCAACACGACTATGTCAGTGTTGCCCTTTCGGCTAGACAGCACCTCACTTTGAGAAAGCAAGGAATCACGACAGCAGTTGTTAAGGTGCGAAGAGGGCAAAGGGTCAATTTCGATTCTCATCTGGAGGAGTCAGGAAACTGTGTGCTTCAGCTATGAATGCCTACTGCCTCTTTTAAGGCAAAAGGCTTTAATGCCTCATACTGCCGTTAGCAGCCCTGTCAGCAGATGTGTCTGCGATTCGGTTACGTGCCTTATATGGGCATATGCCAATCATTGCTTAATCGATGGCACTCCAATGATATCGGAATGCGATTTAAGGCATTCTATGGTAATTGCGTGATAATTAATGACTAATTGAGCCTAATTAACCTTTCTAGTCAGACCACATAAATAAATAAAACCGAGCAATAGTGGGAGACGAGCATGCTAACCACTCCGCCATGTCAGCTCGATGGTTCGGAATGAACAAAGGCCGGTCTAGTGAATATGGTGTCTTCCTTCACTCCCATCTTCCTCCCTTCCCGCCCCATTACAGGAAGGTTCAGGTGTCCACTGAGATATGCGAGACAGATACATTTCCGTTCCTCAAAAACCAATTCACCTACGAGCAAGAACGGGCGATGGCATTCTGTGGACTCCCTGGCAGTGTTTCAAGACGCTGTCGCGTTCCACTCAGAGGCAAAGCTTAACATCTTAACCACACATCAGTGACACAAGCAGCAACACTGTGCTTAAGGCTTTCACCTCACCGCACTTTAGGTCAGCAAAGTGGCCGCCCCCCTGAATTTTTTCCGAAAATTGTTTCAAGGCTCCTCAAATAAGTAAACCCTGACCAGGTTCACTAGTGATGAAGAACACACCTTTCTGAGGATCTTGGCACAGGAGGGCCACCCACAGCCCTGGGCCAGTCCGTTGAGAAACCACAGCCCAGAGAACAGCAGCACCGAATTGGCCGAAGCGCCAAACAGCACGGTGGCCACACCACTGAGGACCAGCCCAAACATGAAGAGGAGCCGTGCGCTCAGCCGGTCGGACAGCACACCACCCAGGAACTTGCTGATGGCGTACGCCAGGTTCTGGCTGCTGATGATCATGCCTGCAGTTTTTTATATGCAAACAACATGACTGATTCTGCATACACTGCGTAGACTGTTCCATTATTTTGACTTGACATCAAAAACTGTTGTTCAATTTCTTGGGTTACTTCAATACGAATGTGCTCCCTATTGCCTTTGACATGGAGGCAAATCTGTCACAATCATCCTAGAGCATTAAAACCATGTTTCGCACGACTGGACTATGGCGCTTGGCTGCTAGCCCGAAAACGCAGGTCCGGTCCCGGCCGCAGCGGGTGAATTTTGAGAGAGGCGAAATTCTAGAGGTCCATATACCGTGCAATGTCAGTGCATGTTAAAGAACCCCAGGTGGTCGAAATTTCCTGAGCCCTCCACTACGTCGTCTCTTATAGCCTGAGTTGCTTTGGGAAGTTAAACCCCATAAATCAAACTAAACCTTTTCATATGTTCCTCACACAGTGGTAAATCTCAACTGTTTGCCCGATTTATTGCCTCCCGTCTCACAACGTAATCTCTTTTTTTTATTCCAGCATTTTTGCCTTTTCACCAACCTAGCTTGGAGCTGCATAAAGCCTGCAGTATGAGATAAACAACTGTTAAATAAAATTAGATATTTTGTTCCAGTTTTATTATACACATTTACTCACATTACAGACGCAGCCTATTCAGGGAATAAACACACTGAGCAATTAGTGTAAGCGACAAATGAGACACAGACATTACGAAGACATTCCAACTGTCCAATTTTAATATAGCTATCCTGATGAAGAACAGAAATCCTCCAAGACAAAGTACAACAGGCACCCAGTGCCTTTTAAGGTAACTTATATGACAGAGGGGCCCAGTATGTATTTATATAAAACTCAAAAGTACACAAAGTATTCATGTGTACCATGTAAAAGACTACTTTTAAATCCAGCAAAAAAAAAATATGTAGTTTCTCTAAGTGTGCTGCACTTTTTCCGGCTTTTAAGAAATCAGTGCACTGCAAGAAAGCATTGCATAAGAGGTGCGGCAAGGTTGATAAAAATTTTTCACTGCTGGGCAGATCACAGGCTCAATTATCTAGCCATAGCAACTGCATTTCATTCAATGAGGAAATGAACACACACTAGGGCTCCGCTATTTGAGAGTATATTACGACTCCCAAGCCATTCAGTTTACTAATGGAGCCACTCAAAACAGGCACGCCCTAAAGCCATTCACAACATATACAAGGCCCCTTACAACAAGGATGAGTTTGGGATGTAAAAATTAAGCACTATTCTTTGAATTCAAACTCAGTTACAAATCAACTTTTCAGAAAACTTCCTTAATTAGGACTTTTATTGGTCATTTTTGCCAACTACAGAAAAATTATTTGCACCCATCTTGTCACAAGACAATGATGGCTCAGTTCACTCATCACTGGTAGCATCATGAAACTGTTTACGAAATCAGCCATTTCTTCTCATTTATTAAAACACTTTTTTGTCACAGACGTTACCACCTCAGTGCACATTTCTGCGTCCTTGCTACACTTTCTCGTCATTCCATGAACATTGCAAAAACATTCTTCCAACATAACAGCTGCTGTATGAAATACAAGATGTCACTTAAGCAGGGTTTCGTAAGCATGACTGGCGTTTGGCCAAATGATGTCTGCAAGACGCTATTATTTGCGTTCTGGCGGCTTGCTTCTAGCAGGCACTTTCTGAACTCATCCTGAGGCAGCCTATGCTGTGAATATCACAAGCATACAATTAACTTCAGATGCCACATAAGCCAGCTTCAAAGCA
Organism: Amblyomma mixtum; assembly: GCF_055824585.1. Taxonomy (NCBI): domain Eukaryota; kingdom Metazoa; phylum Arthropoda; class Arachnida; order Ixodida; family Ixodidae; genus Amblyomma; species Amblyomma mixtum. Next base: position 20,867,670 of record NC_143012.1, read on the forward strand.
GCTCCTAGTTTCCGTGTAGCACATTGAGCCTTATGCACTTGCAAGCTACAATTTATCGAATGTGCCTTTTTGGGTACAAATCAGGTTTCATCATCATCATCATCATCAGCCTGACTACACCCACTGCAGGGCAAAGGCCTCCCCCATGTCTCTCTAACTAACCCTGTTCTTTGCCAGCTGAAGCCACCGTATCCCCGCAAACTTCTTAATCTCATCCACCCACCCAACTTTAACTGCAGTCACATTTTCCCGCCGTCAGAAATTTTGTTCATGAAGCAAACATTTAGTGAAATTGGTTCTGCCCAAAAAAAAAGGACCCTAGATATTAAAGATGGTGGTATATTTCAAAGCACAGACATGTGACCTTATGCAGGTGGTTTTAAAGTTCATTCAAACTTGGGAGTAATTACTCATTAGCATCCGCACAAGTGCAGCCATACTGCTAGAAAGGAAAGCTATACAGGTTCCCAAGGAACTTCGTAGTTGAAGAAAAATTCATCCTGGCCCAGGGTACAAATGTGAAGCCGTCCCTCGTAGCCATACAGCTACACTCTGGTAGATGCTAGTGAGTAATTACTACAAATCTACTCCACTCTGGGGATTCCCTAAAAAACATTGTACTCTGATATGGAGGTAAGGTTAATTAAACTACAGCTGCCTAATCAGCAGTTGACTGACAAGGCATGAGGGCATGCCACCGGAATGAGCTGAGGAGACAGTGGCCTGAGCGCCAGCCATAAAGGTGTAAAGGAGTCCAGACACGAAGAAACGGAGCACACCACTCGTGGGACGATGCTGGCTGACAGCGCCTTGTTATCTCCCAAGTTGCCGTCAGGTGATAACGGCTAGACCTCATCAAGCACAGACCTCTCAACATCAGGTCGGAGAAGAAAGAAGCAAAGAGAACAGACGCAGCAAAGAAAGAAAGGAGAAAGTGGGCAACACTTATCAAACCTCTGCCCTAAGGACTCCCTCTCGAGGGCACGGTCAAAATGCCGCCACTTTATCTCTGGCAGAAAGATGTGGAACTGGGCCAGGAGAAGAGACGCAGAAGATGGCACTTTCTCTCTGACTTGTGCTGGGATGGTACACTGCCTGATATGAGAGTCGGATTTGTCCCCGATACCTTTCACGTGCACAGTGGCATAAGAGGTTGATGAGTTGCCCATTTCCCAGACTGTACTTGGTTTTATCAAAACATCCAAGTCTTCAGCCCAAATTTCTCACCCTTGGCGTGGCAACTGAGTTCAGCTCATTTCAATTATTTCACAAGCAGTTGGCTTTCCCTACCAGCTGCGCCCGCGCAGTGATCTTCGTAATTGATAATAAGCGGTGGCGCATTGCACGCAATTGTACGAAGCCGACCTATATCCGGCGCAAGTGCTTCCTCTGAATACCTCTGGCTGTTATATCATCGCACTGGGACTCACATTTCAGCTCGGGCAGGATCACGGGTGCATTGTCTCACTGAATACCGCAGATGTTCTCCGGCGCTTCTGATTCAGCGTATGAATTATTCAGTAAGACCTTTTGCCACTGCGTTGTAAACACGGTATATGACAAAAGGCCACCTGCATGCTTGAGGGGGAAACAGAGACCGAAAATAAGAACAGAAAAAAAAAGCGAACATCGTTTCGTGACGGGAGTCGTTGCTCCGTCCAGAACGTCGCGGATCTCAAACTGTCGCGCACTGAGCACGTGAGCAGCGAGAGGACCAATGGGCACAACAGCGGTGGAAACTCGCGCGCATGGCTTACCCGCCTGTTCCTTGGTCAAACCCTCTTCCATCAACTCGGGAAGCGCAAAAGAGACGCACTTTCGGTTGTACGCGTAGAAAGCGTATCCGAAGAACATGGTCGCGAAGATGGAGAACTGGTAGCTCTTGAGGTCCATGTTTGCGCGGCGGGCGGCGTTTATGGCGTAACGCTGTTGGTGTTGGCACGTCCTTGACGTCCTCCGGACTTCTTCTGCAGGTCTTGAGGTGTTTCGTAAGCTACGGCATCGGCACGTCAGAGAGCCGGCGCATGCCGATCACATGTGCGATCGGCGGCTTGATGAGCCGGCAACCCCGCGCTGGCGGCGCGCTTGTTGACGCCGGCACCTGACGGCGCGCTCAACCCCCTAGCGGACGACGATGGCGTCAGCAGCCTGGCGCGTTGTTTGCTACCGGCCCGGGCGTATGGTCTGACGGTGAGCGCGCGGGGCCATGACATGTGGCCATAATCTCGACGGCTGCGCGCCAAACGGAAACTTAAGCCGAGTTATCTCGTGTTTTGACGGTAGGCTGAAAGGCAAACATCGTAACGTGGAAAATCTGACGGACTTTGGCGGTTTCCCGACGAGCTGCTGCAAGCTGCTGTCGCTAGCCGATGTTCTTAGCTAACTTGTTGTTGTTGTTGTGGTTGTTGTTGTTGCGACTGAAAGAAGGATGAAAAGGAAATTAACTGCGGCTAGAAGACAACCCAGACAACACAAGTACATCCTCAGGACGTCCTGAGGATTAATTTTTGAGGACATTTTGTTATCCTGAGGACGTCCTCTTCTAATCCTCAAAAGGTCCTCATTTAGTCCTGTTGTCCGGCCTCAGTATGTCCTCAGGACATCCTCAGATTTCCTCTGGAGGACATTCTCAGTCTGTTTTCAGGACATCAGACGATGATGTAGCCCAGGGAATGTGGGTCATTGGTTTCTTAATTATTGTAGGCAGTGTGCACAGCGGTTGTGAAACTGCTTTGTTCGTGTTTCTTTTGTCTTGTATTTTAGCAAACAAATTTTGCAAAAGTTTCGCATACTCAACAAGTAACTGGTTCGTTCACCATATTTGTTGACAGTTACAGCTTATTCTACATGCAATATTTTCCTACAGCAATGACTATATAACTCTCACAGGAGTTGAACTCTGTCGCCTCAGTGGAATACCCAATCCAACAAATTGCCCAAAAATTTGCACACTCCAACCCCATCAGAAGCATGCAGTACATGTGACCAGGTTTGCAAACTAAAATAACTTAAGATATCTCCTGAAGGCACACAATATTTTTAGTCAGAATGGTTTCCTACATTACTTCTCTATAGTACACAAGTATCTTTTAATAAACCTGAAGTTTTTACGAAATGAAAGCCGAGTGCGAGAGATAAAGCTGGTTTCATCTCAGTTCAATGCCACAATATTGTCCTGAGATAGGACGTTTGTAGGACATTTGAGAAATTTTCGTCCTCGAGTCGTTCCGCAAAGTACAAACTGAGGACATCCTCACGAGGACATTTTGCCATGATGCACTCAAAAAGTACTCAGAATGTCCTGTTCGGGATGAGGACGTTTTGACCATTTGAGGACGTCCTCAGGACATTTGGTGTTGTCTGGGAAGAAAACAAAAATAGCGCACCTTTGCGTCCGACCTGACATCTTTTTCTATACATGTTTAATAAATTTAGGCTTCATACTGCGCGTTCATAGCTTGCAAAAATCTAACTTCGGCGCCCAGTTTATCAAAACTATATGATTGCATCTGCATCGCCACTAACTCTGCTATCTTCACCATCATCACCATACAACAAGCGCGAGCGCCTAGTGTACACGTGTGCACAGTCGAACGCATCTTAACAGCGGGAAGGCTAAGCCACCGAGCAAGTATTTTGTCCCCATTTATTGCCTGCGGTACCAGGCCACCTAGCATTGCAAATGGCAGTATGGAGCTGAAGGGGTACCAGAAGATGATATTCGCAACGTTGTTCTTCGGCTACGCCTTCTACGGTTATAACCGCAAGAGTGTCGCTTTTGTATTGCCTGCACTCACCGCCAGTGGACTTCGCAGAGATGAAGCCGGTACTCTCTTCTGTTTCCTTATTACTGCTAACGAATATATACATGTAGCAGCACGCAAGGACGTAGGATGCTACTCTGATGAATGAGAAGACGCACTGCCCGTGTACTGTGCAGTGTCAGTGCACGTTAAAGAACCCCAGGTGGTCGAAATTTCCGGAGCCATCCACTACGGCGTCTCTCATAGCCTTAGTCGCTTTGGGACGTTAAACCCCATAAACCAAACTAAACCAAACCAAACTGCGTTTGAAACGTGAGACCACTGCTCAGTGCAACATAGCGATCTAGGAAGAAAACGTCTGACGAAAACGCGCATGTGCCCCGCCGTGGTGGCTCAGTGGTTATGGTGCTCGGCTACTGACCCGAAATACGCGGGTTCGGTCCCGGCCGCGGCCCAGGTGGTCGAAATTTCCGGAGCCCTTTACTACGGCGTCTAGCCTGAGCGCTATGGGACGTTAAACCCCATAAACCAAACCAAAACGCGCATGTGCGCCAGCACGCCCAGCTAGAAGTACTTCTCTAGTAAAAACAAAAAAAAAAACAAAGCATTTCGCCTCAGAGATAGAAGATGCGTATTACCGCGCTGCGTCGCCTGCAAGTGAACGCATAATGAATGTCACTTAACCTAGCACCAAGACTGACGCTGGCGTCGCGAAATTCGGGCATCAGCTTCCTGGAACACTTAATTTACGCCCAGGCATGATTAATTTATAAACGGATATGAGAAGAGAGCGGTGAGTGTCGACTCCCACCGCCGCAGAAGAGATTTTTGCGCAGAAAAATTTCGACGACGCCAATTTTTTTTTAGCGAAATGATTAATAAATTAGTACTTTTTTATGGAAGGGAAATGGTGCGTTAAATGCCTTACTTCTCGATGTAATCCTCAACCGCGCTGTGAGGGAAGGAAGGTGAAAGTGAAAGAAGGAGAAAAAAAGAGAAAAAAAAAGTGCTGCAGCGGAGGGCTCCGGAGTAATTTCGGTTCGGTTTAGGGGGTGTAACGTCTCAAAGCGACCCAGGCTACGAGAGACACCGTAGTGAAGGGCTCCGGAAATGTCGACCACCTGGGGTTCTTTAATGTGCGCTGACATCGCAGAATACATGGGTCTCTAGAACGTCGCCTCCATCGAAATTCTACCGCCGCGGCCGGGATGGAACCCTCGTCTTTCGGGTCAGCAGCCGAGCTCCATAACCACTGAGCCACCGAGGCGGGCTTGGAATAATTTCGACCACTTGGAGATCTTCAACTTGCACAGCTCACGGGCACCTTTTGCGTTTCGCCTCCATCGAAACGCGGTCACCGCGGTAGGGTTCGAACCCGGACATTCTGGGCACTCCCGGGTACTACGGCTCAGTAGCCGAGCGGGTCATGCGAATGAAGTCCAATGAATACATTTAATGAATACATTTGCAATTAATACAATGAATACATTTAGGGAAACGCTTTCTCCAAACGCTTTCAATAAAGATGCTTGTAAATGTTTTCTATGGAGGCGAAATTCTAGAGGCCCGTGTACTGTGCGATGTCAGTGCAGGTTAAAGAACCCCAAGTGGTCGAAATTTCCGGAGCCCTTCACTACGGCGTGCCTCATAGCCTTAGTCGCTTTGGGACGTTAAACCCTAATAAACCAAATCAGATTTAATGAAGCCTGTATGTAGCAGTACAGGTTGCGGCAGTATGAAAGGAAACACGGGAGCGCGCGGCCTCTGCGCTTCTCCAAGCGCTACCGCCGAGACCCGGCGAGAATCGGCAGCAAAGGCGCATGCGCAGCAAGCACGGCCGGCTCCCTTTTCGCGCATGCGCCTGGTGCGAGCCACCCATTCTCGCCTGCTCTTGCCGGCAGCAGCGCTTCGTGACGTGCCGAGGCCACGTGCTGCCGTGTTCCCTTTCATACTGCCGCAACCTGTACATTTCCGGTCGACGGCTCGTCCTCATATGACAGGTAGTTAGCGTATTGCATGTCAGGGAAACTGCTCATATTTTGGCTGCCGTATACCGTACTTACTCGTATACAATGAACGCATTTCCTACTTCGGCTCTCAAAGAGTACATTTTTCCCCTTCGCGTAAGAGACGCACCCGCTTCTTTTGGAGACAGTGTGCCGATAGCGATATTGAATGCTAGCTGGCACCCTTGTTTGAACGCCGAAACAACTATGCAATAGCACCATCTCTCAAATGTCAAGACTACTGTACCTCACCGTACAGGATAAACAGCGGAACAGAATGTTAACAAAAAACTAACAAAAACCAACGCATGGTCATAAATACTTTCTCGTTTAAGGATAGTACCAACTTTCTGAAAGCCGCCGCTGAGTGGTTACGGCGCTCGGCTACTGACCCGAAAAACGCGGGTTCGATCCCGGCCGCGGCGGTCGAATGTCGATGGAGGCGAAATTCCAGAGGCCCGTTTACTCTGCGATGTCAGTGCACGTTAAAGAACCCCAGGTGGTCGAAATTTCCGGAGCCCTTCACTACGGCGTCCCTCATAGCCTGAGTTGCTTTGGGACGTTAAACCCCTGTAAACCATAATAAAACAACCAACTGTCTGATGTCGTGTTTCACGCTGAATGATGTGTGTTGTGCTAGAGAAGGCTGGCTGGGATCTGTTTGGTTATAATTATGATCCGCTGAGCGAGCTATGCTCTAGAGCAAGAGAATCGTGCTGAACAGTGGTTTTGTTTCATTTGGAATGCGAGTCGTATCGCATGAAGTAATTATTGCACCATCCTACTTTTTGTTCAGTTCTTATGGCTTCATTTTTTTTTCTAGATGTTTTACCCCTGTGTATTGAACGCACCCCCAAGATACTCAGATTTTTCATGGGAAAAACAGTGCGACTATTATGCGAGTAAATATAGCACGTGCAACAGTTATTTGGTGTCAATTCACTGACAATCAACAGACTCTCTTTAGACTCTGCTTTGAAGGATGGAGAACATACCGCGTTAACGACGCGCATGTACCTCGAAATCTTTCTTCCTACGTTTTTGCGTTCATGCTAACGACATTGGCATGCTTTGCAAACCCCAGTTTTCTGATTTTTCACAGTCTGTTTTCATAGGTCACCAGCCTCTCTACACGGTGTTGGCAGAATCTCCGGAGATCTATTTAATTACTGTATTTGCAGACGCTAGGTTTTACCCCTGCAGCAAAATTGGAGGGGTAACTTGAGCTCCGTCTTAATGGTAAGACGCGATAGCGGTTATGGGTTACGTCCATATGTGCGGAATTGGTCTTTTTTACTGATTGATATTGATAGATGCCTAGAAGTCTTCATACCACTCCTAGCGCAGTGGTGCAGCGGTAAGCGATGCGCCATTGCCCTGCGATGGCAGGTGCTGCCACCAGTGGGGATTGTGCGACTCAGGTTGCTTTTCTCGAACAACTTCTCGCGACAAATCATTTATATAACTGCCACCTGCCACGGTGGTCAGATTGCTCCTAATCCGATGGGCAGGTTGTGACGACGCCACAAAATCACGTGACCTAGGGGACCCACCTAGGTTGCTCCTCCTTTCGCTCACAACGCCGGCGCTGATACTATGCCGGATTTTCTGCAGAACGGTATACCCTTAACGTTAGCGCGTCAATAAAAAAAACACGGTGAAACTGATAGTACCTGCAACAATGCAGAGAATAATCATCGGAGCACAATCACTGTAGGCCAGCAACAAAATCAATAACTCAGTAACTAAAACGAAAATTGGTTCTTGGGAAAGGAAATAGCGCAGTATCTGTCTCACATATCTCGGTGGACACCTGAACCGCGCCGTAAGGGAAGGGATAAAGAAGGAACTGAGAGAAGAAAGGAAGGAAGTGGTGCTGTAGTGGAGGGCTCCGGAATGATTTCGACCAACAAGGGATCTTTAACGTGCACTGACATCGCACAGCACTCGGACGCCTCTTGCGTTTCGCCTCTATCGAAACGCGGCCTCAGTAGACGAGCGCCCTAACCATTGAGCTACCGCGGCGGTTAACTCTCAAAAAACAATCTTGACAGCAGGTTTAATGCTCTTCAGTAATTGAGAGTACTAGCTTAATTAGAAGAGAGGAACTGCAGCAGCGTCAGCGCAGCCCTGTCGTGTATAGTTCGGGCTCCAGAGCTTCTCCGAGCAATTCTAACGGCGCGCAGGCATGATCCTGAGCAGCCAGAACCTGGCGTACGCCGGCAGCAAGTTCCTGTGCGGCGTGCTCTCGGACAGCCTCAGCTCTCGACTCATGTTCGCCGCCGGTCTACTTTTCTCTGCCGGCTTCACCTTCGTGCTCGCTGCCTCGTCCGTGTCGGCCTACCCGTTCGCTGCGCTCTGGTTCCTCAACGGATGCTCGCAGGGCTGCGGATGGCCCTCCCTCATCAAGGTACTGCAGCAGGTCAGTAACATCATCATCGCCATCATCATCGGTCCTGGTTAAGTCGACCTCCAATTCGCTCTGTCCTGTGCCTAAGAGTATCCGTCTACCTGACCCCCCGCGGTGCCCCTAACAGCGTTTGCCTTTCTTAGGATCCACTCTGTTTCCATAAAAGACTATCGCTCCCTTGTCTTCCCCGTGACGTGCCCTACCCCATGCCCGTCTCCTCCTCTTTGTGTCCACTAATACATCACTTTAGCACGGGCTTGTCTACAGTTCGAGAAACTGTCTTTCTGTGTCTTAATGTTGCCCTTATCATTTTCCTTTCCACTGCACGCCACGCTGTGGTCAATTAGCCAGTTATTCTATCATATAGCCGGACGCTTGAGATGTTCTGTTTGATTTGTTTCGTTGTTCATCACAGCCATCACAGCCATTCACTGTTTGCTTATAAGCGGTCCATACCGTTGCCCTCCCGTAGCACTGATGAATGCATGCAAGCCCGTTCGGATAACAAAACTTAGAACGGTCCATGACCGCTGCTGAAAAACTATACGCCAAACAGGGGAGTTGCACTCGAGTCGGATAACGAAACTTTGAACGGTCCATGACCGCTGCTGAAAAACTATACGCCAAACAAATCCCAAAGAAGACATTTAACCTATACATCTGCATACTTTCGAATTAACTGTGAGCTTAATCACAGGGGAGTTGCACTCGAGTCATATTGGAGACTAGGACTAGGGCGCACAAATGCGGGTTTATGCGGGTGCTTACCGCAGCCTGCGCCGCTGTGCACTGTTTAACAGACCCAGGAAACCTGGACAAACGCTTGTGGTTCGCATGGCTGACAGCCCGTGCCGCTTGGCGCTGGACATTAAAAATCACCCTGGGAGTTCGCAGTCTTCGTTACATATCCCACTGATGTTCATGGCTGTCAGAAACAGTTGGTGCGAGCGCAAGAGGCAATTTTTTAAATTAGATTTTGCAGTGGTGAAGAAGAGTGGACCATAGCAATCATCGTGTTCGCGCAAAATCTCTTGAGACTCTAATTATCTCAAAATTAAAATTTTGTTTGGTTTGGTTTGGTTTAAGGGGGTTTAACGTCCCACAGCGACTGAGGCTATGAGAGACGCCGTAGTGAAGGGCTCCGAAAATTGCGACCACTTGGGGTTTTTCAACGTGCACTGAGATGGCACAGTACACGGGCCTCTAGAATTTCGCCTCCACCGAAATCGGACCGCCGCGGCCGGGATCGAGCCCGCGTGATTCGGATCAGCAGCCGAGTGCCATAACCACTGAGCCACCGCTGCGGCTCAAAATTAAAACTTTAAAATATCCAACTATCCCCACTGAGTTACGAGGTGTTCGCTACTGGCCGCCAGCAGATGACGCTAGTTGCTGATCGCCAGGAAAGCTCGTCATGAGCTATCCGTGGACCACAATCATGACGTCTATATGACATTCCGTACAACGCGCTTACACTGAAATATTTCATTTAAGGTTCAGCGACACTTACAAATCTCACATACCATGCAGTAATGTAACCACTTTATATTATACTTCTTTTTTCTGTCTTCCAGTGGTTTCTACAAGCCCAGTTCGGGACATTGTACGGCGTGCTCTCGGCATCATCCAACATTTCCTTGAGCATAGCTCCATTCCTGTCGTCGTACCTGATGCTCACCTACAGCTGGCGAGCAAGTGTCATTGCCACTGGTAACGGCATGCATTTACTGCGCTGCCTATCTTTTTGCTGCGCTATCGCGTACCTTTCGACCCATCGGACGGTCCTCCGCTTTCTGTGACACCTGAACAGACACCACCTTGATTGCTGGCAGTAAAAATTTATGTCAGGCTCATTTCGTCGTTTTTAGGGGGGCACTGACACTGAAGTAATTGTTTTGTCCGTGAAATCATAGCAACGGCACAGCCATAAAGTAATTAGATTTAAAAATACCCGAATACCTTACAGATTCTCTGATCCTAATCTTTGTTCGTAGTGGATCTTGTTTAAGTTCACGAGTTCTGTGACATCACACTGTGACATCACACTGGAGTTAGTCATGAATTGTACTGTCAGTCACTGACATAGTACTAGGCAGCAGTGGTGATGAGGTGTTATTTGTAAAAACGTAGGGAGCATAAACGTCGTACTGCACGCCTGAAGTGATTTTTGCTTCTTTATATTTTATGCCACGTTCCCGTGCACTGTACTGCGTTCTACATCCAAATAGCGACGCTGTGCATGGAGTTACACACTTCTGTTCTAAATTAATAACTTTCGGTCGGCGGCTTCTGCTTTGCCATTTACAGCGTGTGATTCCGTTTGCCCTAATAAGATTTTGAACGATCACAAGTCGTCTTAATATCAACATGAGGAAACCTTCAAGTGATCACCATTTGGGGATAAACCGTACACAGAGATAAATGAGTGCCTTAGGAACTGGAGAACAGCAACAGATGAATGAAGGGCAAAGCGGGCAAAACACATTCACGCTTCCTTTTTTACCGTTCCCATCAGGATGACAATAACTGGTTCAAAAAGTATGCAGGTTACTCAAGACACCGCCAGTGGCTCCCTCTGGGGATCATGTTCGGGGCCACTCTTGTCATGCTTACTTTAAACATGCTTTAAACGGACACTGACGACCAAACTGAAGTTGGCATGTATCGATAGGCTACCGATAGGGTAAAGAAGTGGACCGAACATAATTCACTGACGCCTCGCTGGAATGGCAGCTCGGGGACGACTGCCCACTTCACCTGCTTCACTTACCTCCTAGCTGTTATTGTGTGCCGTTCCTGCAGGCGTACTGTGCATGCTCATGGGTTGCCTATCTGTGTTCACAATCGTCAACAAGCCTGCCGATGTTGGCCTGAGCGTGAGCGAAAGCCCGCAACGCAGTCCGAGTCATCGGGAAGTCGACTCGCCTCCTGGAAAAGGTGACATAAGTTGCTTTTGCATCACGATTTTTTGAAGAATATAGCCACTTGATAATGGAATCTCCGTTAACCTTTTAACCACGAACCCCGAGCTGCATTCGTCATGAGTGATTACACCAATATCGCCAATGACGAGTCACACTCGTCCAGCCTGATGTTGCTCTGCTCGCACCGCCATAGACGAGTTATGGTCGGCAATTCCGTTGGTTACAATTTTCAACACTAGAGGGCGGTAGTTGTCTGAAAAACGCCTTTCGCTCTTTAGCGTAGCCTGACAGCAGTAATTCTCGCCAAAATTGCCAAAACAGTTTGGCGATTTTGGTATGTTTTTCAGGAAGCAATTAGGTGGTTAAAGAGTTAAACGTTATTTGTGTATTCATTCACATCCCTAAATGATATGCGGTACTTACGGGAACTTGTTCGAACGTAGTTCCACGACAGCGTTTCGGCCACACCTTCGTGAGCATAGCGCATTTAACGGAGTGTATGCCATAACTCATACTGGGCTGTACGTTACTAGGGTCCTTACTGACAGCAGAAAATATATCTGAGACGAACAATCCACCACTGGAAGCTTCCTGAAGTGTCCGCTACAAAGCATCGACAGGATTCGACAAGGGCTGAACGCGTTTACTCGTTACTGTTACATGCGTATTTTTCTTACTTTTGCTGTCCTTTCCGCGTACCCAGTCATTTCGCGTGTGTATATTTCACAGATGTTGTGCTTCCACTTGCTTGCGTACTTAAGTTTCATAATTTTTCATTTTTTTCTTTTGATTATGTTTGCTTAATTTCTGTAACTCGTTTTATACATGCCCCGCCGCGGTGGCTCAGTGGTTTCGGCGCTCGGCTGCTGACCCGAAAGACGCGGGTTCGATCCCGGCCGCGGTGGCCGAATTTCTATGGAGGCGAAATTCTAGAGGCCCGTGTACTGTGCGATGTCAGTGCACGTTAAAGAACCCCACGTGGTCGAAATTTCCGGAGCCCTTCACTACGGCGTCCCTCATAGCCTTAGTTGCTTTGGGACGTTAAACCCCCGTAAGCCGTAAATCGTTTTATACATATTCACCGTCAACAATCTCCCCCCCCCTCGCCCCCTCCCCACCACCTTTCCCCGGCGCTTATGTAGGGAGCCTCTTAGGGAGCCCTGGCTGGTAGTAGGCAGCGAGCGACAAAGACTAGGCGCAGTTGTGTTGTGGTCCAATCTTCCCTTTTATTTTGCCCAACTGCTCCTTCTGCCCAGAGGCCACACTAGGGACTCCAGGCAGTTGGCAGGGAGCAGAGGAGGAGGCAGCGAGCACCGTGAACCTGCTGGGCAGCCCGTTCATATGGCTCCTGTCGGCCGCGTACCTGACCATGTTCTTCGCACGCACGGGGGCCGTCGACTGGGGACAGCTTTACCTCATCGAGGACCTCAAACAGTCGCAGTTTGCCGGTACGTGTACGGTTTTCAACCATCTGTGGGTGGTTGCAGTCATCTTGGGAACAAACGTGCACAGCTAACACATAAAAATACCATCAGTGCTGAAGAAATTATGCTTCGATCCTTGACTGCACCTTGGCACTCATCATCAGCAGATCCACTCTTCAGAGACCTCAACATCATGCGATTTCGTATAATTCGCGATTACAAAACAGCGCTCTTGGTGAGCACTATTATAAAAGCGGATATACCGTGCAATTCTTCCATTCTGAAGCTTCCTTCAAGTCACACTAGACACGCTGACAACAATAACCTCAATTTACCTACAACACACAATGTATACGGACGTAGAAGCATAGCATTTGTCAGCGCTAAAGTTTGGAATATCATCCCATTCAGCATTAAGTCCATCTCGAACATTCCACCTGCTCTAAAAACGTACATGCTATCAAAACAATACACCTCCCCTTACTGTTGAATTGATTATTTTTAGTGCATTATATTAATTATATGCTTTGTATGTTCAGCGTTGTTCAACTGCATAGATTTATAACATGTCTGTAATGGATCCGAAACTAGCCACTGGCTAAGGATCCAGATGCCTCATTCACCGTGAACTTTATATATTTTTTCTGTGTAATAATAAACTTGAACTGAACTGTAACCCTTTATTGGTAGTAGATGGCAGTCCAGCTAGCAGTGAGGCAACTCCCAGGTTGGGAAGGTTGCAGTTGCATACAACTCAAGAAGTAAAGGGCGTATGATTCTCCAAGAAGTCCCTCCAGCCAATCGCAGGGACCTTCGACCTATTGGCACGACGTCGCAGACAGTCGTATTGCACCTGCTAGCGAGCTGCACTAGTGGTGTTATCTTTCTTGTGCCGTTGTCTTCAGTGCCCTTCAGGTCGAGAGACTGCTAGCCGCTGGCGACGCCACACTAGCAGGTGCAAAGCGGTTTACCCCGACGTCTTGACAGTCGGTCGAGGACTCTGCTTGGAACATCTTAGAGGGATATTTGCCGTTTTCTTTGTGAGTTGTATCCGGCTAAGTCTCTCAGCCGTTCTCCTCTTAACTGACCATCTATATATCTCTTCCACCGCAGCGCTGATGACTCGAGAATGTGGATCAATAAACGTCCTTTCACTCTCTCATCCGCAGTAGCCTTCGCAGTCTGGAATCGAATACGGAAACTAGTAATCATTGACTATGCGGAGGTCAAATGCAACAGCCTCGTGCCCTCATTACTGACAATCCGCGTTACCACGGATGTAATCGCCATTAAATGTTCTTTTTAGTCACGTTATTAACACGATAGCATTATAAGCCTCATCAGGAGCAAAATATGCTGTCGGAAGCTAAATTCGCTGCTGGCTGGAAGGAAGTGACGTCATCAGATGGGTGCATTTCTATTGGCTGGATAGGGACGTAGTCAGACCGGAAGCAATGTTACTACCGGTAAAGGCATCTAATCGTATCTCATTGCCAACACGCAATGGAATTAGTTGTCCCTATGAGGGTTTTTTTTTTCTTTGCTGTTATGCCTTCATCTACATGTCTCTTTTCTTATGTAACACTTGTGATGTTATTGTTTTATGAGCCTTTGGGTGCATGCCTCGTCTGTCTGAGCCAAGTCTTGCCAGCAATACTGTGAAATAAATAAAAATGAACTAAACCTCCTTTTTCGCGCTCGCAGCCAGTGCCTTCATGAGCTGCATCGAATGCGGTGGATTCCTGGGGGGCATCGTAGCCGGCTACATAACGGACTGGCTTATAGTCTGGCACACAAGCAAGGTTGGTCGTCTTGACTTTACCCGCCGCGATGGCTCAGTGGTTAAGGCGCTCACGTTGAGTAAAGCTGAGATTTGGGCGAGTTGGTAAGCAGTCGTGGTGGGTGAACAGCTTGTCTTGTCTTTGTCCCGCCTTTGTTGCGCTGTTCACTCATCATGAATCAAGGCGCTCGTCTACCGAGCCGGAGTACCCGGGTTCGAACCCGACCGCGGCAGCCGCGTTTCAATGGAGGCGAAACGGAAAAGGCGCCCGTGTGCTGTGCGATGTCAGTGCGCGTTAAAGATCCCCATGTGGTCGAAATTATTCCGGAGACCTTCATTACGGCACCTCTTTCTCTCTTCCTTCTTTCACTCCCACCTTCCTCCTTTCCCTTATGGCGCGGTTCAGGTGTCCACCTAGATATGTGAGACAGACGCTGCACCATTTCCTTTCCTCAAAAACCCCCCCAAAAAACAACCAGTTTTTTTTTCCTTCATATCATTACTTTCAATTCCTTTCATTAGCCTCCATTTGCGTATTCGTTGGGCTCTCATCTAAAAAAAAAAGCCTCACTGAATTAAAACATGGTGCGGTCACTAAAGTAGAACTGCAGCTGTTGTTCTGGACGGCATTCTCTAGAACTGAAATTGAATATTTTGCTAAAAGGGATTGCACTTTTGCGTGCTTTAAGGACTGACATCGGATATCAAGGGGTTGCGCTGTGACAGCTCACTTGGTGGGGATATACCATTGAGTTCTTCCGCACTGTTATCCTCAATGAAAGACAAAGTCATGCCGCTCTGGAGAATGACCGTCAAGCGCAACTGCGTTGAACAATATGATTCAACGCTCATCTCACAGTTGTGCTGAACCACGTGACTCGCCGTTCACCTTATGAGATAGTAAAAAATAGCTGGCGGTTTAACACTGCTATGCACGGAATATTAAGCGAAAGCACGTGCATACCAACGCTACGTACATGAAAGCGAGGTTGAGGTCTCTAAAACGCCAGCGGCCCACTTGTTTGGTTTCGTTTCTGAAGTAAGAAAATGGCGCAGTGACTGTCACACTTTGGCGAACCACACCGTAAGGGGAGATATAACGATGTCAGTGCACGTTAAAGAACCCCAGGTGGTCGAAATTTCCGGAGCCCTCCACTACGGCGTCTCTCATAGCCTTAGTCGCTTTGGGACCTTAAACCCCATAAACCAAACCAAACCAAACCACGATTCTTATGGTAAGCTCTGCTCTTTGATCAACCAACAACCAGGTCAAGTCATGCAATAAAGTTAAACCACTGAAAACCGTGTCTGACCATGCTTATAGCACCTAATGTGGCAAGGGTTGACACAGTAACACGGCTCGTGGCTGGCCATAGCAAACAAGTACCGAAGGCAGAAATGGAGTAATAATAGGCTACTCGAAAGCACATAAACCTGAAATAAAACATGTTTTATTTCAGGTTTACGCAACCTGGAATAAAACATGTGGAACCCGCCGCGGTGGCTCAGGCGCTCGGCTACTGAATCTGAGTATCCGGTTTCGAACAAGACCGCGGCGGCAGCGTTTCGATGGAGGCGAAACGCAAAAGGCGCCCGTGTCCTGTGCGATGTCAGTGCACGTTAAAAATCCACCTCCACTATGGTACCTCTCTCTTTCTTCTCTCACTCCCTCCTTTATCCCTTCCCTCACGGCGCGGTTCAGGTGTCCACCAAGATAAGTGAAAACAGATACTGCTCCATTTCCTTTCCTCAAAAAAAAAAAAAAAATGTGGGACGATCAGGCTTCTGATACGAATAGATCTGTTCTGCGAAAAGAGTTGGACTTACCCTATATAATTAGTTTGATGCTTTTACTCTAAGCTGAGGCTTTTATCTGGAGTGTGAAGGTGGTCGGATGTTGGTAGAGCCCCCTAGCTAGGGAGGTGGGGTGGGGAGGCCTCTGGTGGATGGTGCTTTTAGGGGGGGGGGGGGGGGGGGAGGGGGGGAGGTAGAGGCTCTTCGCTTGTGCTGGGCGCTTCACTTCAACTGCTTGAGCAGACGGTTTATTTTAGGGGAGAGGGGGTAGTGACGCTAGCTCTTGTTCGCAGCTAGATAGTCGAAGCTTATCCACACGCGCGACAGGGTTTCTGCTTATGTGCTCTTGCGTAGGAATCAGCCTCGACTTTTGCACGCGGGTCTGAGATGTTCACTCCTTTCCCCCACCCCGCTTCTACGGACCTGTGCATAGCAAATGAATGAACGAATTAATTAATTTAGAAGAACGTTTTGTTGGGCTAGATGGTGCATGTTGTAAGAAAAGAACTGTAGCGCAACCAAGACGTACACAACAGAGGACCACACAGGACTTAGCGTACACAAGAGAGGACCACACAGGACTTAGCGCTAGTCCTGTGTGGTCCTCTGTTGCGTACGTCTCGGTTGCGCTACAGTTCTTTTCTTCGGCTGGTTGGTTGGTTGGTTTATGGGGTTTAACGTCCCAAAGCGACTAAGGCTATGAGAGACGCCGTAGTGGAGGGCTCCGCAAATTTCGACCACCTGGGGTCGACCACTGACATCGCACAGTACACGGGCCTCTAGAATCTCTCCTCCAAAGAAATTCCAGCCGCCGCGGCCGGGATCAAATGAATGAATGAATGAATGAATGAATGAATGAATGAATGAATGAATGAATGAATGAATGAATGAATGAATGAACCAACGCAGGGGGACACCAGCGGAGCGAGTCCCCGGGTTCCCGTGTCGGTGGTGCTAGTTTCAGGAGCAACCGTGGCCTTCCACGTCTTTGGCTACAGCATCACGGAGCACTCGTCGGAGGTAGGTGCTCGCGCAGTGCCGTCTTGCGTTTCATTCCGCAAGCTACTGAAGCTGTACGTTGAAGTCAAGCACCGTTTGACAGCGGTAGGAGGGCCAGGGAGGTTTCCCAGGTTTATTATGACATAATGATACGCCGTTGACGGGCAGTAGTTTAACATACGAGCTGTGACGATATCAACGTGTTGTTTTACAAGGGGCACGTGGCTGATTACGGCCCTCACAGCCACGTCCCGCGACCCCCTCCCCTTTTGAAGGGTAGAGGGAATCCACTTCGCGAGGCCAAGCGGTTCACGTGTATTGCATAACTCGAAACAGGGCGTTTTCATTAGCTGGGGGGTGACTTGTGACTGCTCCATATTCGTTTGTCAGCAGATAATCACGTGGTTCTGCGGGGATGGCGCCACTGACTTTGCTATCACGACTCTCAGCCTTGGTGAAAAGTCTTCGGGACGCACGGCTTTTCTTTCGGAGCACTTATTCCCCCTCCCCCACCAAAGATCTAAGAAAGTTTTTAAATGCGGGGACGAGGGCTCTCTCTTCCCCCAGCAAAGATTTCGAGCTTGAGGCGCGCCACAGATGCCCAACAACACGGCTTAAAAGCGAGCTGTGTGGTCCTGAGGACTTCTGACCCAGGTTACATGTTCTACAACTAGTACTGCAACGCATCGTTGAAATTCGAGCTATTCGTTCTTCCGGTCAATGCGGACGGACGCTTTCGTCCCTTAATTCTTGTTCCGCTGAGTTCGAAGAAATTTTTGCTCGCCTTCGAGTTCAGTACAATCTTTTTTTTTTTCATTTTTCGAAAGCGCTAAAACAACGTGGACGAAGAAGGAACAGACAGGGACGAGCGCTCGTCCCTGTCTGTTCTTTCTATCTCCGAGTTGTTTTAGCGCTTTCGAAAAATGTCAAACGTGCACCAACTAGCCCGATCCGCCACTCTTCTCAATCTTTTTTCACAATAAGTGGCGCTCTTTGAGAAGCTCGCGAAAAAAAAAAAAAGACGCGAGCGCCGCGACCGGGTTCAAACCCGGGTACTTCGCTCACTATCCGAGAACTCTAACCACTCAGCACAGCATAGAAAGTACAGCGCGAAACATTCGCTGCACCGAAATTAGGCGAAAAATGGCGGCAATAAAAAAATGTAGTAGAAGCAAAACACAAGCTCCGTGCGTTTCCAAGGGTAACGGCGGAAGCTTCCAATCGTCGTTAAATGCGGCCGGGGAAAAAAAATGGAAATTGCTTTTGAGGAAACTAAAGGCGAGACACTTATCCAGTGCTCTAGAGCAGTTGTCTCAATTACCGGTGTACACCTCAAGCGTGCTGCACTGTAAAAAATAAAACACCTTTAAAAGAGTTTCCAGGTGTCTATAACTCGCACCCTTGCACCCGGCCCAGAAAGGAGTTTTGTGACTTCAATACATCTTAAAGGTGGGGTGTTTCAGGAAAGAACCAGCCCGAAAATGATAAAACTTGACCCAAAGGTGTTGAGGTGTATCACACACTTTACCACCGAGCCACAGGCGTTTTACGCTTCTGACACCCCTACACCCTTCAGGAAAAAAGCATGCAATGGGTTCATAATTTGTTCCCACTTTTATTACTTTTCTTAAGCGTTCTTTAAATTTACCATTATACTGCCTAAGTAATGCAATATACCTGTATTAGTGGAGCTCTTCATAGCAGTAAACAGGCGGTCTGCACCTAAAACGTTTATTGACAAACAAATCACAAAACTGCAGAAATGTGGAAAATTTTTATTATGAACAAAACACATCCATAAAACAAGGCACAAGAAGCTTCTCCAATGAATTCCTTACTGCCATCCAAAGAACTAAAAATTTTAAGGTACAACAGCACCATACCTGCTTTTATTGGGTTTATGGTGCTGCAAGAATAAGGTTCCATAGCACTTACTCTACCTCCCAATTTTTTCAGAGCAAACAATGAAAAATTCATGCTTGTGCAGCCTTATATACCAGCCTGAAGAAGGCTTGAACTGTGACGCTAACTCCCAGGAATAAGCAAAAAGCAAACTAAAGGCAACTTATGCTGAACACCCATATTCCTAACATTATGGCGCAGTTGTGGAGTGAGCCGCAGTGGTAAGCCTGCTGAGTAGCCATCCTCCCTCGACGAACAGGTTCTCAGCCACCTCGGGATTGTCTTCGGTGAACAGCATACATGGTGCGAGTCTGCATTTTAGACAAAAACAGTAAAATATTTCATACCAGTTTACACTGTTCAATGTTGCTGATAAATTCCAACATATTGCTCATTAACAATGTGTTTTATTATGCATGCTAACGCTAACAGAAAGAAGAAAATCTGCCCATGTGGCGAGCAAGCACCAGCTGTTATTTTTTGAAACATTCCAAAGAGGCCACTGTGGTTTAGAGAAAATTGCTCTAAACGGCATTATACAAACAATGTTTTAGCTAAAAAGCTAGATGTTATGAAATGGAACGAAGGTGGTCAGGTTATGCAATTAATTCTGCACGAACTGCTACAAGCTAGTGCAAACCACTGGCCTGTCTGGAGGGTAAACTGACTATAAAAGGCACAAAACACCATGACAATAAAGACGAAAATAGCGCACTTGAAAATGCTTTAAAATAAACCGAACAACAAGTAATGTGCAAAATTCACTGTAACAACAGAAAGCACAGTATCTGATCAAAGTCAGCAACACAACCCCTTCCATGAGAGTGGTCAGCTGCAACTAATGCAAAGCATGCATTCATTATTATATCAAGCAAGTGACATCTTGAAAGGCAGGCAACAGTGCTAAGTTAACATATCTCCCATATCTGCAGCCAGTAAACTCAAAAATCCATCAAGAAAGATTTGCACAAGGCCACTAAACTACTACAAGAAAAGGAGCTGGGCCAGTTGGTGCATGAATCTTTGCAAAACCACGCAGGATAACACGACACAGACAAGACAGGTGCAGTGATAACTGAGGAATTCATTGTTTAGTTTGCAATGAATACAGAAAGCATCATCCAAATTACAAAGAAGGAAAGTCATGGAATCGTCATTTTGTCAAATCTGTCGTGATTATTTATCCAGGTAGTCAATTTCTTTTTCCTTAGAGTTAGTGATGATGTGCTTAAACAGGTTGAACAATTCTTATGTACCATACACATCTCTTGCATTTCCTCAGAATTTTACATTGTCGAAAGTGTGATAGACACTCACAGTCCGATATGTGTCTTGGTAGCTTGCTACGATATCCTTTCTCAGTATTGCCGATATGTTGCATTAGATAAATGTTAACACGCTGACCTTATTTCCCAACACAGGACGCTCCGCGTGGCGGATAGATCTTGTAAACTAAGCCACTGTCGCATGTCGTGAATTTGTTTCTGTGCTTCGTCTTACGCTGGGCTGTTTTTGAAGCACCTTTGCTAGGAGCATTGCGTACTACATTCAGCTACTTTCTATGAAAAAGCAAATGAAGCCACTGAAAAGAACTTCCACAAGCTGCAAAAGAAGGTCAAGCCAACAACTTGACCAAACTAGGGCTGGTTGTGAAGAAGAGTGAGGGCCTATGCCTGAATGCCTTCTTTATGGCAAAAACACGGAACGATAACTGGCCTTTCAGAGTAATTGTCTCTGAACAAGGATCGTGGCAGCAACCCTTAGGGCAGTATCTGCAAGAATTGCTCTCCTAGCTCACCATAGAAGACCTTTTCCTGGTAAAGAAGCCAGAAGTGTCCACATTCCTCTTGAACAGCCGTCCAGAAGGAGTGTCTTCTCATTGTCATCAAGGACTAACATTACACGCTGCCACATTCCACCTTGTTTGAGACGGTAAGAGAAGGCATTGATTCAATGGGAGCAGCATGATTCCAGAACCAATGCAGAATTAATGCTGATAGATTCCTCGAGTTGCTAGCCGTCTGTTATTTTAGTTTAATTATCTGCACATACAATGGCAAGGATTATGCACCAGTTCCTGCGTTGCACTAATTCTCATTGTCCTGCTAGCCTGTCAAGATAGCGAACTATTAAAAGCTTTGCTTATCACCAATTTGATAATGACCTCCCGATTTTTGGACGACTTCCTAGTAATCCACAAGCTTCATAAACAAGGGCAACACAACGGCATTG
Source organism: Amblyomma mixtum (assembly GCF_055824585.1). Taxonomy (NCBI): domain Eukaryota; kingdom Metazoa; phylum Arthropoda; class Arachnida; order Ixodida; family Ixodidae; genus Amblyomma; species Amblyomma mixtum. The sequence continues at coordinate 20,888,905 of NC_143012.1, forward strand.
TTCACATATTCAAGACCTTCTCCGAAGTCCTTGCTGGAGGTACAGCTTCTCGATCTATGGCTGCACATCAGAGGCCCATATGTACTGGTGTTATGTCCCACAGTCGAAAAAAAGACTGTTGCTACTGGCACACTAAAAAATGTCTCAAACAGATTGTTATTGACTGTCAGCAGGAAAGCGTTGAGGCCCAACTAACATAGTTACCTGAAGCTGGTTTCCCGGATGACCTCGTCTGCAGCCTTGGCTTGAAGATAATGAAAAAAATTTGCTGATCCACCCCAACGAGGCTTCAGAAAGAACGGAAGTTAGCTGTGACGGCATATGTGCATGGTATCAGCCACGCGCAAGAGAAAGTGGTCAGGCGAGCTGGTGTGAACTTAGTAAACAAGGTGCCTAAGTCACTGTCGCATGCTGTGGATTTGACAGCCTTCTTTTATACCAGGCTGTCTTTGAAGCACCCTAGCTGGGCGTGTTGCATACTAAGTTCACACCAGCCTGCCTGACCACTTTCTTTAGTGCGTGGCTGATACCATGCACCTATGACCTTAATCACCGTGTTGCCCACTACCCTCCCGGCTTCCACGTACTCCCCTGGCTCCCTGCGTACCATGTGGGCCTGGGTGAGAAGCTGCTGCCTCGTTACGCGGGTCCTTACCGCGTCTTCTCTTCAGGCAACTGAGCAATGTGACCTATGAAATCACGTCCCTGCACTCCCGCACTGTTCCCCCGGCCCACTCCACAAAGCTCGTGCACGTCACCTGTCTTAAGCCCTACCATTCACACCACCTTAGGGCGCCCAGGGGCTGTGCTTCCTTCCGCGAGGCGGAGGGGGTAGTGCTACAGTGCAAGTTGCAAGGCGAAGAGGACGTTGTTTTGACACTGGGCAGTTGACGACAACAGGCACGCTGCAGCTAGCGCTCGGAGTGACTTGGTTTGGGGTGCCTTCTGAGTGCAACCCGTCGCGCCTGCTGCTGAGCTAAACCCCATAGTAATATGCTATGACAGCTATGTTCCATTCTTTCTGAAGCCTTTTACAGGTAGACAGGCAAATTTCTTTATCCTGAAGCCAAGGCTGCAGATGAGGTCATCTGGGAAATCAGCTTCAGGTAGCCATGTCAGGTGGGCCTCAAGGAATTCTTGCTGACGGTCAATACACGAGCTATTTAGGATATTTTTCAGTGCGCCAGTAGCAACAGCCTTTTTTTCGACCTTGGGAAGTAACGCAAGCACATATGGGTCTCTACAAAGTACAGCCATAGATCGGGAAGCTGTACCTCCAGTGGCATTTCTTTGGTCAGCTCAAAGTTAGCAAGAACTTTGGAGAAGGTCTTGAAGATGTCAACAATGACTTTGTGTTACCCTTGGTAATGAAGCTTGTGGGTTACTAAGAAGTCATCCCCAAATCGGAAGGTCATTATCAAACTGGCGCCATGCACAGCTTTTTAATAGTTGGCTATCTTGACAGGCTAGCTGCACAATGAGAATTAGTGCAACGCTGGAACTGGTGCATACTCCCTGCCACTGTATGCACACATCATTAAACTTTACATAGGTAGAACGGAAGTAGATGGTTAGCAACTCGAGGAATCTATCCGCATTAATTCTGCACAGGTTCTGGAATTGTACTGCTCCCACTGAATTAATGCCTTCTGTTATCGTCTCAAACAAGGCAGCATTTAGCAGCGTGCAGTCTTAGTCCTTGATCAGAATGAGATGACAACTCTTCTGTACAGCTGTTCGAGAGGAATGCAGACACTTCTGGCTTCTTCACCAGGAAGAGGTCTCCCACGGTGAACAAGGAGAGCAATTCTTGCAGATACTGCCCCAAGGGTTCCTTACTTGATCCTTGTTCAGCGACAATTACTCTGAAAGGCCAGTTATTGTTCCGTGTTTTTGCAATAGCGAAGGCATTCAGGCATAGGCCATCACTTTTCGTCATAGCCAGCACTAATTTGGACAAGTTGTTGGCTTGACACAAGTTTTTAGGTTTCGTTCTTCACTGTTTGGCGCTTAACCTTCTTTTGCAGCTTGCGGAAGTTCTTTGCGATGGATTCATTTGCTTTTTTTGCAGAAAGTAGCTGAACGTAGTATGCAACGGGCCAACACAAGATGAAGCACCGAAACAAATTCACAACATGCGACTGTGGCTTCGCTTACGAGATCCCTCTCTCATGCGAAGCGTCGTATGTTGGGAAATAAGGTCAGCGTGTCAACATTTGTCTAATAGAACAAGTCGGCAATACTGAGACAGGATACAGTAGCAAACTAGCAAGACGTGTCGAACTGTGAGTGCACCCCCCACTTTCGATGATGTAAAATTCTTAGGAAATATAATTAACAGCTCATGCCGAGATATAAGAGACGTGCATGACACATAAGAATTGTTCAACCTATGGAAGCACATCATCACTAACGCCAACGAAAAAAGAAATTGACTATCTGGATAAATAAGCCCAACAGATTTGACCAAATGATGATTCCATGACTTTCCTTCTTTTGTATTTTGGATCATATTTCCTGTATTTATAGTGAGCAAAGCGATAAATTCCTCAATTGTTAGTCAGCGCAGTACCTGTGTGTTCCTGTCAGTGCCCTGTTACCCTGCACGCTGCTTTGCCTAGACTAATATACTATCACACATTAAGAGATGAAGTCTACATCTGGAAAAAGACCACAAGGGGTTCCAAGCTGTTTCCTTTCTGGTTCGCGTTTCCTTTCTTAGAGGCATACATGCACCATGTAGTGAACAAAAGTACAAAGTAGATAAATAGAATTGATCATCTTGCAAATATCACTACTGTAAAATGGTGTTAACAAATGGCCACATTCATCCTTAGGCCAGATCCGCATTTCATCTGTCATTACATATGAAACATGAAACTACGAAGCAGCCAGGTGAATGAATACATTTTTCCCAGAAATTTACCAAAGGTACACACAGTGATACCATTCCAGTGGATCAGTTGAGTATACTGCTCAGGAGCAGCAGTATTCACATGGGGTGAATGCTAGCAGCAAAAAATATTGGCAATGCAATACAAGTTTGCATACAAGATGCGAAATAAACGGCATGATATGGAACCATTCCAATTATGCAAGCAGAAAAAATTGCATTCAACCTACACTGCAATATTAATTGAGCTACAAAAATATTATAAAGGCTTCTTCAAATCAGCGCCATTGGGTCATTCCATGCCAACTGTTCCAGGCTTAGCACTGAATCTTCTATTTCTTTAAAAAAATTCATGGCTTATTGCATTACCTAGGCAAACATTATCCCAGCTTGTTTTAGGCGGAGTAATTTTTTCCCGACGTGGCCGCCATTTCATGTTTGAAAGTGATAGCCAAACCTAACCTTGCAAAAAAATTTATAAAAAGAAACGTTCTTACGCAGGACTATGAAGTTTCTGTTATATAAATTAAAGGTATTCCATATCCAATGCAGTAAATTGAACTTATTTTGTTTTAAATAAAACATGTAATAAGTACAAAATATAAAAATTTGAAATCTTTTATCAAATTTCATGTTCTCAGAGTAGTTATTCTATTTTCTAAGCTGTCGAGAAGGCAAAGGTGATAAAAATGTTTCAGAGAGCAAAACATGTAAGGCAAGACAGCGAAAGGATTCTAAAGTCGAGAGAATTTGCTTTTTGTGACATATTCAGTAGTCTACTACATAATGAGGTGATCTTAATTAAATTATGAAAGATAGAAATTTAAACAGTACCATTTAATGGCATTTATTTTTAGTTTATTTGGGGCTCTTTTTTTGTTTTAAGCGAGAAAACAATCTTACAAGTTGAGTCCCTGCGTTCAACATCGACACTGCTCAGTGCTTCCTTTTCACTCCAGCACACTTTTCCACCAGCTGTAAATTACACAAAACCAGCACTCCGCTGCACGAATACAATGGTGTGCTGGTCTTCGATGCCACCAGCTTCGGCAATAAAGAAATCTGCTGAAGGATAGATTTACAAAAAGTAAAAATGAAGGAAGGGGCCACATGGCAGAACGGCTCTCGTTCCTCGACACAGGGAAGCACTGCTTGTGGTATGACCAATCAGAGTTAAAACCTCTACTACCATGAAAATTATTTAAACTTTTCAGTGGAATGGACTTTTTCACCTGATCACATGGGAAGAGCGCTTGTGACGGCATTGGTGGAAGTGTGAGGCCCCCTGCAGCAACAGAAAGCATTCAGAGGCCATTGAAAGGTTAAATACTGATCCTCTATAAGCTGTTTACATGGGCGGAGAAAACCATTAAGAGTGTCGTAGCTATCTGGGTGCTCCAACAAATGATTCAAGAAAACAAAGGTGAACTCACTAGGCGGTTTACAAGAGTGCTACCATTAAAATAAGCATTTTTCACCACATCAAGCCTTTTTTATCTCTCTCAATGGTGCACGCTGGACTTAAGTCATGCTCGAGTTCAAACTGACAAAATGTGAGCGAACATGCCAGCAGACATGTCAAAACCAAAATTTGAGGAGCATCCACATGGAGCACCGTGCAGCGAAGCTTTGTGTCTCCTTGATGCCGGCTCTAGTGTGCACCGCAGTGTCGAGCAAGCAGCCAGCAATGCTGGGGTTGAAGGTAGACTCAAATTGCGAAATTATTTTCACGCCTAAAACGAAAATTGCTCCAATTAAAATTTTAGAAATGTCACAGCCATTAGAAAATAAATGAGGCCAACCTCACTGAGCCACTGGCGGCTGAATATGCCTCAAAAATATTTTTTTTCAGCTGACTGACATGCCTTGCATTTTTTTCATCTCTGAAACACTTTTATCACATTCTTTGCCTTTTGGATAACCCAGAAAAATAGTTGAAATGACTGTTATGAGAACATAAATTGAATAAAAAATATCAATTTCCAATATTTTTGTACCTTCTTTCATGTTTTATACATGAGTCCAATTTATTGGATATAAAAGCACGTCCTTTATTTATATGAAAAAGTTTCAGTCATGCATAAAGCGTTTATTTTTAACAAGTTTTTTGTAAGACTTAGCTTTGGTATTGCTTGTAAACATAAGACTGTGGCCACGACACGAAACTTCTTTTTTTCTGCCAAGAACATGCTTTAAAAATCTTTGTCATGGTAATAAAATAAGCCATGATTTTTTTGTTTCTGTAGGAAATCAAGTGCAGTCGAGTACAAAAGTCTGGATAACGTGGCGTGGAATCACCTTATTCAGTATTGCACAGCAACACAATACACAGCCTACTTATCACCAGGCATATAGCAGCTTCCATATAGGTCAATAAATTGGCTGGGCTGTAAGAGGCTTCTGTAACACTAGAAAAATTACAATTACAAGTTACAACGAGGACACCAATCTGAATCTTTACATTGTGCAGATGTATAACCGTGACACTGAGAACTCCCACTCCCCTACGCACTTGGATGGTGGTATTGTTCCTGCCAGTCTACCAAATATAGTCCCCGCAATATAATGAGTCTAGCATTTTGCCCTCTGTAGACGTGAGCAGGAAAGGAGACTTAATGCAGGTAATAACAAACATAAGCATCCTAAGAGCTTGGTAAGCTTGCAAAATTTAAGCTTGTTCGGTTCCAAAGATATGCAATAGCAACCTGAATGGTCATTCATTCAAACCATGCGAATGCAATGGGTAAAATGGCTCCACAATGTAAAAGGTTACTTTCTTGAGCTAGTCGGTACATGTTTGTCAGCATGAAGGGCACAGCATGACTATAATGGTATGAAAGAACAAGACAGACTAGGCGCTGACTCAAGACTGACGATCTTAATTGCTGCCACACAATAAACAGGTGAAAAAAGAGTATAAACAACATTTTTTTTCGCGACAGTTTGCCAGCTTGCAAAACATGTGGCACTGCATTAAAGATTGACTGCGAAAGGCAAAAATGCTGGCGAATAAAAACAAAAAAAAAATGTTTAAAAATGTAGAAGAAACTGTTACCCTGCCGTCTAAGCTGCTGAGGTAGCCTATACTCCGTCTCACAAGATGTTTGCAGCACTACGAAAGGTAGAGCTCTCTCGTCCAATCAGGATGGCGCGCACTAAATTAGTGTGTTCCTACGCGCCTGTGGCTCAATCCACCTGATGTCCAGGTGGCTTCTTTCTACCTCTAGCAGGTGGCACTTGATGTCTTTTTATTCTATTTTGGTTTGTTTTTGGACAGGCGGACGCCCGTTCCAAAGGGACTAGCCCCACTTTTTTTTTTTTGTCGCAACCTGTTCTGATCAGTTCCTCTGTTGTCGCGAAGCCACCTGCTTCGCCTGCTTGGGGAAATAGCGCACTGTCGATGTAGAGCACACAGGAGACACAACAGACTCGACCGACGCCATGTTGGAAAGTGGCAACGCATCACTACCTCGCAGCAGGACTCCGCAGAGCTGTGTCCGTACGGGCTTTGTCTGGTAATATCACCAGTGATTGAAACACTCTCTACCATTTAAATATACCTGTCCAAACCATGTTTTTAGTTGCAATGCTTATTGTTTTGATTAATAGTCATACGCTCCTCAAATATTCAAGGGACTATTTTCCGCGTTTCTGCAGTCCTGATTGGACGAGAGAGCTCTACCTTCCGTAGTGCTGCAAACATCTTGTGAGACGAAGTATAGTTCTTTGCATCTGAGCACAACAGAATGTTTGCAGATGCATTTGTCTTGCTCCTGACGGATAAAACGCATCAACAACAATCTCCCGCGTGTGCTGGTCCTTATGCGTGTACAGTATGGTTGTACGGCTGAAAGCAGAGGTGCAGTTTTCACACGACAGCCAATATTTGACCATATTGCTTTCAGGAGGTGGTTTTAAGGGGCTCTTGTGTTCGCTCAGACAGTCGTTTAGGCATGTCCTGTTTGACTGATAGAGCACGTTCCGCGGGATAGCTCACTTCTGTGCGCCACATTTTTGGGGCACTTGTACATAAGAGAATTCTCGGTTCTTTTCGCATTCTGCAGGTGGCAACCCTTCACGGTTGACACTCTTGCGGAGATATTGCAATTTGCTTGGAGCAGAGAATACTACTCGCACACCAGGCCTAGCTCCTATTCTTTTCAAATTGTGAGACACTCGTGGAAAGGACGCGTTCACAAGCAGAAGTACTATCGCGCTCAATATGAGTTGCAACGCGCGGTCATCGACCGGGGCTCGTTCCGTGGTGTGCCTCCTCCAAACAGTCGCTCGGAATTCTGGGAAAAACTTTTTCCTGAGCGGGGGTGCTGTTGTTTCCTGGAACAGCAGTTTCTCCCAGAATTCCGAGCTACTGTTTGTAGGAGGCACGCCACGGAACGAGCCCCGGTCGATGACCGCGCGTTGCAACTCATATTGAGCGCGATAGTACACAGGACTGTGTACTTCTCCTGCTTGTGAACACATACTTTTTGAGAGGAGGAGATTAAGACATTATGTGGTAGCGCACTTTTTATCACCAAATGCTAGTACCAAGTTCGCAGGGATATGGTAGCCGCAGCTGGCAAAGGACTGCCTTTGCCCTGCAGTGGGTGTAATCAGGATGATGATGATGACGAGAAAACTACGTTTAACGACACTCAAACTGGTTTGCAATAACCCCATGCTGACAATGAACTAGCAAGGATGTACAAATAAATGAGGGCATGGTTAGGCTATGTACCCTGTTTCATGAAGCAGCCTGATGAAGGAAAGAAGGGAAAATGGCCCAAAAAAGAACCTAGCATACAACATAAAAAGAAGCTTGCAGCAAGAACTAGAACACACCTTTGCTTCCATACTGCTCGTGAATATTTCCCAGCGGCAACAAGGTGCAAGCTGTGGCTGTGGACTCCCATGTGGATGTAGATGTTTCCCCTGCAGACATCCATTTAATACCATCACGATTAGAGGCCGCCAAAATTCAGAAATTAGGTCACTACGGCCAAACAATGAAGCTTTTAAAAACTTGAAAAAGCAAGCTAAATATACCTAGCTGGCACAGCACTGGATTCTTTAATCTGGATGCCGTTCTAAAAACAATTAAAAACCAAAATAGATAGCAGCGTCAACAAATTTATACAAAAACATGGCCTGATGCACAAACGATCAGTGGTCAGCGCCTGCAGCACACAAAATTGAAAGCTTATCTCAGACGTCACGCTGACGCAACGCATTTTACGCACAGATACGGAATAGACCTTACGCACGGGCGGAAAAATTACCACGTGCAGATAAACCGTAGGACAAGGAATTTGACGAAATAGCGTTAAACGGCTTTAAATTGGACAGAACACACATACTAGAGCTCTTAAGTAGCATGAGGCAGTACTCTGTAACATTCGTTTCGTCAAAACAAAAACAGCTCTGAGTAGAATCATTCTCGGCGAACTCTGTTCAGTGCTGCTTCTCTTCCTGGATACATGGAAAGAGCTGCCTGTCTGCAGATCTTGGCACTTTGGTACTAGAAGCGGCAAGTCTTGAGGCCGCTCTTCCATAAAATATGCTTTGAATAATGCAAACCAGCATGCATGAAGACATAGTATTGCTTACCATTCGAGGCAGGTGTGTAGTCGTGCCGAGCTGATGAAGTGCGTCTCCAAGTCACGGCAACGCTAGTTTTTCATTAACGCCGACTTCAGGACGTTTCTACATTACAAAATACATTCTGGTGCATAAACAGCGCACATTATAACTTCGCCCGTGATTTCTGATATCAAACCTTTAAACCGTGAGCGAGCGCCGGCCTTTCTGCCAATCTACAACAAAGAAACGCATTCGGCAGAGCCTCCAAAGGCTGCTTCTGTTCCGATACGTGAGACACGAGTACTTGGACAGCAGTGAACGAACCTACGCACTACTCCAGTTATATATGCACAAAAAACACTTCAGTTCAACACGGTACCTCGAAAAACGCGGTCGAAAGCGCAGTTCACGTCAACTGCTGAAATCCGCACACCACGACCGACGCCACACCATACACAACAGGCAGGAAAAAATCAACAAAGGCCCGACGGTACCAATGGCCGCCTAGCGGCGGAAATGTAGTTTCACTTTCAGTTTTGAATTCAGTTTATTGGGTTTTTTACAGTGCGTACGGAAGCTAGAATGTATTTGCATCATCGGAACAGCATACGCAACGATTGCCAACCGTTACCAGTTATGGAAAATGCGAAGTGATTAAATTAGATATATTTCTTCGTATTCAAAAGTTACCATGAATTGGCCCCCTTGCCGTTTCTTTCTTTTTACGTTCACTCCAGCGGCTGCATTTCGATGGTGGCGAAATATATATAAAAAAGTGTAGCCTATATCGTCGTCGAAAGTGGAGGGAGCATGAAATGTATGGCAGTCACGGCGTAGCATATTTTGGGACGGCACCCCCACCGTCAAGCGACACCTTCGAAGGGCCGCACAGGGACGGTGCCAGGGCATTCGTGGTGAGGAGGCTCAGAGAGGTAGAAGATGAGCGGGAGGGCGCTATGTTATGATGGATAGGCATAATGCTCCAAGGCCTGTGGCATTGCTCTTCATAAACTTAAATTAATTAACAAAACGCAGCGGTGATTGAGAGCAACACATAAGGCCGAATGCCGACTGCAAGGTCTGATCGCGACAGATTTTTCTGCGGTCCAGTAGACCTTCAGCTCCCTTGGCGCTCTCATGGGCCCGCACAGCGTGCTTCCACTCGCGGCGCGCCTGTTACGAGATCAGCGGGAGGATCGAAATGTTCGCTTAAGGTTCTAAACGTTCTAGCTCATGTTCTCTGTCCTGTGCGCTGCTGTGCGTAGACGATGTTCGCTAGTTTGTCCAGAACGGAAACTGGAAGCACTAAATGCCTAAATTGTCCGTGTGTTGTGCGAATGTCAGTGCACGTTAAAGGACCCACGATTGCCGAAAATGGTATGGAGTCCTCCACTACGGTGTCTCCGATAGCTCAGGTTTAGCTTTCAGACATTAAACGCTGTATACCGCAGCATTTAACTTTTTTGTATAATGGGTTTGCACAGGTACCTTCTGCTACTCGCTCAGTTTTGGAGAGCTACGTACGTCGGGGCAAAATAAAATTTTTGTTTTCTTCCCTTTGCTCTTTGAGCTTCTCAAGCTCTTCTGGGACCCTAATTAACTTCAGGTCTCCATCATTACCTTTCTTCCAGTTGACACAGAGGTTACTTCAAGAAATTGCTAATTTTGGTCTTGTTTTTTGCGCGTAGTTTCGTGCGTAAAGTAGAATGATTTCGCGCTGATAGTACTCCGTTTGAAAAATATGCAGGGTGTTTCACGTAACTTGAACCAAAGATTTAAAAAAAGCGGTACACCGCAGCCAGCTGAAACAAACGATGCATTGTTCGCCATCATGTGGCGCTCCTCAGAATATTTTGTATTGCGCTTAATTAATTAACTAAGATGAATTATGCAATTTTTCATATATTCACTTTAGTGCCAAGACCATTACGTTAGGTTGTAGAGCAGGTTTATAAACAACGAATACAGTTTATTGTAGCATCGTATCTCCTACGGGGTCCTTTTTTCCGGCATCTAAAGAAAGCCCGCGAAATATGAAAAGATACCACGTGACTACGCTCGTGCGCTACCAAATTGCAACGCTCTCAACGGCGTTCTCGAGCAAACTGAGCATGGAAACTGAGTGTGCCCGCTGACCGTGGCGAAGTGAACGGCCGCCGCTCTTAGCAGCGGCTTGACAGTCACTTTCCGCAGCGGCGCGGCGGCCGTAATAAAATCAATAACTTTTTTTTTTTTTCAGCTGCGAGTGAACCAATATTTTTCTCGCCGCTGCATGTATGTTCTCGGGTGCGAAAGATGTAAACCATGCTCAAAGTGCAATCCTCAAAAGCGCATACTATCGCCCCCGTCAGAGCGTTTGTACTGCCTTCATAATTAGTTAAGTTGGGATCGCCATGTGGAATGTTGCCTTAACAATCGCGTCGATGCATCAGTGAAACGTGGATAAAATGCCGAAAACGCATGTTACTGCTTCACACGTGCACGTGTTGTTGTCACAGTAACCACGCCAACACATTTTGTCCCATAAAACGCACGAGCTACAGCTATATTTTATGTTTTTTACAGTTCCCTTCCCCAATTAGTCCGGCATGCTTAACTGAGGTGAAGCCAGCTTTACATTTTTTAAAGGAACACCCTTGCCTGCACTGGCGGGTATTTTGACCATATGCACCCGCCCCTGAAATGCTAGGTTGCAGACGGGTGCAGGACGGGTGCACGAGTAACAGAAACTCCTATTTTGTCGGGTGCGAGGGTGTGTTAGTCAGTTTGTTCCTTTAAAGGTGTGAAATTTTTTACAGTGTGGGAAGGAAAGGAGGAGGTGGGAGTGAAAGAAAAATGAGAGAGACAGATGTGCTGTATAGTGGAGAGCTTCGGAATAACTTCGACTACGTGGAAATCTTTCACGTGCACTGACATTGCACAGCACATGGAGAGAGAGAGAGAGAGAGAGAGAAAACTTTATTTACAAAGGAATTCGGGGCACGCCCCAGGGTCCCCGCACGACCCCACTGCACTCAAGTGTTTATGTTCCTGAGGTCCATAACACTGGCAGCACGGCCGGTGCCAATGGTCTGCACGGCCGGGTCCTCCGAATGCAGCAGGGTCTCCCAGTCCTCCCAGGTCTTGAGGTTCTCTAGGTCCCGCGGGGGAGGGTCCGCCGGGCAGAGGGAAAGGATGTGGAGGGAAGAAGCGAAGGGTTCTGGGCATAGGGCGCAAGCAGGAGTCCTGGACATGGACATGGACATGGACATGGACGCCTTTTGCATTTCGCTGCCATCAAATCGCAGCCGCAGCGGCCATTCAAACCCTGGTGCTACAAGAAAGGGGGGGGGGGTTAACAGCTTTACCCGGAGGGCGCGTTTGGGGTGAGGAGGTCAAGCGGTAGCGGTGTAGTTAAGTGTGGCGCTACTTGCAAATCGTCAAGGGGCTTTAGTTACGGCAAGCCCCCAAAACCTAGACCACGGTGTAAGAATATATATTCTTACATAGACTAACGCTTTTAGTTTCCTCGGCTACACCAGGTGTCGCATGAAGCTCAATTTAAATAAAGTAAATTTTTAAAACATCGCGGGAATTTCGAATCTTCGGCTCACCCGCTAGCGCAGGAAAAATTTAGCACGTCGGTTTTTGCAGCGCATAGGAACAGTAGCCAACCTCTATGAATAGGCTCGCGCCCCGTCTCCCGGCACTCCAGAGTTTGCCCAGAGTTAAGGCCCGTTCACACTTGCCCAAAAATCCGGCGAGCGAAGCGTATTCGCTCGCCGCAAAAACAAGGACCTGTTCTCACTTGTTCACGCGCGAGCGAGGCGGATCCGCCGCGCCGCTGCTGTTTCTCGCTTTTCCACACCGCGTCGCTGCTAGCGGCTTACACAGATATAGTGAGAAAAGAGCATAAATTTACGCTGTCTACGTACCATAAGCGTACGCATGCTTTCGTACGTTAAACGCAGGCACATTCTCACTTTTAGTTCAGCGTATGCTAGCTCGGACGGAAAAATAAACTCAGCTATAGTGGCGCCATCTGGTTGTCAGGGCGGGAACCATTACTGTCAACAAAGCGACTCTGCTGTTAAGCCTAGAAGCGGTGGAATCGTCACTCTGAATAAAAAAAAGAAAGCAAATTTATCACTTATACGTTTTCTTGGAGGCGAGGTGAGAGGAAGCGAAAGACCTGAGCCGCATTTCTGGCCAGTGAACACACTGAAAAAGGCAGCAACAACGAGAATTCAATCCGAAGCGGGGGGTCCGGCTTCGAAGTGCGCCGCCATGTTTGTCGCCGCGCGGCGTCAATGGGTCCAGCCCGATCGCCCTCGCCGCGCCGCTTTCCGCGTCGCTCGGCGTCAAAAGCGGCCGAATCCGCTTCGCTCGCCGGATTTTTGGGCAAGTGTGAAATCCGTACTGTGTTTGGTGGGGTTCACTAGTGGTGCCTGACAGAGGGCGTTAACGGAGTTGTCGAAAGCTGTGCTTGGGAGCGGTCACGGGGAGCGGTTAAACGGCTAGAAAGTTTCACAGCAGTATGTGCATCAGGGGACTTATTCGGCGCAATCCACATCCGTTGTGTCGTACTGTGTCAATAAAAAACTCCAAATCTTTTTTTTTTTTTTGCCGCCGCCGCCGTGGTTGCTCAGTGGTTATGGCGCTCGGCTGCTGATCCGAAAGACGCGAGTTCGGTCCTGGCCGCGGCGGTCGAATTTCGATGGAGGCGAAGTTCTAGAGGCCCGTGTATTGTGCGATGTCAATGCACGTAAAGAACCTGGTCGAAATTTTCCAGAGGCCATCACTATGGCGTCCCTCATAGCCTGAGTCGCTTTAAGAGGTTAAACCCCATGAACCAAACCTTTGCTTTTTTTACTTTCTCGTTAACTTGTTACCCAGTAGGAGTGTTATTCAGGTTGGCAAGTCACCTAACTCACCAAAATGCGCGTAGTTCATCACGCCACAGGTGACAACAAAAACTTTACTTCTGCAGCCGGGCGCTGTGTCCCAATAGCAGTGAATGAATTTTTTCAGTCTGACTGCTTCCAAGTATAGTCCCGGGGTCACGTCGAAGGACGACCTGAGCCGCTGATTACAACGAGTGCACGGCAGCCCGTACCGGAACCGGAAATTACGATAGCAGGAGGCGTGCAGAGAGAGGCCAATGGCTTATTTCCTTTTTTTTATTTGTTATCCGACCAGCATGGCTTTGGGCATGAGTAGTGCAGATTTCTATTAGTGCATTTGTCGTTTAAAATGAAGAGCTAGCCCTAATTTATTAGTACAATGCTTCGCAAGGATGCAGAGCACATATGTGACTTTACTACTGAAATGAACGCACGCAGACATTTCCCTTCTTCGGCTTGCTATGCCTGAGATTTGGATGATCGCGGTCACGTAAAAAGGAATGAATCGAACGAAGAAAAAGCCAAGGCGGCCGTATATTAGACAATGAAACGCACCTCGCAAAATTGATAGCGGTGTTCAGCTTAAGCTTGAAAGCCACACACTACTCGGAGTATTCAGCATTTTTTTTTTATTCATTGTGATGTCGATCATTGGAAAATTAGTGGTGCAGGCACTTTCTAAGTAAAACGTAATTTCGAATGGAGTAGGAGAAAAGACAACGGCATCGTCCTGGTGATGCCTTACACCTGCTGTAACACATCAAGCCGGTTCATGAGCCGCATACTGTCACGAGCATGTGATGGCAGGGAAGATGCGACTGCCTGCTGAGGCCATCTGTTTGTACGACGGATTTGTGCTCGTGAAACAGAAAAAAAAATAGAAGTAGAGAGAACAACTAATGAGAACACGTCATCGGAGCAGCCGACAGGCGTACTCGTCTGAACTTGATGCCGGTGTCCGCAGCGGACCGACATTCTATGTGCATATGAGAGAAGCCAACAGCCACAGAAACCGAGGGGCACAGGAGATTTTTAAATTTATTTATTCATTTTGTGGTGTTGATCAATTTAGAATATTACAGAATATGTAATTATCGCTTAAAGCTAATTGATTAGAAAAGCAGAAGAAAAAACAACCACATGCCGCCGGTGGGATCCCAACCCACGACCTCCGAATTACGCGTCCGGTGCTCTACCGCTGAGCTACGGCGACGGCTGTCTGACCTTCTGCTTTCGGGGGTATTTATGTTTACATGTTACCTAACCTTGAGAGTGTTCATCAGCGCCACCCACGTTCATAAGCGGCGGACGTAGTACGTCCTGAGTTACCGCTGGTGTGACGTGGCACGTCATCGAACGACGAGGGTGGAAGCTGTGTGAGAACCCTCTTATGCCTCCTATGGCATCAAGACCCTTTCCGACGGACATAGGTAATCAAAGGGAGGTAGCCAACATTTGAAATTCCAGCGGTGACATTGAGTGTTCGGCGCCACACGCCTTGTGTTGGCAGTGGAGCAAACAAGAAGCGTTTGTCCAGATTTCCTGGCCTTGAATATCACAAACACAGTTTGAGGAGAATAAAAAAAAATGCCGTCATTTGTGACTGTGCGCACAGGGCTTAAGTACGGATACCACTGCGGCAGTCTAGTGGTTTGAGCATCCGGCTTTTGTACGGGACCGCATTGAAAAGCTTTGTTACGCACGAGCCGCTAGCAGGAGAGGAGAAAGTGGGAGGAAGAGCACCTCATACCGCTAATGAGCACTTGAATTGTTATGCCATCTCAGGCGTAGCGAAAATAAAACTAAACATATCTTAGTGCGGCGATAGTGCAAAAGTGTAGCCGCAGACTTATTTTTGCAGATCTGTGGAACTCACAAAAAGCGATCAATAGGTGCAATTCTAATTTTAAAAAAAACCTGGCCTACGATTACGCTTCTCAGTAATGCAATTTTGGGGGCGCAGCAGCTGCGCTATTTGAACCATAGGCGAGCGCATACAGAACCCGCAGTACCGCAGTGCCAGACAGAAGCGCGCACAGCGATCCGCTGCCGCAGAGTACACTGGCGCCATCTCTGAGCGAGCGGCGGCAACTGGCTCTCCTCGCGATGCGCTCATCGCATGCCATTTTGATGACGTCATCGATGAATAGACGACAGCGCGTTCTTCTCTGGTAAGATCGGTCTTCCGATCGAAACGTCGAGTCGAATAAATATGTTTCGCAACCTGCCTTCACGCTGCTAGCTGTCAGACCCTCCTCCTCTCCCTTACCTCCTCGCGCTTGGTTACGCCGACGGCGAGGCACGCCCCTAAACCCAGGAATGGGCCCCCAAGAGCTGCGCGCTCTAAAGCAAGTCGTTGCTGTTACAGGGCTTCTGGAAAAAATGCTGCAATCTTTGCGGCCAGCGGACCGCACTACGGGGACACCAGGGTCCCCGTGCGGCCCGCGACCAGCGTGTTTGAGACTTCTGCTCTACCCTATGTTAAGAATTATACAGGTGCATGTTAGAAACCCAACGATGCCTCTGGAATTATCGACCCACCTTTTTGTAATGTG
This sequence comes from Amblyomma mixtum, assembly GCF_055824585.1. Classification (NCBI taxonomy): domain Eukaryota; kingdom Metazoa; phylum Arthropoda; class Arachnida; order Ixodida; family Ixodidae; genus Amblyomma; species Amblyomma mixtum. Next base: position 20,904,816 of record NC_143012.1, read on the forward strand.
AAATACACGCAGCTGCTCATCAGCACCATCGGTCTGGCCCTGGGTGCCTGCCTGTACGGGGCCATGGCCATCTTCGGAGTGGTCGCCTCGGAATGCGTGCCCGCGCACCTGTCGGGAACCTCGCACGCCATCGTCGCCTTCGGCGGAAGCCGTGAGTTCCTTCAACGCAAAAGTAAAAGAAAGATATTTGGAGAGTTATTTGGGGCTGCTTCCACAGGAGCAGATTTGTATTTGTTGCTTGCACATAAAAAAATAGAAGTGGTAAATGGTGACGTCAAGAGGGGACGAGGGATAGTGGGTGCCGCCCCAAAAATTCACCAGGTGCTTCCTGTAAACGTTTTAGTCCGTGCGGCAGGTAAGGGAGCATGTGACGCTGCCATTGCTACATCTATGTTCTTCTTGTAGCATTTTTTTCTTCGAGGAAGAACAGAGGCATCATGCTTACCTGAAATTCGAGTGTTTAAACCTCGAAGGGTCTTTTCTGTTAAAGGAGAGCAGCCCTTCATCACACGTCTGGGTTTGGTACGAACTGATTCTTCGCGCAAGCCTCCGCCTGTCCAGTGTCGCCCGCTCGTTTGAGTTTGCGGCCACTTGTCCACGCTTTGCAGATATACACTGCAGTGTTGACCAAATTCAGTTGTAGAGGTCCCGTAGCTGTCCAGTTCCTTCAAGGTGGCCGCTTCTTCTGAGTGAAGTTGGAACTGAACTTGTTCACAGTGCCACCATAATCAAATGCGTCTTTGTATAAGCGCTTTCCCTTCAAACTAGTGAACTTCTTTTGCAACGATTCATTTCGGTTTCATTTCGTATGGTCCCCAGCCGTTGCTCGCTGTTTTTGGTGCCGCAGGCCATTGCGGATGACGTCACACTGGCTGTGACGTCATGACCTACTTGAAAAATGCGCTATAGGTTCATGCCACAATGGCAGACCGGCGCCGACGCGTGTACGAATCTCGGAGCACGACGACGCGTTTCAAATACGTAAACACATTTTTACGGCACTATTTTCATCTCGATGGAAAAAAAATCATAAGTGGCTGTGCGACTACTTGGTGTATAGGCATATGTAAATGTACTGGAAAATATCTATAACGACTACAAAGCAACTGCAGTCATCATAGAGAAAGTAATAAAATACCATTAAGGGAGGGTGTCAGGGAGACACGATTTCTCCAGTACTATTCACCACTTGTTTACAGGAGGTATTCATAGATCTGGATTCTAAAGAATTGGGGCTAGGGCCGAATTATAGTAGTTTGCGATTCCTTAGTAGTTTGCGATTCGCTGATGACATAAACTAACTCAGGAGCGAATTGAAAAGTATGATCAATAACTTAGAAAAAGCAGAATGGTGGGCACAAAAATCAGTATAACTAAACAAAAGTAATATTCACCTGTCTTGAACTTAATATGAAAAATCAGTTCATGATAAGTAGCGAAGCTCTGGAACCGGTAAGGGAATACTTCTCAGAGCAAAGAGCGACCACAGATCCGAAACATGGGAGTGAAATAACTGAGAGAGTTGGAGCGCATTCGGAAAGTACTTTCAGATCATGAATGGCAGTTTACCAGTATTCCCGAAGAAATGCTACGCAAGAGCTCTATCTTACCGACATTCACCCATGAGACAGAAACCTAGAGGCTAACGAGGCCAACGCAGCGAGCTATGGAAAGGAAAATAATTGGTGAAACGTTAGGAAAAAGGAATAGAGCAGGGGGAGTCAGCTAACAAACGCGAATTAATGACATTCTAGTGAAAATCAAGAAAAAGCAGTGGGCATGGACAGGGCACGTAACGCAAAGATGAAATGACGGATAGTCTTTAAGCCTATCGGACTAGATACGAAGAGAAGGCAAGCGTAGCGGAGGGGGGTCAGAATGTCAGGTGGGAGGATGAGATTAGGAAGTTTCCAGGGATAAAGTGGCCGCAGATGGCACAGGACATGACTGATTAGATATGGGAGAGGTCTTTGCCCTGCAGTGGGCGCAGTTAGACTGATGATGGCTATGATAATGGTCACAGTGATGCAGCGGCCGGACTAGATGCGACGGCAGCGGCGACGCCGCGAGCAGATCGGCCGTTCGTGTGATCGGTCGCGTGCTTCCCCACTCCATGTCGCTTTCGTGATGTTTGATGTAACGATCAAAGCAAATGAAACGTCACAAAAAATTCAGGGGCCACTTTGGCTCTCTAAAGTGCTGCAAGGCGAAAGCATTTCCTGGCGCACTGTTTGGCATTGACTGCGAGACTGTTCGTGCTGTACTAGTGCTTTATTTGACTACACACTTTGACTACACATTGCAACTACACACTTTGACTGCCGACTTTGACTGCTTCTTTAGCACGACTCTCTCTCTCTCTTCTTCGATGAGTTCGGTTGTATCCATGGCTCTGTTCGCAGTAATGAGGTATGTAATGTGGTCACCCACGGACGCCTTACGCCCCATGTCGGAGCGGACGACAACTATTTTATTAGCTGTCGTCTGCTCCAAAAGGGGGCGTCAGGCATTGCGTGGGTGACCTCATTGCTTCGAATTCGCGCACTCTGACGTCACAACCATTTCGACCAACCGAAAAGCGTGATACCTCTGCTGACAACCTTCTGTCGACAACGATGAGGCATTACATTCTGAACTTCCCGCGCAGTGGGAGGAGTGATGTCCGGTCTCCCCCTCAGCCTGGTGGCCGAACACTACGGCTGGTCGGCGGTCTTCTTCCTCCTGGAGGTGGTCAGTGCCTTTACGGCGCTCGCTCTGTTCGCGGGCATGAACTTCGACACCAGGGTCAGACCCAGCGCAGCCACAGCCGCTTCCACCGCGAACGCTAACGTCGTGACCGTGGCGGCCCCCAGCGGCGTCGAGGCCAATCTTGACGCTACGCCTTCTGCGCAGGCGCAGCTTGCCGAGCCGTCGTAGTCCGCAAGCAGCGTTCTGGCAATTAGGATCCAGCACCGCATTTCGTGTGTTTTGCGAACTGACGGAATTTGAAAACGAGTTTTATTTGACAGAGGTTACGTTTACAAAGAACGAAAGCTGTCGAATTCCTCTTGTGTCGGGGGATTTCGACTCGGCACACGGATTGGACTGAGTCGTGTAATTATGATTTTGTGCTAGTTGCAGCGTTCGAGCAAGTAGCAAGCGTTAATTTCATGGCTGAAGTTAGTACTATTTAACACTTCGTTAATATTAACCGAAAATACTCATGTGCTGACTTTCGCACCGTCATCTGTGTACTTGCTTGTTCATTTTTATATAGGTAATAAAGCGATGTTTTTATGCGGTTTTAGGGTGAACCCGCTTGAGTGGATGTACGCCGCCGCGGTGGCTCAGTGGTTATGGTGCTCGGCTGCTGACCCGAAAGACGCGGGTTCGATCCCGGCCGCGGCGGATGAATTTCTTTGAAGGAGGAATTCTAGAGGCCTGTATACTGTGCGACGTCAGTGCGTGCACGTTAAGAACCCCAGGTGGTCGAAATTGCTGCGATGTACGTAGTGGCGACGGTACCAAACTGTCCGAATAAACGAATAAACCTTCCTAACAAACAGAATGGCGATGGTAGAATAGGAAAAGTTAACGTCTGCCTCCTTCGATGCCTATTTATAAATTTGAAAAGCACCAATGCCAGCGATATTGACGGCTTTCAAATAAAGGCGGTGAAGTGTGTTATCGATATTATTGCGCCGCATCTAGCATACATATTCAATCTGGCTCTTACATCTGGTTGTTTCCCGGACAGGATGAAAATCGCAAAAGTTTCAGCCCTTTTTAAGGGGGGCAATAAAAATGATGTTAACCAGTCTCAGTGCTTCCTGTATTTTCTAAGGGTTTAGAGAAGATTATTCTTTTGCGCATGAACAGCTTTTTCGTTAAACAGGACATGCTTTCAGATGGTCAACATGGCTTTCGCAAAGGCAGGTCAACAGAAACAGCATTATTAACTCAGAAGGAATTAATAACTTCAAATATTGATGAAGGCAGACTTACCCTCGGAATTTTCATTGACTACAGCAAAGCATTTGATCGCCTAAACCATGAAATATTACTAGACAAACTGTTATGTTATGGTGTCCGAGGAGTTGGTTTCGCTTTACTTAAATCTTTTCTTTTGAATCGTCAGCAGCGCGTTTCTACCGCTGAAGATAACTCATCACACAGATTACTAACTTTCGGCGTGCCACAAGGAAGTATATTAGGTCCCTTTCTTTTCAACATCTATGTCAACGATATCGTGCAATGCAATATACGGGCCCTACGCAGACGACACGAACATCTTTTTCACCGGTAAAAATGTAGACGACGTATTAATAGAAGCCAAAAAAGAGCTTGCAATAATTTGGGATTGGTCAAGTAAGAACTGTTAAAAATAAATAGCAATAAATCTAAGGCCATATTATTCATGGCTAGAGGCAAGCAAGCACAAATAGAAGAGAGAGAGAGAGAGAGAAAACTTTATTTACAGAGGAATTCGGGGCACGCCCCAGGGTCCCCGCACGACCCCACTGCACTCAAGTGTTTATGTTCCGAAGGTCCATAACACTGGCAGCACGGCCGGTGGCGATGAAAGGTTGGTTCTTGGAGATGCACCCATAGAAATTGTTAAGAAGCATAAAATTCTTGATCTGACCTTTGCTGCTGACATGTCATGCAATCATCACATTCAACCATTATCAAAGACACTATCTACATCAGTCGGCGCACTAGCACGGTGCCGTCATTTTCTTCCAGGTAGAGAAAAACTTCAAATTTATCATGCACTGTTTTCCTCTCGCATAAAGTACTGCGCACTGGTTTGGGCCACAACCACTCAAACAAATATTCAAACACTGCTCCTTCTTCAAAAGAAAGCACTTCGTTGCAATGCAAATGTGTCCTATTTACATTCATCTGCACCATTGTTCACGCGATGTAACATAATAAGCGTCGAAAAAATTTACGAGTTCCGTCTACTGTACTCGTACTTATTTTCAGATGAAAACTTGAAGAGCCTCACAAAATTCCTTTCGCAGTTGCAGAAACAGAAAAGCGATTGTCGCACCCGTGGATCTGAGACATGGCTGATACCACGCAGACGTACAAATTATATGTTACAGTCGCTCATGCACAACTTGTCATGCTTGCTTAACAAATTCCTGTCTTCAAATTTTGACTTAAGCGCATGTAATAGAAAACAGACATGTCAAATTTTTTCTCATCTCAGTTTTTGCGCAACTAATTGTATTCACTGTATTTTCATTGCCTTTCAGTTTTTCGTACTGTGTGCTTTCTTGCTGTGTTTTGATGTGCTTCGAATATGTTTCGATCAGTCAATTTGTGTGAAAGTGTAATACACACTGTGTTCAGAATTTTCTGTTGGCTAAATGCTGCTGCCTTGTACGGGCATCAGGCACCCTGAAGCTGCCAATGGCAGCTTTTTTGCCGAATCATATCATTCGAATTCTTCCCTTTTATTAGTATCGCATTTTAAAGTCATTTCTCTTTTCCACAAAGGAGTTCCAATCATATTTTAAACGTGTAGCTTCATTGACCCGCCACGAACACAATGTTGCTACCCGTAACACCGATTCTTGGCTCGTTCCTCATTTTCGCACCAATTATAAATTGCAGTCCATAAAACACAATCTACCTGTTATATTAAATCGTTATAAAGGTATGAATAACTTTTCGCGCGAAAAGCTACACGAATACTTCAGTAAATTGTAATTGCCTTCTGCCTCGCATTTTGTGGTTATATAACTCTGTACATGTGTCCTATTTTGTGTGCTTTGTATTTATGTATGTACTTTTTACACACTCTTTAATTTTGTACTGCTTAGCATTTCTCCATATATACTGCCTGTCGTTGTTCTGTAAACGTCTCCTGGACTCAGTCAAGGCCCAGTCGGTCCTTTTAGCCCGGAGAACATTCCAGTGTATAACTGGAGAATAAATTGAATTGAATTGAATTGAAAACAAGAAAACACAGCAAGGATCGGTCGTATCGCAGGTACTCTTCAATGTGCCATGATCGCACTCGCGAAGAAACTAGACAGAATCGATGGAATGAAATACGCGATGTACACGAACGTCATCACGCTGTGGGCAACAGGGGGCTCGCTATGAGAAAAAAAAAATTGGCTGTGGTTTGACCAATGGCCATCCCGAGTAGAATTGTGGAAGCAACGGCGCGGCAATCACTCTGAGTGCGTTCCAATTCTCTAGACGTCCGACAAGACGTCTAGTGTGACGTCTAGGAAGCCGTCTACATGTCTACATATTGGAACGTGTCTACTTCACGCGCCGCCTTGCGCATATCAACTGAACTAACATTTGCGAATAGTTGCACTCCTATGTTCTTAAAAATTCCTAATAAAACAAGTTAAAAACGCGCTGTTGCTAGTTCTTATTTTACTTTTTTTTTCTGCAATAATGGTGCGTTCATCGCTACCGCCTCAGCAGACGATCTCACCCGCACGATTTCCTCTCGCGCGATTCACAAATATAATCGTAGGTCCACAAAGACGGCTTTATTTGCCGCCAGTTCCTATAAAAATCAACTTAACGGAATGACTGGCACTTGAAAGATTGTGCGTCTCTGGGCTCCAGTGCCCGCCAAGCGCACGGCTCACTCAGCTCTGACTGCACCAGCTGCTCCGCCATCTTTAGACAGGAAGTTAGCCTGCATCGATGTGGACTTCGGCGAAGCAGTCTTCCTGGACGGCTTCGTGAAAAATGGAACGCGTCTCAAAATGGCGGCTGTCCGGCAAGACGTCTAAGTAGACGTCTACTCGGGTAGAGTGTACTAGACTCTTAACTCGGGAGTATTGGAACGCACCCTTTGACTGTCTATATAGTGCGTAGAGGCGAAAGCGTTTTCCGCACCACTTTGACTGCCTCTGTGCCACTGGTGACGTCACCGCTGTATGACATCACATATAATTAATGACTAATTACTGAGTAATGACAGATTAATAATTAATGGATAATTACTGCAATCATTACTAAATACTAATTAACTGCTAATTAATGACGCTTAAATTGGTAAATTGGTTTTGAGGAAAGGAAATGGCGCAGTATCTGTCTCACATATCTCGGCGGACAACCGCGCCGTAAGGGAAGGGAGGAAGGTGGGAGTGAAAGAAGAAAGAGAGAAAGAGGTGCCGTAGTGGAGGTCTCCGGAATAATTTCGACCACCTGGGGATCTTTAACGTGCACTGACATCGCACAGCACACGGGCGCCTCTTGGGTTTCGCCTCCATCGAAACGCGGCCGCCGCGGTCGGGTTCGAACCCGGGTACTCCGGCTCGGTAGACGAGCGCTTTACCACTGAGCCACCGCGGTGGGTGATTAATGACGCTTAAATTGATCCATAACATAAGAGTAGCGCAAAACCAGGACGACGGACAAAAGGGGAGAGAACACACACCAAGCTCAGCCTTTAGGAAAAGGAACGCGATATCGTGTTGTAGCGCTCCCCTAGGGAGTCCACGGAACGCCACCACCCGTTCGGCGCGATGCCTTGCCCTTTGAACGCAACGCTTTTTGAGGAAAGGATATGTCGCAGCAATTATCTGTCAAAATCTCGGTGGACACCTGAACCGCACCGTACAGGAAGGGAGGAAGTGGGAGTGAAAGAAGAAAGTGAAGGAGGGGCCGTAATGAAGAAAATGGAACTTGTATTTTAGGAAAGGAAATTACGCGGTAACTGTCATGCATATCTGGACACCCGTCATCCGTGTGTAGAGGAAGGGAGAAAGTGGGAGTGAAAGAACAAAGAGAAAGAGGGGTCGTAAAGAAGAAAATGAAAATTGTATTTGAAGAATCGATTTGTTTCATTGGTTTATTGGGGTTTAACGTCCCAAAGCGACTCAGGCTATGAGGGACCCCGTAGTGAAGGGCTCCGGAGATTTCGTAAAGAAGAAAATGAAAATTGTATTTGAAGAATCGATTTGTTTCATTGGTTTATTGGGGTTTAACGTCCCAAAGCGACTCAGGCTATGAGGGACCCCGTAGTGAAGGGCTCCGGAGATTTCGACCACCTGGAGTTCTTTAAATCCGTTTGTAGAGGAAGGGAGAAGGTGGGAGTGAAAGAAGAAAGAGAAAGAGGGGTCGTAATAAATAAAATTAAAATTGTATTTGAGGAAAGGAAATTACGCAGTAACCGTCTCACATATCTCGGTGGATGTAACGTTGTACAGGAGCATGAGTCGTGGTCGGGGCACACACATGTGTGGACATGGAAAAGAAGTCCGGAATGCTTATAGTTCCGCAACAAACCAACCCGCGCCCTAAGCGACCTTCTTCCTATTATGTGGGGCGCGCGAAACTTCGCCGGCAGAGAGCGGCTTCAATGAGAAAATGATTTGCTCTTTGCAAGGAACGAAATAAATTCTTAAAAACGCCAACTGCATTTCGCAAACAGAATAAACATATTAAACCAATTATAACTTTACGGCAACTGCATAGCAGTCGCAGTCAGTTCACCAAGACGAAGTGGTAGCCGAACGGCATAGCCACAGTCGTGCAGTGGGGAAAAAATTGCTGGGGCTTAGCTTTGTTTAAGCCTAGGTAATTGCGAAAGCAATATCCCCATGGCTACGCTATGTGTTTCGCTAATGGGCGGTGCACATTGCTAATGTCTGTGTGTACCCACGAAATGAAAATACCGAAGAACCGGCGAGCAGGTGCTACTTTTCTGGGCATAGAGCGCCTCTTCCCTCCACATCCTTTCCCTCTGCCCGGCGGACCCTCCCCCGCGGGACCTAGAGAACCTCAAGACCTGGGAGGACTGGGAGACCCTGCTGCGCTCGGAGGACCCGGCCGTGTAGACCATCGCCACCGGCCGGGCTGCCAGTGTTATGGACTTTAGGAACATAAACACTTGAGTGCAGTGGGGTCGTGCGGGGACCCTGGGGCGTGCCCCGAATTCCTGTGTAAACAAAGTTTTTTTTCTCTCTCTCTGCTACTTTTCTCTACACCCGATAGCATCTGGATGCCTGTGGATGACGTCATACCACACGCTGCAACACACATCCATCACCGCTGCAAGGCCTACAAGCTCTTGCAACTTGTATGACGTCAATCGCTTGCCGCCGTTCGCGGGTGGTTGTCCGGCCGCGAAGTTCTAGCTAGCTGCGGCGCGCTGAAGAGCCGACTTGGTGCCCCATCTCTCGCTCTGGTATGACGTCAGTAGTCACATGACCGACCGCCAACTGTCGTTCGGCCGCGAAGTCTAGCTGCGGCGCGCTGAAGAACCGACTTGGTGCCCCATCTCTCGCTCTGGTATGACGTCAGTAGTCACATGACCAACCACCGACCGTGAAGGGTAGGCTGCGGTACCGCGAAGAGGCGACACCTGGCGTAGTATTGCTTTCGCAATAAAAAAAAAATTGAGGAAAGGTGAGGGCGGGGTACCTGTCTCGCTTCTAGGTTACACCCACCGCGGCTGCCTTGTATGCTCCCCGGCCAAATCGGAATTTGTGCACATTCGACCACCCTCGCCGAAGAGAGAGAGAAAAACTTTATTTACACAGGAATTCGGGGCACGCCCCAGGGTCCCCGCACGACCCCACTGTACTCAAGTGTTTATGTTCCTGAGGTCCATAACACTGGCAGCGCGGCCGGTGGCGATGGTGTGCACGGCCGGGTCCTCCGAGCGCAGCAATGTCTCCCAGTCCTCCCAGGTCTTGAGGTTGTTGTTGAAAACATTTATTGAGAAAAGTAAAAGAAAATAAGAAAATGAAAGGTTACAGAACGGGTGGTGTCCTCATTTCAGGACCCCAGTGGCTATCGCTGCCGCCCGGGCTTGTTTGATCAGCTGTTGCTGAGTGGCAAGGTCCGAGCTGAGCAGAGTGGCCTCCCACTGCTCCGCTGTGCTAGGGAATTTTAGTTCCAATGGTTTTGGCCCAATGCACCCACTTGTAATGTGGTATGTTGTGGGACGTTCTTCGCACCACGGGCAGGAGCCTTCGTAACGGCCCGGGAAAATAATGTGGTACTTGTATATGGATTAGGAAAGGTGTCGGTCTGGAGTTGCCTCCATTCGCGCGCCTCCTGAGCATTTAGCCTTTTATGCGGTGGGGGGTATTGCTGGCGAAGCGTTCTAAAGTATTGGAGCCGTGCACTGTAGGCAGTGGGGATTTCGGGGGTGGTGGTGTCCTGGTCGGGGGTGTCTGTCGCTCGGTTGGTGTGCCCTCGAGCTGACAGGTCCGCGGCCTCGTTTCCCTCGAGCCCCGAGTGCCCCAGAGCCCATGTGATTTCGTGTTGGAGTTCGGAATTGTGTACAGGGGAAGTCGTTGTAAATATGGTCAACTTTTTGGGGATTCTTCCTGCGAGAAGAAGTCGACATGCCGCCTGGGAGTCCGACACAATCTTCACTTCTTTGCCGTGCGTATCTCCGTACTGGACGGCGAGCACTATCGCGGCCGTTTCAGCTTCAGTGACGGTGCAGTGCCTCAGGGAAACGCTGGCCACTTCTTGGAATGTCCAGTCCACCACCACTGCCGTGGCGCGCGTAGTGTCTCTGTGTAGGGCGGCGTCTACGTATAGAGAGAGAGAGAAAACTTTATTTACAGAGGAATTCAGGGCACGCCCCAGGGTCCCCGCACGACCCCACTGCACTCAAGTGTTTATGTTCCGAAGGTCCATAACACTGGCAGCACGGCCGGTGGCGATGGTCTGCACGGCCGGGTCCTCCGAGCGCAGCAGGGTCTCCCAGTCCTCCCAGGTCTTGAGGTTCTCTAGGTCCCGCGGGGGAGGGTCCGCCGGGCAGAGGGAAAGGATGTGGAGGGAAGAAGCGAAGGGTTCTGTGCATAGAGTGCATGCCGGAGTGGGGAAGGAGGGATGATAATGGGCTAGGGTAAGGGGTGAAGGGAGTGTGTGTGTCTGTAGTCTGCGCCAGAGTGTTGCGTGTTTGTTATCTAGGGAGGGGTGGGGCGGGGGGTAGAGCTGGCGTAAGGCTCTGTGCGCCTGGGTCAGCTCACTGAATGAGTGCATGCGCTCCTTCGTGAATCCCCGATCAGAGGCCGCCTGAGCCCGGTTTAAAGAACCTCGGGCTAAAAGGTTGGCGGCCTCGTTTCCGGGATTCCCGGAGTGCGCGGGCACCCATATCAGCTCCACTTGGCGGGGCGGGGGGGGCATCGGGCGAGTCCAGTATGCCAAAAGCAGGGACATGGACTCGGCCTCGAGCAAAATTTAGAATCGCAGTTTTAGAATCGCTTAAAATGTACCGGGCTTCCGTGCGGGTTATAGCAAGGGCAATGGCGGCTTCCTCTGCAGCCTCTGGGGACGTGTCTGGAGGGAGAGGTAGTGTGAGGAGGGCGGATAAAGAGGAGTCCACCACAGTTGCTGTCGCTTCATCACCCGTGCAGGCAGCGTCCACCCACACGGCGTCCGGCTGGGGGCCGTACGCTCGATGAAGTGCCTTCGCACGGGCTCTGCGGCGCTGCTCATTGTGGGAAGGGTGCATATTCCTCGGGAGCGGCCTGATGAGGAGCTCTCGGTGAAGGGATCGTGGGATGGCGAGGAGGGTTGGGTTGTTGGCCGGTATTTTGATTCCGAGGGTGTCCAGGATATACCGACCTGTGGAGGTTTGTGTGAGCCTGATGTATTGGGCCTGTCGGTGGGCCTCCACCAGTTCCCCGATCGTATTGTGGAGGCCCAGGCCTAGTAATCTGTCTGTGGGTGTGTTCAGGGGAAGGTGAAGTGCTACCTTGAATGCCTTGCAAATCAAAGCATGAGTCTTGGAGCTGCGGGCGACTGTGCACTTTAAGTAGTCGATCCGAGCGTTGCGTCGACCCTCGTTGTGCGAGCGTGTTCTCTAGGTCCCGCGGGGGAGGGTCCGCCGGGCAGAGGGAAAGGATGTGGAGGGAAGAAGCGAAGGGTTCTGGGCATAGGGCACATGCGGGAGTGGGAAAGGAGGGATGATAGTGGGCTAGGTTAAGGGGTGAGGGGACAGTGTGTGTCTGTAGTCTGCGCCAGAGTGTTGCGTGTTTGTTATCTAGGGAGGGGTGGGGCGGGGGGTAGAGCTGGCGTGGTGGTGGTGAAAAACATTTATGGGAAATTAAGTTCATTACAGAAAGGTGATTGGGGTAGGACCCTATTGGCCCTTTCCCCTTACAATACTGGGTGGAGCCCCTATTCCGGTGCCCCATTGGCAAGCAGCGCCGCCCGCGTCCGTTGCACCAAAGCCTTTTGGCTCTTTAGGTCTTGACAGCCGAGCAGGGCCGCCTCCCAGTCCTCTCTGGTGGGGTTGGGGTTGGGGGGGATAGATGGGTTTGATTGACACGCCCAAACCATGTGGAAGGTGTCAGCCACCTCCCCACAGAACTGGCACGCACCATCAAATGATGTATTGAAATGTTTGAGCAACGCCGGGCACAGCACAGTGTTAGTAAGAATTTTGATGAGGAGGCGCTCGTCAGCGCGATCCAGACCCTTACAAGGGGCCGGGTAGCGCCGGTGCTCCTCCTTGTAGTAATCGGTGATTTGTTTGAATGTAAGGGCCAGATTGTCTGATTGGGAGTACCCTTCCAAGGACAGGGAGATGGCCCGGGGAGAGAGTGCGCGGGCGGCCTGATCGGCCTCTTCGTTTCCCTGGAGTCCCTGGTGACCGGGGGCCCAAATCAGGTTGCGTGGAGTTGGATCTTCGCATCGACAGCTATATTCCAGTATGCGCCAGGCAAGCGGGGGAGCCCAGCCCAACTCGTAGTTCCGACAGGCCCCTCGCGAGTCGGTGATGATGTGTTTCGACTTGGGATTCGTGAGAGCCAGAGCAATGGCAATCTCCTCCGCGTGTGTTGCGCTGTAGGCTTTGAAAGTGAGCCCGTTAACTGTGTTTGTGTTGTGTACGACTGCGGCCGTGTACCACCCCCCGTGGTGTGGGCCGGCAACGTCCACGTAATACACGTGTTCTTGGTTACCATAGTATCGCGCCAACGCTTCCGCGCGAGCCTGGCGACGACCGCTATGGTCTTCTCTGGACATGTTGCGGGGAAGGGGTCGGACCCGGAGGGCGCGTCTCCAGGGTTCTGGCACACTCTCCCTTTCCTCAATGTGGCAGTCGTGTTTGATGTGTAGCCGGTCCAAGAGGCGGCGACCGGACGTGGTCTGTGCAAGACGCGTGTATTGGTTTACTAAGTGGGCTTCTCGAAGCTCCCGGAATGTGTTCACCACGCCCAAGGCCAGAAGTCTCTGGTACTCCGGCACGTGCCAGTTCTGTGGGGAGGTGTCTGACACCTTCCACATGGTTTGGGCGTGTCAGTCTAACCCATCTATCCCCCCCAACCCCAACCCCACCAGAGAGGACTGGGAGGCGGCCCTGCTCGGCTGTCAAGACCTGAAGAGCCAAAAGGCCTTGGTTCAACGGACGCGGGCGGCGTTGCTTATAAATGTTTTTCACCACCTACTCCGGCTCGGTAGGCGAGCGCCTTACCATTGAGCCACCGCGGTGGGTGATTAATGACGCTTAAGCTCCGCCAGGGTGGAAATTTGGGCAAGTCTGTATTGATCCATAACATAAGAGTAGCGCAAAACCAGGACGACGGACAAAAGGGGAGAGAACACACACCAACAACACACACCAAGCTCCGCCTTTAGGAAAAGGAACGCGATATCGTGTTGTAGCGCTCCCCTAGGGAGTCCACGGAACGCCACCACCCGTTCGGCGAGATGCCTTGCCCTTTGAACGCAACGCTTTTTGAGGAAAGGATATGTCGCAGTAATTCTCTGTCAAAATCTCGGTGGACACCTGAACCGCACCGTACAGGAAGGAAGGAAGTGGGAGTGAAAGAAGAAAGTGAAGGAGGGGCCGTAATGAAGAAAATGGAATTTGTATTTTAGGAAAGGAAATTACGCGGTAACTGTCGCATATCTGGACACCCGTCATCCGTGTGTAGAGGAAGGGAGAAAGTGGGAGTGAAAGAAGAAAGAGAAAGAGGGGTCGTAAACAAGAAAATGAAATTTGTATTTGAAGAATCGATTTGTTTCTTTGGTTTATTGGGGTTTAACGTCCCAAAGCGACTCAGGCTATGAGGGACCCCGTAGTGAAGGGCTTCGGAGATTTCGACCACCTGGGGTTCTTTAAATCCGTTTGTAGAGGAAGGGAGAAGGTGGGAGTGAAAGAAGAAAGAAAAAGAGGGGTCGTAATGAAGAAAATTAAAATTGTATTTGAAGAAAGGAAATTACGCAGTAACCGTCTCACATATCTCGGTGGACACCCGTCATTGTTGATGAGTCACCCCAGGGGCTGGGTGTAACGTTGTACGGACGGACGGTAGTATGAGCTATTAAAGGCTTTCGCCGTAAAATTGTGCGTCGGGCACACACATGTGCGGACATGGAAAGAAGTCCGGAATGCGTATAGTTCCACAACAAACCAACCGGCGCCCTAAGCGACCTTCTTCCTATTATGTGGGGCGCGCGAAACTTCGCCGGCAGAGAGCGGTTTCATTGAGAAAATGATTTGCTCTTTGCAAGGAACGAAATAAATTCTTAAAAACGCCAACTGCATTTCGCAAACAGAATAAACATATTAAACCAATTATAACTTTACGGCAACTGCATAGCAGTCGCAGTCAGTTCACCAAGACGCAGTGGTAGCCGAACGGCATAGCCACAGTCGTGCAGTGGGGAAAAAATCGCTGGGGCTTAGCTTTGTTTAAGCCTAGGTAATTGCGAAAGCAATATTCCCTTGGCTACGCTATGTGTTTCGCTTATGGACGGTGCACATTGCTGATGTCTGTGTGTACCCACGAAATGAAAATACCCGGCGAGGGGACTCCAGACCCGAACTCTTCCTACCCCTCAGCTTCTATCCCACTTCCGCCATGTTTCCCCAGAGTGCACTCTCTGCGGAGAACCGCACGCCACCCTAGACCACATCCTCTTCGGCTGCCCTGCCGATCCTCCCCCGCAGGGACAGCCCGCCATCGGTACACGGGAGGAATGGGAGGCCCTCCTTGCGTCGCAGGACCCGGACGCGCAACTTCGCTGTGTGAACCGGGGTGCCAGTGCCATGGCCCTACGTGGCCTGGACACATGCGCGTAATGTGAGGGCTGTGCGGTGGCCCTGAGATCTTGTACGGTCCAAACTCACTTGCTTAATAAAGTTTTCCATCCATCCATCCGGCGATAGGATAGGATAACTTTATTTGGCTCTAGCACAGTGTTTTTTTATGTGGTCAGATGAGTCCATCCGCAACGGTCGGTTGCCCCTATTCCAGGGCTCCGCTTGATGCTGCCGTCAGCTGAGCTCGCCGTATCAAACCGATCTGGTCATCGCGGCAGTCGCTGGAGAGCAGACCCTCCCATTGTTCCACACTTGGGTTTTGTATAACTGGCACGATGTCGACTTTTTGACATGCCCATGTGATGTGATACAGTGTAGGTTTTTCATGACACCACGGACAATTGTGTGCGTAAAGTGTGGGGTGAATTTTACTTAGTGTGTTTAGATTTGGATATGACCCCGTTCGAAGTTGTCTCCATGTGACAGCCTCTTCTTTGTTTAAAGATTTGTGCGGTGGTGGGTACCGCATCCTGCTGCCTTTGTAGTTGTTGAGTATGGCCGAGTATTCCTAAGGTACTGGCAGGGATTCCTCAAGGTCGTTGACGTTGGATGGTCGGTAGTTAGTATATCCTCGAGCTATCCTGTCCGCCTCTTGGTTTCCTGCCACCCCTGTGTGCCCCGGTACCCAGATGATCTTATGTTTGATCGGCTTGTGTGGTTTTGCATGTGTTTGTTGCGTCTTGCAGTCTACAGAGCGGAGTATGCGGAGCGCTCTGTGACCGACTCTGCCGCAAAGAAACATGGACCCTAACCTCCACAAAGACCGAAGAGAAGCAAGGGCCGACCGCTTACAGAAAACACACGCATCCCAGGATACAACAGTGTATGTGGACGCTGCCACATATGCCATGAAAAGGGGACAAGACACCAACAACGCAGTGGCAACTGTAGTCAACTCGGAATTACACGAGATTACCAGCGCCTCACTGCAAGATTGCTCGATAGCTGAGGCTGAAGAAGCGGCCGTCGCTCTAGCGGCAGCGGAGGGCTATCGGACTGGGCGGTCCCTAACAATTCTTACTGATTCACAAGCAGCCTGCCGCAACTATCTTTACCCGGCGAGCAGGTGCTACTTTTCTGGGCATAGAGCTCCTCTTCCCTCCACATCCTTTCCCTCTGCCCGGCGGACCCTCCCCCGCGGGACCTAGAGAACCTCAAGACCTGGGAGGACTGGGAGACCTTGCTGCGCTCGGAAGACCCGGCCGTGCAGACCATCGCCACCGGCCGGGCTGCCAGTGTTATGGACTTTAGGAACATAAACACTTGAGTGCAGTGGGGTGGTCGTGCGGGGACCCTGGGGCGTGCCCCGAATTCCTGTTAAACAAAGTTTCTTTCTCTCTCTCTGCTACTTTTCTCTACACCCGATAGCGCCTGGATGCCTGTGGATGACGTCATACCACACGCTGCAACACACATCCATCACCGCTGCAAGGCCTACAAGCTCTTGCAACTTTATGACGTCAATCGCTTGCCGCCGTTCGCGGGTGTTTGTCCGGCCGCGAAGTTCTAGCTAGCTGCGGCGCGCTGAAGAGCCGACTTGGTGCCCCATCTCTCGCTCTGGTATGACGTCAGTAGTCACATGACCGACCGCCAACTGTCGTTCGGCCGCGAAGTCTAGCTGCGGCGCGCTGAAGAGCCGACTTCGTGCCCCATCTCTCGCTCTGGTATGACGCCATTAGTCACATGACCGACCGCCAACTGTCGTTCGGCCGCGAAGTCTAGCTGCGGCGCGCTGAAGAGCCGACTTCGTGCCCCATCTCTCGCTCTGGTATGACGCCATTAGTCACATGACCGACTGCCAACTGTCGTTCGGCCGCGAAGTCTAGCTGCGGCGCGCTGAAGAGCCGACTTGGTGCCCCATCTCTCGCTCTGGTATGACGCCATTAGTCACATGACCGACCGCCAACTGTCGTTCGGCCGCGAAGTCTAGCTGCGGCGCGCTGAAGAGCCGACTTGGTGCCCCATCTCTCGCTCTGGTATGACGCCATTAGTCACATGACCGACCGCCAACTGTCGTTCGGCCGCGAAGTCTAGCTGCGGCGCGCTGAAGAGCCGACTTGGTGCCCCATCTCTCGCTCTGGTATGACGCCATTAGTCACATGACCGACCGCCAACTGTCGTTCGGCCGTGAAGTCTAGCTGCGGCGCGCTGAAGAGCCGACTTGGTGCCCCATCTCTCGCTCTGGTATGACGCCATTAGTCACATGACCGACCGCCAACTGTCGTTCGGCCGCGAAGTCTAGCTGCGGCGCGCTGAAGAGCCGACTTGGTGCCCCATCTCTCGCTCTGGTATGACGTCAGTAGTCACATGACCGACCGCCAACTGTCGTTCGGCCGCGAAGTCTAGCTGCGGCGCGCTGAAGAGCCGACTTGGTGCCCCATCTCTCGCTCTGGTATGACGCCATTAGTCACATGACCGACCACCGACCGTGAAGGGTAGGCTGCGGTACCGCCAAGAGGCGACACCTGGCGTAGTATTGCTTTCGCAATAAAAAAAATTGAGGAAAGGTGAGGGCGGGGTAACTCTCGCTTCTAGGTTACACCCACCGCGGCTGCCTTGAATGCTCCTCGGGAATGCGAGAAGTCAATGTACACGTTCCTAGCATTCTTAGAAACAACGATTTATTGCCCTGTGTGGCCCATTTCCCTAATTAAATCGAATTAACGTCTGACTCCCGCCTTTTTTTTCTTGAATTCTCCCTCGTACGGTGGGCGGAGTCGACCAACGCGGGGAGAGCCTTTCACCCAGTCCCGTGGCGGCTTGCCACTCTGACATCGGCGGAGTAATGCGTAGTAGTCCGTAGTAGCAAATAGTCCGCGCGTATTTTTATTTCTGCGGGCTTATTTTGCGGTTATATTATCTGCAAAATGAAACTATTTATTCACGGAAACCTAAAAAACAAAATGAAGCGAAAGCAAAGCCTCCACGGAGCTGGCTGAAGGGCACTCCACGCGTTGGTCGACTCCGCCCACCGTACGAGGGAGAATTCAAACAAAAAGGCGGAAGCCGGACGTTAATTCGATTTAATTAGGGAAATCGGCCACAGAGGGCAATAAATCGACGTTTCTAAGAATGCTAGGAACGCGTAGAT
This sequence comes from Amblyomma mixtum, assembly GCF_055824585.1. Taxonomy (NCBI): domain Eukaryota; kingdom Metazoa; phylum Arthropoda; class Arachnida; order Ixodida; family Ixodidae; genus Amblyomma; species Amblyomma mixtum. Next base: position 20,922,950 of record NC_143012.1, read on the forward strand.
CGAGTTTCCGCGGCAAAAATACAAGTTCAGATTCCTCTTCACTTTAAGAAGTTCGCGAGGATAGGGCGGCCGCAGCTGGCACACGACAGGGTTAATTGGAGAGAAATGGGAGAGGCGCTGTGGGCGTAGTTTGGCTGATGATGACGACGATGAAGAGTGATCCGTACAACCTCCGTAGTCACATAGTTCCAGAAGAGGCGAGTAGGAGGGGGATTGATTACCTTCTCTATCTTAACATCCCCTTGCAATCCTCAATTTTCACTGTGCAGTAAGAAATAAACTGTCGTACACAGGTTTCCGCAATATCGATTGGGTTGCGGCACGGCACATACCACCCGGCAGATATAGACATAGGCATCAAGTACCTTCCCGCTCTGTGCTGGAGTGGTGAGTGATAAGGCGCTAGTTCGCATTTAGGCAGCTATATATATATTGTTTTGCACGATGCAAGTCGTTTTCTCCCTCAGAGCATTCAATCCCGTCATTGTTCTCCCCCGTAGAGCTTGAAACCTTGGCTGGCTAACTGGTTTACACAGATAAATTTCCCCTTATCGCCCATTGGCCGTTCCCTTGATAAGTCTTTAGGTTTAGGGGGGGGGGGGGGGTTTAACGAGCCAAAGCGACTCAGGCTATGAGGGACGCCGTAGTGAAGGGCTCCGGAAATTTCGACCACCTGGGGATTTTTAATGTGCACTTACCTCTCACAGTACACGTGTCTCTAGAATTTCGCCTCCATAGATATTCGACCGCCGCGGCCGGGATGGAACCCGCATCTTTTGGGTCAGCAGCCGAGCGCCATAACCACTAAGCCGTCGCGGCGGGCGCTGATAAGTCTTTAGATATGTGGAGCGGCGGTTTTGCGCCATGATAGCACCTTTTCTGTGTTTTCTGCTCAGCGGTGAAAGTTGAGGCAACTTCTTCGCCAACGGCAATAAAAGGGTTTCCCGCGTAGATTGAGTTTGTGTTTCCAATGTCGGCAAAATCCTTTCCTCTAATATTTTACATTCAGAAAGAGGTCGTGTCATTCCCTAACTGTCAGCAACGAGCCGATCAGCGAAGCGACTTGCACCGGCTAACTACGAAATCAGGAGGTGAGCTCAAAGCAAGATGACTTTAAAGAGGCACCGCGATGACTTCCTCAGTACCGGTTATTAAATAGATGCATGATGCGTTCTCGAGACCAGGACAAAAAGAATTATTGAAATCGGGGCATGCAAACGAAAGTTATTCCGCTCTGAAAATTCAAAATGAAAAGCTGAGATGAAAACGCATTTCACTCACCCAGTACTGAGACTGGGCGCTACCAATCAGAACCGCGCCTAGCGCACACGCAGCGGAAGCGTGCATGCAATTGTTGCTTAGTCGGGGCTGTAGACAGCGGCGCACTTTGACGGCGTCTTCCTCCCGTGTACGCGGCGCCGCAGTCAAGACAGAGGTGACTGATAACAAAGGAAGCTCCCCGATGTTTCTTTTTTAGTCGCACTGGAAGGCTGTCGGCAGTACCTCCCCTCCCCACCCAAACTCGCTTCCCGCCTCCTGTCCGCGGGAAAACGAGACGAACGAAGAAAAATACAACACAAGCGCTGACTCGCAACTGATCATTATTCCAAGAAAACGTTCGTTTAAATGCTTTCCTATCCAGGAAAACTCCGAAAGTAAAACAAGGCAACCAAAACTACTGATCACACATGACGGTGACAAGACACACACATCAACGCCGTGGCGCATGTGCGTGAGACAGATGTCTTTTCCGGATAAACAAGAGAACTCCTTATCATTGAGAGCAATAGAAGGATCGCTGATGCACCCGCCACTGTTATAATGAATATGAAATGCCTCTATAATTTCACGTGTTAAGCTGTCTTTATGTTTGGCGAGAATGGCGGTGTTAGAGAAAAGAGGAGTACATGCACTTTTCTTCCAATGACGGGCAAGATTGCATGAAGAATCATTGGAGCGGCAATTGTACGCGTAATGTTCACTCAAACGAACATTTACGCATCGCCCCGTCTGGCCTATGTAAACCGCTTCGCAAGTACAAGATATCCTGTACACCACCCCCACACTGCATGATACAAAGCAACTCTGATGGATGATCTGGCAACCACCCATCTTTTTCTTTTTTTTGTGTTCGTTCCCTTCGCTTTTACCTCCACTTGCCTGCACACACGGTGAAGTTTGCTCGGTGATGGAAACCCAACGTCAACGTTGTATCTTCCCGCAACATTCTTTAACCCATGCGCTACACCTTGAGTACGGCACTACCAGAAACTCCTTTCTTGCCCGTTTCGGCTTATCACCTTTCTTCACCCATGCAAGAATTGCCGCTCCAATGATTCTTCATTGCAATCTTGCCCGTCATTGGAAGAAAGGCTCATGCACTCCTCTTTTCTCTAACACCGTCATCCTCGCCAAACATGAAGACAGGTTAACACGTGAAATTATAGACGCATTTCATATTCACGATAACAGTGACGGGTGCATCAGCGATCCTTCTATTGCTCTCAATGATAAGGAGTTCTCTTATCTATCCGGAAAACACATCTGTCTCACGCGCATGCGCCACGGCGATGATCTGTGTCTGGTCACCGTCATCTATGATCAGTAGTTTTGGTTGTCTTCCTTTACTTTTTGGTGTTTTCTTGGATAGGAAAGCATTTAAACGAACGTTTTCTTCGAATAAAAATAAGTTGCGAGTCAGCGCTTGTGATGTGTCTTTCTTCGTTCGTCTCGTTTTCCCGCGCTATTTTCACTATGACTATTTTGTTCCCCGCTGCTAGATTCAAAGTTGATGCGCCAAGACCAGAGGTAGAGCCCCTCGGGGATACCACCCTGCGTATAAGGGTCGAACTGAAGAAGAACACAGTTCGAATGGAACGTTTAATCATGCATATACACTCAAGAGTGCGCAACCATCGCAAAATGGACAATGTGTACCCTGTTTTATACACCGAGGTCTGCCAGTTCCTCCAATCGGAGGAGTAAACGTTAACTGTTCGACGCAAGAGTGCAGCGGTATCCGGGTTTCCTTCAAATATGTACGTCCCACGCCACGTTATTGCAGAGTTCCTATTAATGCACATCACAGCACACAGTCGACACTAGAAGATGAAAGAGACGCCACTACGCTTTAGCCACCGAGAACCAAACGTGGTGTCCATTTTGCAGAAAGGTAGAGGACATGCAGTTGTCCCCCGGACACACCACCGACCGGGGCTTCCGAAGACACTATGCAGTTCTCCGAGGCTGGTCGACCCATAGACCTCACGATGCTATGCCGTCGTCGGTGCAGGAGGATATCCGTGCAACTGGGCTGAATTGGCATGCGCGTACATGGCCTGGAACGGTATACAAGCAAGAGGTAGTTTCCACATTACATCCTCTTCAGAGATGAGCAAAAGTTCAGTTTGTCGACGGTAATAAAAAAAAATATTTATGCTTTCCCCAAGTCTGAATGTTCGCATGAACGTACACACACAAAATAATTTAGCGCCTATAGGCCAAACAATTATTTCTCTAACTTTTACCCATACTATGTGCTGAGCAACGACCAAAAATTTAGACCAAAATTACAAATAATCGCATAATGAAGCTCCAGGAACCTGAGAGTCAGTCGTCCACTGGAAGCTTTATTTAGGCGAATAAACCAACTTCGAAAGGCTGCTCAGAGTGCCAACTTAAAGATATGACTGCGTAGGAGGAGAATGAGTACTTTTCAGAGTTCCAACAGCATTTAGGCGGCATAATCGATGCGTAAAGAAAACTCCATGAAAGACATATGCGCATTATACTGAAAGTGAGGCCTGACGAGAATATTACTGCGCAACACGAAACGGCACAGAAGACGCCATCTTCCGGCGTAGAGAAGTATTGGTTTAATGGTCAAAGGCCTCCCGCACGACCTTCATGCACCCCTTCAGCTCGAAACGCGATACAATGAAAAGGCTCCCCACGGAAGAGCACCACACCTATACACAAAATCGTGCTCTGACTCCCCCCCCCCTTCCCCCCCCCCCCTCAAAACCCTCATCCACGCGGCTTGTCAAATAAATGGGACGGTCACCGTGACGCAACTATAAAACAAATCGTGGATGCATTAGATTAGTAAACTATACACGAAACTTTCCCGTAGATAAAAAGATGAGTGCCTACTTGTGGTGCACAAGTCGCGTGCCACACGGGAGCTTTATTGAGCAATCACTTATTCTTTGGGTTACCATTCCGTTCTTGTTCGGTGTAACTGTAATCCAAAGACTCTGTACTTGTTCACGTTCCATATGCACTTGTTCATCATTGGCAGATACTGGAGACTCACGACAGCAATTGCGGCATGCTGTTCCCTTATCCCCACATTGAAGCTTACCATATTTACCGTGATGAGCGAACACAACAGGAGAATCTGAAGCACGCACAAACGTGGGTCTATCGCCTTTATGCCTTTTCTTTTTATAGCTTGATTACGAACAGTACACGAAGCCAGTTCGCAAATTCTCTCATCCGATAGCGGCTCTAGTACCAATCCAAAAGAGGTGGCCCTGCTGATCGCAAATACGATAGAGGCGGTAAGAACATGCCGCACTTGCTTTTAAAGTACCCGGTATCGGCCGCAGAACAATGGCACTGAAAATCTCAGAGCAGCGTAACCGGCAAGAGCTGGCGAATGCAGCGCCACCGCTTGACCGCGCGCGCGCTCGCTTGAGCCACGGTCGTCGTGACCCAGGAACTTTTGACAAAGTCTGTCAAAAGCTATCAGTGAGGGACCCCCCCCCCCCCCAAAAAAAAAAAAAAAATGCGGGAATGAGAGGCAAACAGCGCTTCAGCAACGGCGCGTGGAAATCGTTGCACGCTGCAAATCAGGAAAGTTGGGAAAAACGCCTGTATCGCAGATAGTGAACACGCACTCGTGACGTCTTCCACGCACTCTTCCATGTGTTTTCCGTGCTTCCATGAGTTTACCTCGACTTATATACATTCTGGGCACCCCAACTTATTCCACACTAACGATTCCTGGTTCCATGCTAATATTAGCCACTCATATACATGCACTCACCTGGTAAATATACTGGACCCTCCTACTTATGACGCTTCCAACGGGACCAAGCCGCCGCGCTCAGCTCGGCGACGGCCACCAGCGCTCCTAGCAGGTTTGACGCGCAGAGAAGCACGTCACCAGCGAGCGCCCCGTACGCCGACCACACACTGCACACCGCCAGGGCCCACACCGCAAGCTCGGGCAAAGGGCCCGACTTAACTCGGGCCAGCGGCGATGCGTTACAGGCCACCGTGTAGAGCGAGGCGAGCCGTCCCAGCCAGGAGACGGTCATCATCGGCGCAGCCACTTGAAGCGCCGCCAGCGCCCCCAGCAGCGCCCAGCCAGGCCCCCAGTCGCTGGCGTACGCCCGGTGCACCAGCACGTTGATCAGCAGCAACGGCAGTCCCCACGCGTTCACCCACACCACGGCAGGTTCGAGTACGGCGCGACCGTAGAGGAGCCAGGCGTGACAGCACATGACACCCGCAGCTAGAGGCGCGAACGCGATGCCTGCCGAGCTCGCGCGCCGATGGACGCGCCATGCTAGCGCCAGGCCGCCGACGAAGCTCGCGAGCGTGACGATTCCGGCCACCCAGCCGACCCATTCCTGTGCGCTGCCCATCGTCATGTGCGGCGCCGTCGGCTGTTGAAGAGTCGCGGCGTTGTTATCGACGATTGCGACGACGCCGGAGGCAGCGAGTGTAGCCGTCCGCCGAGCATTAGCGGGCGCCCCTAAAGGCGCCCCCAAGGCCGACGCGCCGGGAGAGCGCCACCGTGGAGCCAACGGGAGCGCTGCGGCCGGCAACATTGTAACCGGGCCCGGGGGCTGCAGGGAAGGAGCTGCGACACTGCGTTCTTTTTTCTTCGCTAACGGGCTCCGGCCGCTCCGGCCGCTTCGCGGTTTACGAATGCGGAGAAGGAATGTGTGCTGCTTGTTAGCTCGCTCGTGCACGGAAGTCCGATTTGCTAGGATAATAGCGAGAACCGATCGATTTACGATCAGATCTAAACACGGCCAGCTGATGCAGACTGCATCACCAGCAGTGACGCCGTAAATTTGTAATTGTTTATAGCGTCTTGTAGCAGACGAACTCAGCGATTAGGTTTCTGCTCCGTCGTCTGCTGCAAAAACGTGGTTTCGGACTCTCCGTTTCAAAAGGAATTTTGTCATTGTTTCTGGTGATTACATGCAAACGTCGTATCGTATCTGTTTGCCACATCATAGTCATTTCTTTACAACGATCAGAAAGGAGAGCCATTCGCGTCTGGGAAGGTTTGAACACCGGGGAAGTTTATGCCCTTTTTGCCAGAGACTTCCGAAACCTCTATCTCCGCAATGCAGAACGCTAGTGGTAAAGTGGGGCCCTCTGGCCGCCGGTCTAGAAGGCTCTAACAATGGATTGTGGACGTCGTTAGTATGGCCTCCGAGACTGGTTGTTGCAATTTGTGTTTTAGGTGTTGTGGGTAAAAAAACGATGCTTTCCACAGCAGTAAAATCTCTGTGCTTCCGCACTGTAATTTTCCGAGCTGGTTCCGTCTGATTCGTCAGCAGCGCGGAAATCCCGGGAGAGCGGCGCGAAGTTCAAAAATCAAGTACCGCGCTCTTAAAAATTTGCAGAGATAGATATTCGCTTTGCAACACTAGAGGGACAGGTATCCCAAATAGCCACGTGCATGCAGCAAATAATGGATAGGCTTACAACTATCGAGGCCCGCCTACCCCCCATCTTGGATCTGTCCACGACGCCACAACCATCTATAACCCAACATGGCACCACGCCAAAAATTTGAAATTTAGCAATGGAACTGCAGAGGCTTCCGCCGCAAGCGGGCCCACTTGCAGCTCCACATCCAACAAGCACCGTCTGTTCCAACCCCAGACGTGATTGCATTGCAAGAAGCTAGCGGCAGGGCTACACTGCCAGGCTATAAAGCATATCTGCCACCTCATTATGATACTAGTAACGCAGCCGGCTCCTTCACAGCCACTCTGGTGCATAGAAATATCACCGCAATTCAGCATTTTATAAATGATTCGGAAGAAGATTACACCCTACTTGAAATAGTACCAAGGCAAAAAGGAGACTCAAATCTCTTCATCCTTAATGTATACAACCCGCCCAGAAACAAAGGCAATGGACTCCCACACTTGTTGATAAACACAGTAAAGCTGGCTGCTAGGGCTCAACTAATAATTGTGGGAGACTTCAACGCTCAACACCCAGCATGGGGATATACCAAAGCAACTCCGTAAGGGAACCTGCTCTGGCAAATCATACAGTCACTAGGGCTCACAACGCTAAACAACCCGAGCGACCACACACGCATGGGTAACAGTGTATGTGTAGACACATCTCCAGACTTATCCCTCTCTAAAAACGTCAAGGACGCAAAGTGGGTCAACACCGGGCAAAACCTTGGTAGTGATCACTTCATCCTTAGCATCACCTTCCCCACGACAAAACTTAAAAACAAAGCAAAAGAAATACGAACCACGGATTGGGACAAGTTCAGGCAACTTCGCGACAAAACAGCTCCAAAGGAGATCTCTAACCTTAGCGACTGGGTTATCTCCCTGAATGAGGATGTCAGCTCCACTAGCGTTGTGGTGCCAGTTGAGAAGGAGGAGCAGATTGCAGACTCAAAACTGTTACACCTGTGGCAGGCACAAAAAGGCCTCCAAAAACGCTGGAAGAAGCAAAAACACAACAAGCGACTACGCAAAAAGATCGCTGAAATCGAGAGGCGAATCGAGGAACATACACTTACTCTCCAAAAACAACAATGGAACCAAATATGTGAAAGCGTCAATGGGCAGCTCGGAAATAAGAAGACACGGCATCTTCTAAGACACCTGCTCGACCCAGAACAGCGCCTCCTCTATACTTTCTGTGCCTGGGCGAACGCTCTCCTCAGGCCGTCGGGCGCTGGCTCCGCCGCCGCTCGCGGCTGCCGCAAGGAGGCGCTGTGTGAGTAGAATACGTCGCGCGCGGCGGGTGCCTCGATGCCCGCGCTCATCGAGGATACGAGAAGCTCGGCTACTGCTGATCGGCCGCGCGGAGTACGATTCTTGTTTCTTTTTCAAGGATCAGGCTGGGCGCACTTCTGCCGTGTCATTTTCAGCTGCAGGGCCAACCATTACGTTCGTGAAGAACGTTTATTGGTGGTTCGTGCTTCACGATATCAGCAACACGACGCAGCACATACACGAACATTTTCCGGATGCTCGCCAATTCGACGACAGTGCTGATCCGCGGCTTGAATGGCTTGTCAGGTCTCGCATTGTCAGGTCTCGAAAAGCTACTGAAGACCGGGATCGCTGCGTCTAATTCAGTATCCAATATTGGCCACAAAGAATGTGCTTCGATGCCAAGACTCCTACCCGCTGACGTCCTTTCTTCTGCGCAACCAACTTCTACTTCAGCTCCAAAGCCTCCCCTGATGTCGACTGTGCAAGCAGCGCCAAAGCGGTCGAGACCAAGATTGGTGCTTCTGAGGCTTACTACCACAATTTTTCCACAGCACCTGCCGTCGCTTCAGATCTCTGCTACCGCTTATGTGGGCGGTTACATTGCACTAGTTGTTGGCGAGCATATGGATTGCGAGAACTGCCTTACTTTGTGTACGAAGCCGGTTAGCAACCATCCACTCCTTCAGTTCACCCGCAGCCAAGACCGAGGTGGGCTGCTCTACCCGTCAGATCAACTTCTCTTCGTTCTCGACACATTAAGAGCTTTTGCTGACCGCCCCCTGCAGGACGATCAGACCTTGAAAAAGCCTATCACTACATTAGTAGAGCACGCTGTCCCAGCCCTTTGTGCTTCAAAGTTGCTGAAGTGCAAGAGCGATGGCATCAACGAGCTCATGAACCTTATATCGGTTCGTTTCCTGAGGCCGCTTCTCTGCAACTACGCATTCAATGTCAGTACGTGACAAGCATGACATAGTTAAACATTTCACAAAAAAGCCCCTTTCGCGAAAGTACGCGAGGCTCTGAGGATGGCGTACGTTTTACTGCCGTGTAGAAGTTAGCCTCCACAATAAATACTTTTTTTTCGAGTTTGGGTAAGTGTTGACTCACAACGCACTGATATTGAATATATGAACCTCTATATTTGCGCAGTGTTATGTGCAGGCATATGATGCAGCGTCTCACGTTACATAGCTGGTGGCACTGACAGCAGGAAGCATTTTTCGCGCGTACCATACACGCTCAAGTTGAGCGTCAACGATGCGATTCGAGACACCATGCAGTCTTGCAGGAAGTGTGCGGCAGATCAAATGATGAAACCAGTTGGCAAAGCTGCACATTTTCTGGCGCCAACTCTGGCCTCGGTGGCGACAATGGTAACTCAAAAACTTTACGAAGGAAACGCGGGATCAGGTACCGCCTTGGAAGCAGTCTAACGGCTTTACGTGCTACTTACATGAGTAAACAACAGCACGCGACGGAGCTCTTTCAGAGCCCAAGCTTTCAGTATTAGCTGCTGCCAAGCACTGCTTTCAAATAGAGACCCTCAGACAAGCGAACTTAAAGGTGACAGAACAATTTTCCACGCAGTGGATTTAAGCAGGCGCGCGCTGTCATATCAGCGCTGCAGACGATGCGCGAGCGCATTGCACAGCAGTAGCCGCGAAAGACATGACTAAAATGGTCCGATTACCCTTAGCGACAAGTGCTTCTGAGCTCCTTTTTTAAAAAAAGTTTTTAATTGTACTTGAAACAACATGAATGCAGCCGAAAACTCAACGACAGAACAACTGCGAACGGTCTGCGTTTCAATGAGCGACGGAGCGACGGCGCGACAGTGATCCTACTCCTGTGGCGGCGCGTGGCGGCGAAAGGCCGTACTAGCCCCGACGGCGGGCTCCCATTGTTCGCCTCTCGTTCTCCCAGGCACAGAAAGTATAGAGGAGGCGGGAGAACAAACACGTCCCGTGCAACAAAGTCAACTGTACAGACTCATACATAAATATGAGGGTACAACTGAAGACCTAATCAAAGAGCTAGCAGAACGTTATCTAAACAGATGGTACCACTCAACCAGACTACCGGGGGGACTCCTAATCCAAATTTAGACGCAGACATCACAGACGCAGAGGTCTGGTACGCAATTGGAAAACTGCGGACAACATTTGCGGCAGGACCAGACAAAGTAACAAATAAGACTCTCAGGAACTTAGACGCAACGTCCATCGCGGCGGTTACAGACCTTATGAACAAATACTGGCATGCAGGCAACATACCACCAGAGTGGAAACACGCGAAAATCACTTTTATTCCTAAAGCGGGTAAGAAACTCAGCACTGAGAATCTACGCCCAATTTCATTAACATCATGCCTAGGCAAACTCATGGAGCATGTCATCCTCAATAGGCTCCAAAACTATGCGGAAGACATGAACCTCCTACCTGAAACAATGTTAGGATTCAGGGCCCAACTATCTACCCAGGACATACTCTTGCAGCTTAACAAGGACATAATTGAAGCTGACGAGGGAACAGGAACGAAAGCAATATTGGGTTTAGACCTTGTTAAAGCTTTCGACAACGTCACCCACAAAGCCATTTTGACAAACTTGTCAGAAATCAACCCCGGAGAAAGGACGTACAACTACATGCTCGTACTCACTACGTACTCATGCAGGTGGGCATACGCACTTTCGTGTGAAAGTTTATTTCATTGAATTTTACGGTTGCCGCACTGCTCTGGGCCCTCTTGTTACTTGTGCCGCGTCTGCGGAAAACTTGTTGGAATGGGGGACGACGAGGCGGCGCAACTTGACAACTTTGCTAAGACACTCGCAGATGAGGCTCCCAAAAGCATTAAAGAAGTGACTAAGGTTCTAGTGGAAATGACTTCTAAATTTATGGAGGCCATTACTGAAATCAAGATCACAGTAAACAAGCTGAACTCATCTAGTGATGCTGTGCAGACTGAAATAGCAGCAGTGAAGGAATCAATGGGTTTCATGAACACTGCCTTTGAGGACTTCAGAACAGAAGTTAAAACGATGAGGCTAGAACTCACAGAAGTAAAGAAGAACAATCTGGAAATTCAGAAAGAAAACAAGAAGCTGACGAACGAATTGAAAGAGCTAAAAACACAACTAGTTGAACTGAAGCAATACAGCAGAAGGAATAACATCGAATTGAAAGGTATCCCTGAATCTGATAACGAGAACCTCGGTAGCGTCATGACACAGATATCTTCCTACCTACAGGTAGAGCTTTCTCCTGAGGAAATTGACGTGATTCACCGTGTTCCAACCAAGGCGAAAGGACCTTCCAATGTAATTGTAAAGTTTAAGTCAAGGTCCCCACGTGACAGAATCTTGCAAGCTGCGAAAAAGAACAGGCTAAATACTTCCGTGCTTGGCTTCCCCGAGAACGATCCTGTTTTTGTCAACGAACATTTGTGCCCGGAAAAAAAGGTTTTGCTCGGCAAAGCTATTGGAAAGAAACGTGACAAAGGCTGGAAGTTCGCATGGGTGTCTGAAGGCAAAATCTTGATGAGAAAAACAGAAAGCTCGAAAGTAATGCACATAACTTGTGAAGATGATCTGGAACAAATTGTTTGATTACCAATGCTCTTGTGTTTTTAGTACCTGTTTGATCTTCCAATGTCTATGGTCATAGAAGAAGATGACCTGTTAAGCAGTGACAAATGTACGTCAATATTTTACTCTAATATCCGCAGTGTGAGAAAGAACCTGAACCTTCTAGTGGCTTCTTTGACCATATATTCCCAATCTTTTGATATTGTAGCGCTTACAGAAACCTGGCTACAAAAAGATGAGAATGTTATGCTTCCCGACTATGTTATGCTATCTCATCCGAGGGAATCAAAAAACCGTGGTGGTGGTGTTGCCTTTTTTGTCAAAAATGGTCTACCTTTCTCGCTTTTGGCACCAGTCACCCTCAGTCATACAGACATAGAAACGCTGTTCATAAAACTGCCCCATTCATTCACTGTTGGAGTTATTTACCGTCCACCAAATTCAAGCCTTTCATCATTTCTTGATAAACTTGAAGGAATTTTTGAAACGTTTACTACACACTCTGAGCGCATAATTATTGTTGGCGATTTCAACATAGATACAAGTACTGAATGCCACAAAGACTACGTGAACCTGTTAACGTCGTACAATTTCCGAAACATGATTAATACACCCACGCGTGTAACTACCTCCTCTTCATCTATTATTGATCACGTATTAACAAATATACCGACTGGGATACGCGCTGGGGTTTACAGCGAACCCATTTCCGATCACCTTCCACTTTTTGTTACTGTCGACACTGATATAAAACCAGAGCGTGAGAGCAAGAAGTATGTATCTAAAATAGATTATGCACTACTGCATGAAAATCTATTGGCCGTCGACCCTAGTCTAATATACCATGATGATGTTGACACAGAATTTAGTAACCTAATAGACATGCTCTCTCAAATGGTTACTAAGTGCAGCAGAAATATTAGTGTTCGCTCTTACGAAGTGCCACTATGCCCTTGGATGACTGAGCCAATCCTGGCCGTTCTAAAAGAAAAGGATACGTGGTACCGCAAGTGGAGGCAACACAAAGATAATGGTTACTATCTAAATCAATTTAAGAGCCTGCGCAATAGATTCGTGTCGATGATGAGGGCACGCAAAAAAGCATATTACACGCGTCTCGTTGAGCAGGCTTCCGGCAATACACATAAGGTCTGGAAAATAATAAATGAAGTCGCTGGCAAACCCAGTTTGCGCCGGGTTCTTCCAGAGAAAATAGATCGCAATACTACAGAAATATTCAATTCCTTTTTCACCAATATCGGCCCGTCATTAGCTGCTCAACTTCCTGAATCGCAACAACAATATATTGCATCCAGTCCAGTTCTCAATACTTTTGGAATGTTTGAGGTCGAACCCGATGAAATTACATCCATTATTCTCAGCTTACCTGCTAATAAATCTGCCGGACTGGATGGAATTTACCCACGCTTGCTTAAGGACAACACTGATATCTTGGTACCCATATTATCCAAACTTTTTAATCATTCATTAAAATGTGCAAAATACCCCTCCGTACTAAAGATTGCCAAAGTTGTCCCGATATACAAGGATGGAGACCGATCCAACCCGTCAATCTACAGACCCATTTCTGTCCTAAGTGTTATTAATAATATTTACGAAAAGATTCTATCTAACAATATTTGCAAATTTTTAGAAAACTATAACTTACTCTGTCAACAGCAACATGGATTTCGAAAACACTATTCAACGGCATCTGCAGTCCTAAGTTTGACTCAGTTAATTAATACAGCATTACATGATAACAAACTGGCCGCCGTTGTATTTGTTGATTTAAAGAAAGCGTTTGATACCGTCGATCACGCTATTATGCTCAACAAGTTAAACCATTATGGATTCCGCGGTGAAGTATACCGCTTACTTTCCAGTTACATTGAAAACCGTCAACAAGCTGTAATTATGAATAACATTATATCATGCCTTCAATATTTAAAGACAGGGGTTCCTCAAGGATCTGTTTTAGGGCCCATGTTATTTTCATTATATTTGAATGACTTGCCGAAGGTCCTAAGTTGCTCGGATATTTTAATGTATGCAGATGACACTGCGATCATAGTTACAGCTGACAACCATGAGGATCTAGAAGCAAAAACAAACACTGAATTGGAAAAAATTTCAAGTTGTTTTTTTACCAACAAGCTAACAATTAATTCAAGCAAAACCAAATATATAGTATTTAGCTCAAGAGGAAAAGTCATCCATAGCAACCAAATTAACATTTTTATTAATGGCCACTCACTTGAACGAACACACTCATTTAAGTATCTTGGAGTCATTCTAGATGAACATCTTCACTGGAAAAATCAGATTAACGCCGTCTGTTCGAAGTTGGCCTCAGGCTGTTACGCCTTACTACAGGCCCGCGATTGTTTTAACACACAAACACTGCGTACCCTTTATTTTGCACTTATTAATAGTCATTTAACATACTGTATAGAATCATGGGGTTTGACATACAATACTTACCTTGATCCTATCCGGCGATTACAAAAACGGGCTATCCGAATTGTAACACAAAGCAAGTATACCGAGCCAAGTAAACCACTTTTCCAGTTATTAAATATCCTTCCTTTTGACCTTTTGCGCTCTTTAAAGATAGCGGTGTGTGTAAACAACATAGTCAAATATAATCAACCTTTCAATGCCTCCGTGTTTCGCTCATCTTCTCGACTCACAAGAAACTTTACACATAGTAACTTTAATCTACCACCGAATTATAACGTTTACAGCGAAAGATTGGTGCAGTTTTCTGGAGCCAAGGTTTGGAATGCTTTACCCCCAGAAATAAAACAGTCTCATGAAACAAATAGAGCATTGCGAACATACTTTATGAGCCTTATTTGACATATGTGACAATTGTCTTCGGTTTGTGTCTGTTGTACCATGTTGTTCATGAAAGATTTTTTTTTCCTTCTGCTGTAAAATGCACATTATTTTATTTTTTCCTTGTTGTATGATGTATTTGGGTCTTTCGCCGTGATTTTGTGCTTTTCATTTTTCACAAGTGCTGTGTCATTGCCTTCATATATTTTGTTTCTGAACCCCACACTAGCCTCTGGCTATGGGTTCAGTCAGTGTTTTGGTAATTTGTATGGCAAAAATAGAAATAAAATGAATGAATGAATGAATGAATGAATGAATGAATGAATGAATGAATGAATGAATGAATGAATGAATGAATGAATGAATGAATGAATGAACAGAACAGCAGTGATAACGGTCGGAACAATAGAGTCTGCCCCAATCACACTAGGAAGTAAAGGAACGCCACAGGGCTCCGTCCTGTCCCCTTTCCTTTGTAACCTCTCCCTCATCAAAATTCCCCCCAAACTGGCACAAATACCAGACCTACATCACACGTTCTATGCAGATGACATCACACTTTGGGTAACCAAAGGATGCGAAGGCTACATAGAAGACACACTCCAAGCAGCAGTGGACATCATTGAGGCACGCGCATGGGAATCCGGCCTCACTTGTTCTGAGCAAAAATCTGAACTCTTCGTGATCCGTCGTAAACAAAGAGGTAGGCGTACCACGACATCCCCCCCCCCGCAAATAAACGTCTATGTTAATGGACGATCTGTCAAAGAGGTACAGACCATGAGAATACTGGGGTTGTATTTACAAACAAATGGAAAGAATACTGACACACTCACTAAGCTAAAACGCATGCACGGTAGAAGCGACGGCGTGATTAATCCGCCGCATAGCTAACCGCAGACAAGGGGTGAGGGAAAGAGATTTATGCCGACTAGTGCAGGCCTTTGCGCTAAGCAGGATACTCTATGCCACCCCTTATCTCAAATTTTCGAAAGCAGAAAAGGACAAATTGGATAGTATGATACGGCAGGCCTATAAGGCTGCGTTAGGACTCCCACTAAATGCCTCAACTGAAAGGCTTATGAGGTTAGGAATACATAACACCTACAATGAACTGAAAGAAGCCCATTTAATGGCTCAAACAGCGCGATTAGCCAATTCCAGAACTGGCAGGAGTATTCTCACCAGGCTCGGAATTAACTTGCAACCTACGAATAACGATGCTAAAGTAGACTTACCCCGCGACTATAGGACGGCCCTACTAATCAAACCACTCCCCAAAAACATGCACCCCTTACACCATGAGGGTAGAAGACAAGCAAGAGCCAAAGCCTTACATAACAAATACAGACAGTGCGCTGGAACACTTTATGTAGATGCGGCAGAATACAAAAATACCAATGCCTTTGCAATTGTGGTTGTGAACGAGAATGGTGACCACATCGTCTCGGCGACAATCAAAACGAAATCCTCTGAAACGGCAGAAGAGGCGGCTATATAGCCCTCGCCCTAGCGCATACCCAAGGGAGCATCATCTTCAGCGATTCCAAAATGGGTATCAATAATTTCGCTAAAGGGCGAATTACAAACACCTCCCTTAGAATCCTTAACGCAACCAAATTCTCACCAAATTATTCCGAATTGATATGGGTCCCAGCCCATTCGGGGAATCCGGGTAACGAGGCAGCCCACAATAAAGCCCGAGGTTTCGTCGACCGGGCAGTGGATGAGTCTGGCTCCCTGAATTTCACGAAGGACTCCATGATCACATATCATGATCTCACCAATCATTTTAAACTAGAGAGGAGAATTTTCCCCCCTCCAGACAAAAGACTTACTAAAGAACAAGAGGTTACGTGGCGCCGTCTACAGACGAGATCGATACGCACCCCATCACTCCTCGCGCACATTTATCCAGATCTTTACAACCCAAACTGCAAACACTGTGGCCAACGTGCTACCTACGATCACATCCTGTGGGACTGCAAAATAGAGCCACCTCCGGGTGATCTAGTTACAGCTCCTTCTCTCGAGCGGTGGGAGACCGTGCTGGCTAGCTCTGACCCCAGAACGCAAGTTTTGGCGGTGGAGTGGGCTGACAAAGTCGTCGAGGGCTATGTACTCTCGACCACTTAACGCGACCTCTTGCCAAGCTCTTCCCGGCGAATAAAATGTTTTACAATCAAAAATCGTTGCCATCCTTCTTTGGCACTACGTTCCTGAGCAGCTTCATTTCCTATGTTTGGATTCATTCAGTCATTTAGCAACTATCCACGAGCGCTCACATAAATAGAAACTGCCCTTGAATGTGCTGTAGGTGCGCACGGAACAACGCCAATGTGCAAGTTATACAATAACGCGACGCAAAATAGATGTACAAAACAATAAGGTTCTTGTGGCTGTGGCTCGATCAGGTGCTTTGGCGGTCCGCTGCTGACACCAAGGTCGCAGGATCAATCGAGGTTCAATCCTCTTACATCTGCCACCCCCTGCAATGTCACTCTAGCAGATTCGAAGAGATTAACCATGACGTCATGAGAATCGCTCGACGCCATTGGCTGGAGGGCCTTGTTTGAGGGGCATTTGCCGCTTCATTCTTTAGCTGTCTCCGACTGCGCACTGTATAGGCATTTCCAGAGCGTCGCTCAGCAAAAGTGAACGCTAATAAATAATAAAATTCACCGAGCCGTACAATTTAACTCTGTCGCCGATAGCGATAAGCTATGTCTTCACTTTGCTTGTATAGATAAACCAGTACAGAAAATAGGAAAATAACGCAATAATAATAACAACACTGTGCGGTGATGTCAAGCAATTTGGGCTTGCAGGTCATGCACCGGTGGCATTGCAATATTGTTCAATACAGAGTGCCTGAATGCATGCAGGCACCGTAGTTCCATACGGCGACTAAAAACTGCTGCCGTCAGCCGCTTGGGCCGCTAGCAGCGCGACAGCACATTCTGAACGATTAGAGGCCCTTATTTGGCTGATAGCATTCATTTCCTATTATAGCTTCTCTCGGCGTAGTCCAGATAACTGACGCTTCGACAGAGCGTGAAAGCTCTTGGCGTGGAAAAGCACTTCGAATATATGCACCGAAAACTGCTTTCTCCTCTCACTAGCCTTTGTGTTACAGCGCTGCAATCGACAGGACAATATTGAGCGCAGGTTCCTTTGTGGTTAACCTCTCCATGAGAAGTGAACATTTTTGTGTGATTTTTATTTTGGTTTCATGATGTTAACGTACTGTTCTTCATTTTTCAACACTGCGTTATGCTGCATTTTTTACAATTGTTCGTGAGTGCAGTTTCTCCGTGTTCTAGATTTTGTCGCTTTTATTTCCATGAGTTGTTGCGGAATTACCTTATTGCGCAAAACGACTTGCGTTAGTAAAATAAATTCCCAGATGAAGATGTTTCCATTTCTTGCTGTATTTGGAACCGGAAACCATATGCCCTTTTCCAGCTGGAAACCATTCAGTTCCAGTTGGATTACGGAGCAGGAAATCGTATCCAAATGAAAAATTTCTATTTCCAGCTAGAAGCAGAAACGCAAGTGCCATTTCCAGCCACTCCAGTTAAACTGGAAAAGTGATTTCCGAGCTGAAAATAGTGCCTTTATTTTGATGTGGGTTGGCTGTCTTATTTAAGAAGGTGCTGTCTTAAAGTTACGTTTTAGGAACTTCATCATTCTAGAGGCTCTTGCCACATATATTCAACCATCCTATAATTGCCTAAATGGCTCGTACGTGGCGCCACAGTCGCCACGATGATAAACCATATACATGATTTGTGGAGCGCATGCCAGAGGAGATGGAGATTGTAGAGGTTGTAGCGGATTATATATGGTGATCCAAAAAGGAAAGGTGATGTTCCATAAGCGCACAAAGGCTGTAATTCTACGGCAGTGGTCGCTGACATCGAGACTTACGTTTGGTTGTCATCCGAAGAACATGCAAACAGGTATCATTTATCTACATATTCAAAAACATGTCCTCAGGATATGGGCGCGATATGTGTGTTTTAATTTCTTTTGTTACAGTCCATTCTAAGTATATTCATGGTTTTTACGATATCAATCGGTGCATTACATTGTGTTAATGCTAAGGGCTGATTATTATAATAATCACAAATAAAATATGAGATGACAGGCTGCTGACACGCAGCATGTGTTGTTTGCAGATGTTAAGTGGTAAAAAATAAAAGCGCCAAACTGCACCGGGAAACAATGCCCGTAGCCTCGGCCATATGTTTTTCTTTGTTTGACTTCCCTTGATGAGACTCTCTATCGGTCACATAGATAGATATACTAATGTTGCGGTTTGTTTTAGGCTGGAGCATGTACACGCTGGATAGTTCGCTCTTCCGAGTTAGTCATGTATATTATATTGGTTATAAAATCGAAACGGTGGTTGGTTGGTTTATGGGGTTTAACGTCCCAGAGCGACTGAGGCTATGAGAGACGCCGCAGTGGAGGGCTCCGGAAATTTCGACCACCTGGGGTTCTTTAACGTGCACTGACATCGCACAGTACACGGGCCTCGAATTTCTCCTCCAAAGAAATTCAACCGCCGCGGCCGGGATCGAACCCGCGTCTTTCGGGCCAGCAGTCGAGCACCATAGCCACTAAGCCACCGCGGCGGCCAAAATCGAAACGTTTTTCCAAACGTTGAGAAGCATTTATTTTTAGGGATTCTGCAACAGACATGAAATGTAAGGGCCAGACGAAGGACGCATAATTTTCAGTCGGAAATGAAATTTACTACTACTAAAAATAATAATAATAAACATTGTTTCACGCATGTGTGTGTACTTGCACTCTGTACAACAAAGCAGTAATTGGAGGCAATGACCATTCACTCCACATCAATGACGTTCTTTCACTGAAGTCAAATTCACTTGGAGCACTTCTTTCACAATGCGTGTCCGAGATGAACATTTTTTGGTGAAAAACGCATAAAAATTGCGCCTTCTAACATAAGAGACAACGGGCATCATAATGCCGCTAAGGGGCATAAGTTCAACAGTGGTGCCAACAAATAGGCCACGAAGTAACGACACTACAACGGTTGCTTACATCTCAGGAAATATAAGTTAGCACCGATATATGTTTTCTAACGTACCGTGCGCATCCTATAAAGACCATTGCAATAACCCCTTTATTTTTTTCCATTCTTTTGTTTTTTTCCCCGTTAATTATCTGAGCCTGTTTGGTCATCCGCGGGAGACGCAGTCCTCTGTTGGGGGAAATGGGTTCACGAATTAGGAAGGGGTGGAGGTGAAATATTTATTATTTGCTCTTGCAGCATTTTGACGCGCTGAATTAGTCTGGCCTGCTTCGCCATCCTCAGTTCCCTCCAGTGGCTACTGTAGTTGGAACACCTGGTCATCACTAGCCATGCCAAAGGGCTCATTAATACGTCAATACCACGCTTATCACGGCGGGAACATTTGTTGTGGAACGCCTGTAACAGCTTGAAGGCCCTTTTCCGACGCAGCTGTGACCAACGATCACAAACAAACTTTAGGCTATAACATCAATGTGTACCGCTCTCGCGTTACGAAAATATGCATGACTTGTGAATATTTCACTGTAAAATATTTTATTGGTCGGGAAGAGCTTGGTGCTAAGAGATCGTGGAAAGTGGTCGAGAGTACAAAGTCCTCGACGGCTTTGTCAGCCCACTCCACCGCCAGAACTTGAGTTCTGGGGTCAGAGCTAACCAGCACGGTCTCCCACCGCTCGAGAGAAGGATCGGTAAATAGGTCTGGGGTGGCTCTATTTTGCTATCCCATAGGATGTGATCGTAGTTGGCTCGTTGGCCGCAGTGTTTACAATTCGGGTTGTATGGATCGGGATATAAATGTGGGCGAGGAGTGAAGGGATGCGTTTCGATCTTGTCTGTAGACGATGCCACGTAACCTCTTGTTCCTTAGTCAGGCTTTTGTGCGGAGGGAGAAAGTTCTCTCTAGTTTAAAATGATTGGTTAAATCACGATACGTGATCACGGAGTCCTTCGTGAAATTCAGGGAGCCAAAGTGAAGATTGATTGAT
This sequence comes from Amblyomma mixtum, assembly GCF_055824585.1. NCBI lineage: Eukaryota > Metazoa > Arthropoda > Arachnida > Ixodida > Ixodidae > Amblyomma > Amblyomma mixtum. Next base: position 20,943,437 of record NC_143012.1, read on the forward strand.
TGTAAAACATTTTATTCGCCGGATAGAGCTTGGTAAGAGGTCGCGTTAAGTGTTTGAGAGTACGCAGCCCTCGACGACTTTGTTAGCCCACTCCACCGCCAAAATTTGCGTTCTCACTGAATATCTGAGTTCAAATTTGCGCGCCAGAGATATGATCTCAAATGCCGTCAGGATTGGCGGTCACAGCACCTCGCTTCCTAACTGAACTTCTTTTCTTTAATCCTAAAGCAATAACTTATAACTTACTTATAACTACAAAATTATATGCTTAGAACTTTTTATTTGTTTGATATTTATTGAATATTTTAAAAAGTGCCACGAAAATTAGCGTTGGTAGCGTCGCCATCATCATCATCGCAGCGCTGGGCAAATATGGCGATGTGCAGCCGCCAGCGAACGTCGCAGTGCGAGCTCCTTCAGTAGTTCGTCATGTAAGCGCTGCGCACTGTGCCTTTCTTCAGTGCTGAACGGTCGTGTTGCCCGTGAACTTCTGTCCACGAGTCCCGGAGCAACCATGCGGTTCAACGAAAAAGAGATGGCAACAGTTGCCGCAGGTGCTGCCGACAAAGAAGGGCGTCTGAACCATCGGAACCTCTCCTTCAGAGAAGGTGCGACCGTCCGTTGCTGGTGAAATTTTAAACCTGTGCTTTGGTACTTTCGCTTCTGTTACAGAGGCGGGTAAGGTTCCTTCTCCCAGAAAGTTCCTTGCCGTTTCGTTTTAGCCCGTTTTTGCTCTCTGATGCATTCTAGTTTAGACTGTCATACTCAAAAAAACTAGCAATTAAGAGTCCGTTCGGCTGCTGTGACAGCCTTCGTTTCGGTATGACAGGCTGTTCGTTCTGTTGGAGTATTGTTATATTGCTTCATGACATCTGACGTATGTCAAGGAAGACCGGTGGGTGTCCTTTTGTTTTCTTTTGTCCTGCGTTCCGTTGTCAGCATCGGGGAGCCGACGGCGGAAACCGTGTCGAAACGCTGTGACGGATCGCCGCAGCCGTTTGGTTGCTCGTGAAATGCGAGAGGCCCTTGAAAACGGAGATGTCTAAGCGGTCGCTTTCAAGAGAGCGCATGAAGCACACCACAAAGCTCGCGCTGATATCAGCCGTAGTCGGTTTCGTGTGCTGTTCACTTTTTCTACATTCACTTATCCTACGTTGAAAGAACTTCGAGGACGGTGCTGACTTCGACAATATAATCGCCTCCTCTTCTAAGCACTGTCGCCGCAGCTGTTTCGCCACCGTTCTAACCGCCGATCCAACAGACGCGGAATTTCAACAGTGTTTAACGCTGTTGCCGCCAAAATGAGGTCGGTGTTGTGTTGTTTCGAAATCCGAGTCAAGTTGTGTATGAATGTCGTTTGTACAGAAAGCGTTTGCGTGCTGTCGAGTTTCTGAGTGAGGTAACTGTTGTATTCACAAAATCAAGCCAAGTATAGCGCAAAAAATAACGGACATACTCGAAGTATCTGCGCGATTCCGAGACATTTCATCCCTGCGTTAATATCTTTATCATCAAGAAAACATTTATCCACACAGTTATCTAAAAACTATGTGCCCTTGAATGCTCCACACTGTGGTTAGGTACAACTCAAGAACAAAGCGGCTTTTCCCCTTCAAAGTACCCCTTTCCAGCCAGTGGTGTCAGCCGGTTATTATGAGCCTGCTAGCATAACAATGCAGGGAGTGGCAGATAAAACGGGATAGTCCCATCCCTCATTGTCACACTGCTCCCTGTATTGCCACGCTTGCAGATTCATGACAATCAGCCAACGCCGTTGGCTAAGAGAGGGTCCTTTAACGAGCTAAAGCCACTTCGTTCTTCATTTGTACCCTACTATAGCTTCCGTAAGCGCCCCGCCGTGGTGGCTCAATGGTTACGGTGCTCAGCTGCTGGCCCGAAAGACGCGGGTTCGATCCCGGCCATGGTGGCTGAATTTCGATGGAGGCGAAATTCTAGAGGCCCGTGTACTGTGCGATGTCAGTGCACGTTAGAGAACCCAGGTGGTTGAAATGTCCGGAGCCCTTCACTACGGCGTCTCTCATAGCCTGAGTCGCTTTGGGACGTTAAACCCCAATAAACTAAGCTTCCGTAAGCAACCAGTTGCTGAATACATCTTGCTAGAACTGTCAACAGAAGTGTTTGTCACACTGCAGATAACATTCGCCACTACTGCATTAGTGAAAGATAAGCATTGTGCGTGGCAAGCGATCGCCATGTTAGCAAAAAGTGTTTAGCTGCCTGTGTGAATATTTTTTCCTCCGAGTCCTCAAAGGCTGTTGTTTGCGTTTTCTTGTCAGTGATGTGCACACTAATTTTCCCTGCAGTGTTCAAGGAACGATGGTTCAAGTTGAAAGGAAACCTGCTGTTCTACTTTCGGTTGAATGAATATGGAGGAGTGTTTGAGAAGGAGGTACGCATACTGCAGTTTATTGTTGTGCATGCCGAGCTTCTCGAATTGTGGACATGTTCTGCCTTGAAAATTTTCTGTGTGTCATTCTACATGTCATGATGCGATGCAAAGATTTCTTTGTGCTTGCAGAGCTGCATGTGCGTACAAGGTTACATTAATACACTGTATATTTTGCCATCTTTTAGGGAGCTCAGGCTGCAAAGACAATGTGGTGAAGCTAGCCTAATGGCACTGATTTCTGTTTGTCTAGGGGCTGTGCTCATTGTTTTGCTCTTGAATGCTTTCGAAATAACGAAATGCCTTAAATGTCCTCAAAGGGGCAAAATTCTCTGTAGTATAATGAACAGAGTTGATTGCAAATTTAATTTCTTTTCTTTTTCTGGCTCAAATTCGTCAGGGACTGTTATCAACAAGCGGCAGTTGCTTTTCTGCATTTTGTTCACTGAATTCGATATTCCTTTTCCAGCCTGTTGGCTTATTTGTCATCGAGTGCTGCAAGGTTCAGCATGAACCAAGCGTTGACTACGCATTTGCGTTTTCTATAGGTAGGTAGAGTGACATGTTGCCATTTTATTTTTCTGTCAGTAGCAGTGCACTTGTGTCGATGATCTCAAATGTGCAGGAGCTGCAGCACATGCGAGGCTTCAGAAATCACTTTGTGGGGGGTATGTTGGTAGTGTTCCTGAACACTGGATGTAAATAACATTGCATGCCTTGGGTTCTTTGGAATGTTCTGTAGTCTTGCATGTGTTACGCATATTACAGAACTTTGCTTGTAAGGGGAGGGGTTTACATCTGGCCAGCAGACTCGAAATTAGGCAGTCATGTGGTGGTGAGAATTTTAGTTCTTCCTAATTTAATATGTTTATTGAAAGCTGTCATTGCTAGTACTTCTCGGACAGGAAATTCGTAGCAGGTAGACTGAGGCCGTGAGGACATGTGTTGCTCAGAGGCCGACTACTCTTGGACTACAGGACTTGCTTCTACCACACTGCATAGAATTACTGATCCAAAGCACAGGCATTAAAGTGACTTATTGAATTAAAGACAATTAAAAGCAAAATAGCTAATTTGGATGATTAATTTCTGAGTGCGCGTTTTTTGAACATCGTCATTTTGGCTCAGGAAGGGAACGGATGGAGCTGCTTATATTGAAGTAATGCAGTGAGCTCGTGGTGAGGACTTTTTAGTGGAGAGTTAACACATTTGGAAGCATAATTACAGAGGACAAAAAAGAGCACAGGCGAGATGGAAATATGCAAATGATATGTGGTTCTAAAGATGTGTTATGGCTATGATTTGGTTGTATTTTAATACAAGCTACATATTGTCTTGACGAAGTTTCTTCTCACACAGGCTGCATATAGTGCTGCCTTAGCACCCATAAAGAGCTAAGACTTATTGCTGAAACGTGTTAGCCAACTTGAAACTTGTTGAAAACGTAATTTTCATGTTTAAATGCTTTTTTCATAGGAGGTTCTGGTTTGTAGTGATCTTTCCATGCCTTTCTCTTTCTTTCTCACTGGTCTGCTCCTTTCAGCATTCTCTGATGATGCGGATCGGAAGCATCTGTTTACCTGCACAACGCAGAAACACTGTGATGAATGGGTCAGCTGCCTACAGCAGGCCAGGTAAATATTTTATGAAAATTTGACACATGTAAAGCTGGAATTTTTCTTCTGTAGTTCCAGAAGAGTATTTTTTCCTTCTGTGCTGTGCTGTGTGGCTTCAGTGCACTCTAAAGAATCCAGGTGGTCAAAATAAGTCTGTAGCCCTCCACTGCAGCCTGTCCCTCATAACACAAGTGAAGCTTCGGGACATGAAATCCCACATACATGCCTACATTGTAATTGGAACACTGAGCTTAACATTGAAATGCAATGCATTGATTAGTGGTGTTTCTAATCCATGCAGTGTTTACAGGATCACAGAACTGATCTTCTGAAAATACAAGAAATGGTACAGAAATGGGTAAATCAAACTCTAACCATCTGTTGTGCTAGATATGTTGAAATTTTATACAGCATCATGCAATTCAGGTAGGCACAAATTAAAGGAATGTAGGCAACAAATTTTTGGTTTCATTGTTTTTATTCCATGTAATGATGCATAAGAGATTAGTACTCCACATGGCATTCGCCACCACATGGTATGCACCTAGGGCTGCTGAATAATTTATCTAATTTCTTTTCTCCCCTGCTTCAGTTTCGGTTTCAACAGCTGAACGATGGCTGTGACGTCAAAGGTCAGTATAGGTCACGTGAAGCATGAAAAAAACTGCAAGATAATTGCTGCTTCATCGTGTTAATTCATGACGATGCCAAAGCCAGCCTGCCTCGAGTCAGAATGCAAACAAGGGAAGAAGTAGCAGTTGCGCTGCAGTTTGGTTCATGCTTGATGGGACCTATACTCACCTTTGATGTTATAGCCATCACTCTGCTGTTAAAACCGAAAACGAAAGTTGTGAGAGAAGAACATTACTTAATGGGTGCAGGCGAATACCACATGGTGATCCATGCATAGTAAGTAAAAGCTCGTTAATTCGAACCTCAAGGGACCAGGAAAAATGTTCGAATTATCCGATGTTCGAATTATCGAATGGCCGCGGAAAAACTGACAACCATTTGCATTACGGTATATGTACCGTATTTATTTACGTAACGAACCCACTCGCATGATGAATCCACCCGCCCCCGATTATCAGCAAAGAATTTGAAAAAAAAAAAAAAAGCGTCGGTCGAACGCTTCCCTCCGTTTCGCACCGTCACAGACCACAACGCATTTCTTGGTGGCGCGCCAAGATGCTGCGCAGCGATAGCATCACGGTGCCTTTCGACGTTAGCTCTAGTGCAAGGGGGGAGACGAACTTTGGCAGAGTGCCAGCGCTTGTCCGGCTGTGCAAGCCTCGTTTTCAGTACGTTCGCCTTATCGGGCCTTGGGCGATTGGGGCGTCTACTGCCACTCAGTCCTTGGAACACGTGCACAGTAGCAAACGCCTTTTGCAGCGAACGATGCTAAAAGCTGGCGTCATGATCGCGGATGACCGCCGCGTACTTCCGTTGGGGGAAGGATGGATGACACTCGCAAAGAAAAAAAAGTTTTTCGCACATAATTGGTAGCGCCCGTCCGAAGTCATAGCCTTTCATGGGCGTTGGCTGGGACCGCGCCGACAGAACTTATTCGTATTTCCGAATTAACAGGGCTCGAATTCACGAGTATTTAGTTTTCAGAGGTTGTGCGGAAACGAGGGCAGGCAGCCGCCACCGCGGCCGCCAACCCCCCCCCCCCCCCTACTCTCCGGCGCCGCCGGCTGCCACGCCGGTGATGGCAGGCTTTACCCACTCTTCCATCGTTTTATTTGGTTCCATCTTCTGTACCCGTTTAGGACGTGTGCAGCCTCTAACTATGCGGAGGTGCTTTCTTTTTTTTTGGCCACGTGCTGTGTGCCAAGCTGCCCAGACGCGGCGGCGCGTAGTTCGAATTATCCGTAGCGGAACCAACTCGCTTTCGAATTAACGGGCTTTTTTATACACAGATCTCTATTGAGCTTGGCCGGACCAAGTAGTGTTGTTCGAATTATCCGGAAATTTGAATTATCGAGGTTCGAATTAACGAGCTTTCACTGTAATGTCTTATGGATCATTACAAAGAAAACATTCAACCGAAATTTGGCATCTACACTCCTTTAAAATGGATGCTTTGGGGTTGTCAACTTATTGCTGTTTCAGATCAGCTTGTCCCTTTGCTACTATGTGCAATGCTTGCTTCAAGCTGATGGTGAAATTCTGTGTGGTCCACTCTTTTCCTGTTCTCTTTCAGCTATGAGTACCAGCGGGGTCGCTTGGTGTACATGCAACAGAAGATCTTGGAACTGACTGGACGAGTGAGTTGAGGACTTGAGATTCTTGTTTACAATTCATATGCCTCTGGAAGAACACTCCTCTAACTCTTTTCTTACCATAGGTAAAATGACCGCCTTTTATAAGTTTCAGTAGTTCTTGCTTTTCTATAAAATTTGTGGCATTTAAAATTGAGTGCAATACACGAAAACAAAGCTAAGTAATTGTGCTTTTTCGGCATATAAGATTGAATAACGTAGTGCGCATTGAAACAAGAAAGCCTGAAACAAGATTTTATGAAAAATTGAACAAGATTTGTGAAGACATGCTTACATCTAAGAGGAAAAAAAAATGTTAAGGATTATCTGGAATAAGCAAAATGTTTGTTACTCTATTGGCAGCTATCTTTGAAAAAAATCAAACTTCTCTCTTGAATAGTCTTCTTGCTAGAAAACAATAATTGGAAACACTTTAGTTGGGCACCAAAGTATGGTTGCCTGTATTCCAGGCTGGTTTCTGTCATCGTCGATGTCGGAAACTGAATCCCGACGAAAAGGCAGTATCTTCAGACTTGCTGGAGCTCAGGTGGACCATGAAATCAATCGCGGACAAAGTGGAATCCTGAGATTTGCGACGTTTGGAGCGCGTCGCGCATGCAGAGGCTGCGAAGTGAATTTGACGCTACTGTGTCATCGGAACTTGTTAAAAATTGGCTTCCTTGCAGGAAAAAAAAGTACTACATTGAAAACGAAATTTTATTTGTCTTAAAATATAAGCCATTTGACGCAGTGTGCCCGCAAGCAGTGCGAAAGGTTCCGAAATCGACGCGGGAAGTCATCATTAGTGGCGCTTAGTGGGCACGGTAAGGAAAGGGTTAAGCTTCTGGTTGGCTGCATAATGGCTGCTAAATGTTTATACTGCCAAGGATGGTTTCCTAGTCCCTGTTGAGCTCAGCCTGCAGTTTTATCCAGATGGTCTGTCATCTAGTTTCGGGGTGCTCCCCTATATCACTCAGAATGGGCTTTGCATGCTATGCGGTAATGGCACCTAAGGTTGCCTTGTCCACTGAGAAGAATTTCTTGCTGTAGGAATGTGCGTAAGGCATTATGGTCGGGTACAAGTCAAGAATGCAGTGGTGAATGCCCACCTAGGGAGGCTGTCCAATCAATGACGTGGACCAGTTGTCATGACATCGCGGTTAATTCCCTGCCTCTGGGAAATGGGATTAACTGTGGCATCATGACAATCAATTGAGGCCATTGGGTAGAAGACCTCGATTGAGGGGTATTTGCTGCTTTATTCTTCAGCTGCAGCCGACTGTAGTATCCGTGGATCACCATGTGGAATTGGGCAATGCCTGGTAAATGTTTTGTAATTAATTTTCTTCTCTTGTTTTGTTCTGGTTTCAACTGGCTAAGTCAGGCATAACATGTAAGTGGACTTGAGGTCACTGAGGCATTAAAGGATGCTGTGGTACAGTCCCTGCTTTAGTGTGTTGATTTGTTTCAGTTCTTATGCGAGCCAGCTCTAAGTGCTGTAATGAGAATGAACAAGCAGCTGTAATGTCGCAGTCTTTTCTTTTTTACATATCATGTGACCTTAAGTCCACCTACGTGCCACGGCCGCTGTTTAGTTGTTGAAGCCAAAACAAACACAGGAAGAAATTCAGTTATAGGATATTAACTAGGCATAGCTGGGTTCAACTGGTGAAATAATGTTTATAAATGACTTGTGTGTCATTATGCAGAAGAAACTCTTGACCAAAATGTGGAGTTGGTAGACCTTTATGGTGCGCACTTTATAGTTTTGATTTGATATTACTAGGTGCCAGATCCACCAGCCCACCACTTATGTATTATGATTTCTTCACTTTCTGTGCTGCTTGCCTCATTTTTGTGTTTTCCATCTTTCACTGTGTTCTGTGTACCTGGCTTTCTTTTCCGTGTCGTGGGTGTTGAGGTATTGTTCTCTTGTCTCTGTCTACATCCTTTCTCTTGGCTCTCTCTTCTGGAGAAGGCAAGTGTTACGCTTCTTCAGGTGCCAGTTGGAGCCTGTTCCTTTTTCATTTCCATTTTTCTTGTATCTTTGTGCCTCAAGCCAAGTAACACAGTTGATCTCGGTTATATTGGACTCGAAGGCAATAACAAATAATTTCATAGATTGGTAACTTGTTTATACCTGTAACCTAGAAGCAAGAATAAAGTGTGCCTGTGCTAACAACTTCCTTCTTGCAGCACACCACTCGCTACGTGTAACCTACTTCTAATTGAAGACCTTGGGGATGATGCCTTGGAATTAGCCACTGCCCGCCTAAGGGATCTAGTCCTGTTACCAGCACACTATAAGTATAATAATCTTCGATAAGAATGAAATTACAGTTGGTTTCTGGAAAGGTTTCGGCTACGAAGCGAACGAAGTACTCGAGGCGAGGGCCGCCTTTAGCCTTCAGTCAGCTGGGTTGGCTTGACCGCAACACAACTGTGTACTGAATGCTGCCTTCTCCTCGTGACAGCGGTGTGGCGTGAAAAATGAGTACTACAGACCGAGGAAATCATTGAGCACACCCCATGTTCACCCTGTCATGCGGTTTTACAGTGCTAGTACTTTGAGTAGGTGTAGAACATGCAATTGGAGGATTGTACAGAATCGGCTGAAGTGATGAGGTGTGGTTAAGAAAGGTAATGCATGAAGGATGTGGCAGCAGTGCAAGGAGGCGTCGTGTTATGCAGGCGCTGTAACATGGGTGGGGATGGTGACAATGACGGTGCTAATAATAATGCAAATAAGCAGCAGTACTGATGCTCTGTGTGCCCTTCTTTCCAGGACCCATTGGCAGAATTCTTCAGCCGCCGCAACGGTAATGCGCCTGGTAGCGTCCAGGTCATTCAGAAAGCACCTGAAAGCAACAGCAGTTCAGCGGGCAAGTTATTTCATTTTTTGAAGTCGTGGTAGCATGCTTCAGAAATGGCTTGCACACTGCATCGAACCTTATGGGGCTGGCATGCTGGCTTTGTTTGGTCTGCTTGTTTGCATTTTCTGCTTCATTTATTGAAAAAGAACTGTGTTGGAATCTATGCTTTTTGCTATTGCATCTTTGTACTGTCCTCATTGGGGAATGGAGGTTTGTGCCAATAAAGCATTGATTTGCTCCTTCGTTTGTTGATTGGGATGTTTCAAAATGAGTTGTTGCTAAATTTCTTCCCATGAACCTTTCGTATGGTAAGGAATTGTTTCTGCTGCAAGCAGTGTAACACAGGATGGACAGTTGAATTTCTCAGCCACTATAATTACCCACGTTTTGAACACATGATTGACACAGCAAAGCGGGAAATCTTAAATTTTGCATGCATTATTTTTCTTAACTGTAGTCAAGGGCCTTTCATGAATTGTAAGCTATTTAAAAAGTGGAGAGTATTGAGTAGCCGTACTTAATGGTATGGCAGATGATGTTAGAAACTAGGAATAGCAAGGGCTGTTGACCGAGATTTTTTCTTCTGAACTAATGTGAAGAAAAGATGTTCATCATCCAACTTTTCTCAGCCATTTCTCACTGAATGACCATTCTTAGGTTCGGCAACATTTGACAATTCTTTCTGGCTATACGAGGGGGTACCCAAAAGAAACCGGACTTATTTTTGTTTGAACTTATTTATTCACATTTTAAACACAGACCTTCAATTTCTTTTAAAGTATTCCCCACTTGCAATGATACGCTTGTCGAACCTTTCATTCCATTTTTCAAAACATTGTTTAAATTCATCTTTTGTGATGCATGACAGTGCCTCCGTCGTTTTTTTTTTTCACTTCAGCAACATCAGCGAAAAGTTTTCCATTCACCTATTTTTTCATTCTAGGAAACAAAGAAAGTAGCACGGGGCAAGGTCGGGAGAGTATGAGGGTTGAGGAATAGGGGCCATGCCATTTTTGGTCCAAAATTGCCGTAGAGACAGGGCTGTGTGAGCAGGGGCATTGCCGTGATGGAAAAACCAGTCACCCGACCGCCACAAATCTGGCCGCTTCCACCGCACACTGTTGCCCAATCTTTTCAAAACATCCAAGTAGAAAGCCTGCCTAACTGTCTGACCCTGCGGAACAAATTCTCAATGGACGACTCCTCTCCCGTCGAAAAAACAAATCAGCATTGTTTTGAGGTTTGGTTTCACCTGACGAGCTTTCTCGAGGCGAGGTGAATTTGGAGTTTTCCATTGGCATGATTGTTGCTTTGATTCAGGATTCGATTCAGGAACGCTTGAGTTGTCCCCATAGCATCGTCCTTGTACGTCTTTCTTAATATTTCAAGAGTTTCCATTCAACTTTTTCCGATCAAAAATCAGAATTTCAGCGGCGCACGCTGTTCACGAAAATCAGCCATTGCAAAAACGACATTCACACAAAACAGTCGTCACTCTAAAACTCTGCCTAAACTAGTCTGACCTCCTTCAACGACGGCACTCGGCTTACAGACTCTGGAATGTTCGTGCTATGCGCTCCTAGTGGCAAAATGCGGCACCACAGAAGCTTTGCCGACCAAAAAATTTAGTCCGGTTTCTTTTGGGTACCCCCTCGTATATGCCGTGTCCTTGTTAATCATTAAGTCATATTTACCGATATACCATGAATCGTGCACGTAATTACAACTTTTAGTTCCTTTGCACCTCTACTACTTCTATTACATCTTTAGAAATTTGAACAGCAGCACTTGTAAGGAACCTGAGTTGACCAGTTGCAATGTATTTGGTGTTGTGTGGCTGAAGGTGCCCTTGTGCTATAAAAATTTATCATCAGCTTTAACAGCATTGATCAGTGTAGTTAAGCACTGTAAACTTAAAGAAGCTTATCTTTGTGCATATAGTAAAGTTGAGATTATGGTTATACTTCATCCATGAAGCTGGTGGTGTAGCAGAATCTTTACACCTGAGAACAGCATTATGGGCTGGTGAGCATGACCGTGATGAAATGTTCAGCCACCAGAGATGAAATGCAGTTACGCACGAGTAGATAGGGGCATTTGCATTTTGCGCTGGACAAAATGTAGCCAGCTATCAGATTTGCATTCTGATGGTAATTGGTAGGACATTTTAACCGCCTAACTATTGTAGTGCCCTCAGCGGTGATGTAACATACCTCCTTCACATCTGAGGCTGTACGTTTTCTTTTTTTTCTCTGCACACATCTGCGACGCTAATTATGCTGAAATGAAACTGTCGTGGCATGCATTATGGGTAGCCAACTCTGTCAGCGGCACAGCAAGGGCTTCTTCTTGCACTGGACTTGATTTAGACCTTAAATACTGTTTTCTGATGACTCAGCTTCAGTGCTTCTCTCAGCTACTGTCTTTGTGTCTTGGTGCAGTTTTGGAATAACTGGTCACTGGGCTTAATTTTGCCTAGGATTCAAATGTGCTGTCCACATGCACATAGTCACTGGGCTTTTCCATAAGCTTTATCACCACCCATCCCTTCGCCGTGATTTGTTTCAGTTACCTGATGCTCTCTTTCCACGCCGTGATCATTCTTTCAAACTTAAATGCGTAAACTGTCATTCATCGTCTTATGCCCATTCATTTATTCCCCGTATTATCACTGAATGGAATAGTTTGCCATCAGTCATCGCCACAGAAACTGACAATAAAAAATTCCAAGAGCTTCTTCGCTGTGACGGAAATGTGTAAATGTTTGCTGTTTTTGTTAGTGTTTAATTTTTCTTTGTGTGATGCCTTATGTTTTAATTAACATTTTTTTGTTACACTTACTTGTTAAAATGAATCACGATTACTTATGATTGTACCCCCCCCCCCCCCCCCCCTATGTAATACCCTCTTCTGGAGGGCCTTTAGGGGTAACTTGAATAAATAAATAAATAAAAATAGTACCGTGCAGTTTACTGAACTGCTGCACATGGTTTCTATATCAGTGTTTGGTGTGTTGGTACTAATACTAACATTGTTTTGTGTTCTTCAACATGTGCAGAAAAATAAGTGGCGCACATCCGTGAGCTAACATTATCTGTAATTTGTAAATGTGGTTTACATCCCTGAGCTAACGTTATCTGTAATTTGTAAATGTAGTTTACATCCCTCAGCTAACGTTATCTGTAATTCGTAAATGTAGTTTGTCTGTATTCACACGCAGCAGGCAAAGTTTAGTGGTTTACTGTGTGGCACAAAACATGCAGGGAAGACGACATACGGCACGTATTAAGGCCTAGTACAAACTATTTTTGTTGAGTCAACCATGCACAAATTTAATTGGCTAGAGATAAAGGAATGAATTTAATAAAGGTGGTAGATCGTGCTTGTCTCTGTTGCACGTGCTCTTTGCCACTGTATGTTTTGCGCTGTACAGTCAAGGTGACCGTCGACAATCCAGCCCAAAGCATATGTTCGACTGATGGAAGTTGTTCCCTCTTGCAGATGCGAAAAAGAGAACGACAGTATGGCACTGACGGTTTGTCACCAGGTCACAAAGAACAGCCTCTGCACATCACCATCATCGTACCCAACACAGCACAAGTCACGCATCGAGTCAAGTAACTGCAAGCCGGTTTTTATCGATCATCAGTGCCATTCTCAAGGAATATCCTCTACTGTAAAGCTTCAGCACTCCATGACTTACTGTAACCACATTTCCATTTCAATTTCGAACCACTTGTGCCTAAAGATTGCTGAGACATTGCTCTCAAGTGTTTGAACTTTGCATCACCTGATGCTGATGTTGATTGTTGAAAAAAATGTGGAAGCGTTTTATCCTCTGATCCATCATCCTTTGGCATTGTTGAAGTGTTGTAAATTGCTTTATCCAAATGCCTAGCTTCTCACCTGTTACAGGTTTCAATGAGGTGATGAGTGATTGTATATTGCATGTCACGTGGAATGAAATATTTCAACAGACTCCGCAAAATTCTAATCGTGTCTTTTAAATAAAACTGCCCTCTCATCTTGTTGAACCCGAGTAAGTGAAACCTCGTTATAGCGAACAGGTAAAAGATCGTAAAATAGTTTGATAAAGATGAAATTTCTAATATACAATTCTGCCAGAAATGTACATAATAGCGACAAAATTCACTCAGTGAAGGGACGACGATTAAGGCGGTCTTTACTAGAGAAACAGAAGGGCGTTTTCTAAGGTTTTGGCAGTGTTTTGACTAAAAGTCTATCTGATGTGAAGGAAGGTGGCTCTCCCTGGCAAAGGCTTCACCCCTGGGCTGGTAGAATATACCGTATTTACTCTTATAATAGGCGCACTTTTTTTCCAGAAAATCCGGCTCAAAGTTCGGGGTGTGCCTATTACGTGGGGTAAAATTTCCGGAAATTTTTCGACTCGCAAAATTGAGCATACCGCATAAACGGGTGTGTACGGGCCGCATCCTGTTTTCCCGAAGGAAATAATTTTTTAAAAATATCCGTGTAAGTGCCGCACCCAAGCTTTCCACAATCCGCGCGGAAATAGCCTTCGAAATGCACGCGCCGTGGCCCCCGCGATCAGCTCCGGCTGCGAGCAACACGCACTTGGTCACATAGGCCACACACGCGCATAGGAGCTTCCAGGTGCCGCCCACGGATGGCGCCCAAGGTCAAGCTTATCATCATCATCAACTTTTTCGTCTGCCGCTAGCAGCCGCGAGCTTTCACTATCCATATCGACATCAGCATCACCAGCTCCAGTTTTTTTATGGCTGTCAAAGTGCCGGTTTCTGTCGTAGCGTGTTAGTTCATCGTAGTTGTGGCTCTCTTACGCTGCCGCCGAGCGTTGCTATTTTAGCACGGCGGACAAGCGCCTTAATAGCTACACGGCTGAGAGTGAAATCTCGAACACGGCAAGCCTGCGGCAGGCCGGAAATCCATGTGGACGAGAAGTGCGGCAGTTGCGACTGCGGCGTGCTTAAATTTTCGTATGCGACTCCTATCGCCGCGGTTTTCAGGGTCCTAAGTCTGGAAGGTTTCCGGCTCGTGAAGCTGTGAAGCTTTCCAAACAGACGTTTAAAGTGAGCATCCCTGAAAACTGTGTGCGGCTGTTCCATGCGATGTCGTTGTACGTGCTGTGGGTCCTCAGCATCTGCGACGGCAGCAGCACTAGTGAGGACTAGTAGTAAGTTCAGCAGAAACTTTGTTAAAATAAAGATTGTGGGGGTGGGGAGGCGTCGGTTTGCAATCATGTAAATACAGTACTGATCACAGTGCCAAGTTCGGGGTGCGCCTATTATGCGCGGAAATAAAAAAATCAGATTTTTCGCGACCGAACTGGGGGTGCCCCTATTATGCGAGTGCACCTATTATGCGAGTACATACGGTAGTAATCCCGATCCGATTTCTTTGTAGTGTTTTTGTGGGCTAGCACTAGATGCCTCGCTAGTGAAAAAGCCATCCCGTCTTGGGGTAAAGCTTCAACCTTTCACCTGCCACCTGCTATGAGTGGTAAATGGCCAAGTGGAGAGAGGGAAAGTTTTTTTGCTCTTGCATTAGGTTGATCACTAGAAAAAAAGGCGTTGTGTGTCCTGTTGAAGGATAAAAACGGGTTTTGTGGCAGCTGCAGCCAAATGGAAATGCAGAAACCGTGTTCCGCCAGGAGCTACTTGCATTATCTGTAAAAACCTTTGTAAGTAACCTGTGCGAAGGGTACATATATTCTGTGCTAGCACGCCTATGTCACATTTGGTAGTTTAATGAAGTAAATTAATTGGCTAACTTTCTTTATTGGGTGCTTTTCTATCAGCAGCTGGAGCATTGCCACAGATTGCGTCCACCACTCATTATTTGCTCAAGCCCAACATTAGTGATGTCATGGTATATCCTGAGCCAGTGAATAAGTGGGGAAAAACAAAATTGGAATGGCAATGAAATAGAATCATTATATTATACTGGCCCAGATTTTATTAGTTTGTTTACAGAGAAGCTAGACTGCATCCGTATGCTTAGCATAGTGGCTTTTTTTTGTTGTCTGTGAGCATGTCGCCTGTAATCTTCGCAAGCAGAGGCATAGTCTACCAGGCTAATGTAGCGTGTACAAGAGTTTTGCTACATTCTGTGGATCCTGAACTGTATGTTTGGTTTATTGGTTTATTGGGGTTTAACATACCAAAGCAACTTAGGTTATGAGGGGCGCCGTAGCGAAGGCCCAGGAAATTTCGACCACCTGGGGTTCTTTAACATGCACTGACATCGCCCAGTACACGGGCCTCTAGAATTTTGCCTTCATCGAAATTCGGCCACCGCAGCCGGGATCGAGCCCACTTCTTTCGGCTCAGCAGCCGAGCGCCGTAACCACTGAGCCACCGTGGTGGGGCCCTTAACTGTATGTAACAGGTATCTCCACTTGTAAGGCTGATTAAAATTTTTACTCGTCATTTGCAGCACTGCTCTTACTACTTTTGGTAAAATGCTGATTAAGCATAAGAAAACAATTGTACAAATTTGAAAGGCACCTTTATATCTTTTTTTGACTGTAAGTGGTTATTGCTTGTATGTTTAGCAGCAGTTATGGTGTTATACGAAGATCACCGCCAGCTGGCTCTTCTGTGTGATTTCTGATTGCAAATAGAACATCTCTTTTGTCATGAGAAGCATCTATACTCACCCTAATTATAGTGCAACGCCCTGTAATATGCTGCGATTCATTTCGCTTACTGCTAGCTTAGAAGTCCTTCTTTCAGCTTTTTTTTTTCTTTAGAGCTCGGTAGGCCTGCTTTAGGGGAATCACCTGTACACTGGGCTATACAGCGAGGCGTCGTGCATTGATGTGTACACTAAGCCATAATCGCGAAGATTTCACAGTTCTTTCATGGAATGGTATTTTTATCACATGGTACAAAGAGCACATGGACAGTTTTGTCCATCTGAAGCCATTGGAGAATTGTGCCATGCTCATCCGTGAGAGTGCTAACTTCAGTGCTGTCTGGGGCTACAGATGTGGCAGAGTGGCTTTGTGTGCCCATTTAATGGACCGATCACGCTGAGTTCACTGGTTACGAGCATTGTTTATTTGGTGGCTGTATTGCCTATGGTTCTTTTAGGCGGGAGGCAGTACTGTGCAATGCCGAGTCTAGCCACGCTTTGGCTTTGAGCATTCTGGTGGCGTTCTTAGTGGCGCACTTTGTGTCATACGTTTTGAAAGATTCCTCTGTGAAAAACGGAGAGATTAAATTGTGGCAAATTTTATTCGTGGGAGCTATGTAAGAGGGCAAGCCCTCACGCACAGTTTCCTTTGATAAAATCTAATGTTTTGCGTGGGACTTTCTTTAAAAAAGTAGAACCAGTCATCATTTCAAAGCCACTCTTTCAGCCACAGTTCCAGTTTGAGACTTTCTACTGGCATTCTCTGTGCCAATGGTGGCATGGTGAGAGTTGTAGTGGGATCGGTCTGTTGTACTGCAATTACATTCCGTTCGGCATGGCACTGGAGTACCTGTATAGCAGAAATGTAGTTGGTGCTTGGCGTCTCTGTAACTGCGATTCAGTCTCCACATCAGTGATCTGTGAATGCGTTTTGTGCCTTTGTTTATATGTGCCTCTTGGAAGCACTTGTGATGGTAGTCTGTGGGCAGCCTTTGATGGCACCCTGCTGTAACATAGCATTTATTGTAGATCAACTAATGTTAAAAAGATATATAGAATGTACAACCTTTGGGGGCAGAGTTGGTGGAATCAGCATCAAATCTTGTCATTCCAGGAAAGAGGCCCTCTAAAACATTGGTATAGGCTTCTAATGAGAGCGCTCTTATCAATGATGACGTTAGCTTCGGTTTTTGAGAAGGTTCTGTATTTCTTGAAGTGCTCTTCTCATATGTTCTCGTTATCAAAGCAGATCCTTTGTGCACACTTAGCTTTTCAGACTCCCTGAAGACAAATTTTATTTAAGGGGACTACCACGGAATAACAGGAAAAGAAAATTCAGGAACGATCTGTCAAGAAATACATTATTCATTATAGCATGTGTTGCTTTAATTTTTTAAGTGCAATTTATTTTGTCACGGTATTAATGAAACTGCTCAAAGCTGGCACTGATGGCATGGTTCGCTTGGTCTCTAAACTTATTATACTGGAGATCAAGTCTTGCGTGCCACTATATGTGGTACTAGTTGCAGTGAAATGGCTGCAAGAGTAGTTAGTATTACATAGTTTAAGATTGTACGAAAAATTTATCAGTTTCTGCTGTTGCAAAGTTCACTTGCAGCAATGCAGACGCAAGCACTGTGCCGTAAGTTTTTGTTTTAGAGATTTTATCCTTCCTAACAAATCGTTTCAGCCGTGTGAAGGGGCTGCGTATAAGTTGATATCAGTGCCTGTGTGGTAGGAGTGCTTTAAACAAAGAACAGCAGCTAATGTAGCAGTATTTTGAATGGTTTGGTTTGGTTTGGTTTGGTTTATGGGGTTTAACGTCCCAAAGCGACTAAGGCTATGAGAGACGCCGTAGTGAAGGGCTCCGGAAATTTCGACCACCTGGGGTTCTTTAACGTGCACTGACATCGCACAGTACACGGGCCTCTAGAATTTCTCCTCCAAAGAAATTCTAGCCGCCGCGGCCGGGATCGAACCCGCGTCTTTCGGGTCAGCAGCCGAGCACCATAGCTACTGAGCCACCGCGGCGGCTATTTTGAATGTACAAGTGGGATGGATGTAGTGTTGTTCATGACTGCCATATTGCTTGAACAGGCTACTATCCCCCAGGAAGAAGCAGCACAGCAGCCAGATTTGAAAAATTTCATATTCGAAACTCGTACTTAGTGTGCTTCCCTTTGGGTTAACACTATACGGAATGTGAATAACAGAGACAATCTTTGTAATTATGTGTCACCCTTCAGAAAGAAGGTAACAGAATACTCACGACTTTTTAATGCAGTATTTTCATCAAGCATTTCTTAGGAGATATTTAGATAACAAAGATTACAACAAATTATAGTCGGTTCATTTGCTGAATTGAAATTGAACATAGGCTGAATTTATCAGATTCCACTGTCGTAAAAAGGGTAAAATATTTGGAAGAATTTCAGATGTCTTAGATCATCAGAAGCCTGGTTCGATTTTTCGGCCACTTTGCTTTACAGTGTGGAATGAAGGAAAGTTTTTCTTGTGTAAGGTACTATTTGCCACCCAATGTTCTGACTATAATGTTGATTTTGAAACTTGGTGCAGTTTTAGCTAGAAAGAAATACCACTGTTGAATTAAGTTGCTAGATCTCAGTGTTTTTTAACCTAGAGCGCTTTTAAGTGTTTTTTATATTGGGACCAATAAATGCATCAGAATTACTACAGTTGTCTTCTTAAGTCACTCTTAATATTGGGGAAGCTGCGAGTCCAGCATCCCTTGGGTCTTATTTTTTTTCAAGGCTCTCTGTCTCTCTCTTGAGATAACCTGCTGTGAATGGCAGGTATGTCGTTTTTTTTGTTTACAGCATTAACTTTTAATGACAGACACTCCTGAGGTCATGGGGTCATTCGGCAAGAAATCGCACCATGTAGCGAAGTCTCCTGACCGTGTGTGTCATAGGTAACATGGAGGGAAGCTTTGGAGAAAGACTTACGTCATGCAGCTTGCGCTAGCCAATTCCTCTTGAAGCCATTATTTTTGTTTTCCTGGACATGCCAAAGTCGGCCCCATGTGTGGGCTGACACCTAGCCCTGACCAGAGAAAGCCACGTGGGGCCTACTTTCACCCATTTATTTTTTATGTCAAGGCTTCGAAACTTGCCACACACACAACAAAAATGGCTTTCAGGAAAGGAGAGACAGTACTGGCTCACTTTTTGGTGAACGCCTGAACCGCGCCGTGAGGGAAAGTATAAACGAAGGAAGAATGAAAGAAGCACAGCAGAGGAGGACTCCGGTAGACTTTTGACCACCATGGGATCTCCAACACACTCCAATGTTCACTGACATCGTGCGATACAGGGACACCTTTTGAGTTTCGCCTCCATCAAAACGCGGCTCCGCAGAGCTGAGGAGCCAGAGGAGAAATGAGAAGGGGTCGGCAGTTTTTGAAAAAAAAATTACCGAAGACACCTTGGAAATTCGAAAGTGTGCTTGGCGAAAGCCTTGTGGTCAACCCACTGTCGCTTCCCCGAACCGCTTGGCGCGGAATCACTGGGCCGCTTCGGAGCCATGCGTCTCACTCACTCGACTGCAACGAGACGTCTGGCGAAGGAGCGGCGGTGCAGCTGCCACAGCCGACGCGCGTGCGCTCGTTCTCCCGCCAGTGTGTTGCGTCACAGTTGCTATAAAGCCCAGTTGCTGTGCACAGCTGCGCCCCCCACCGGCGCGCCGGTTGCTAAGGAGGGGAGGAGGTTGCGTCGCTGTGCGGAGGAGCGCCCACACAGTTGGCACGATTCGAGCGCACGGACGCACACCGCGAGCATGAGCCATTAAAGGCTTTCGCCTTAAAAGGGAAATGCGACGCAAGAAAGCAAGTGGTAAGGGGTCGAAGGCACTGGTCAATGGTCGGCACATAGGAGAGAGGGATCGCGGGCGGACTGCGTGATCGAGGGCGTGCGTTGCCGCTGCATCTGGACAAACCGTAGCCTGATGCGTTGTGCCGTGCATTGCCCAGACTTTCATCTCCCGCCCTTCTAGGAAGGCCTCGCTACTCAGCTGCCGTGACCTGCAGTCCCAAAGGACCTTGGTCGCCACTGCGCGAGGGGCGTTAGACGCCACTGGGGCTCCGGAACAGGAGCTCCCCCTAGATCTGTGCGGACCTCGGCCAATAGGGTATGGGCCCAAACACCTCCTTGTAGATAGTCAATAAATGTTTACCACCACCAGTGCAGTTGCTCGTGCTCGGGACCCGGCACCTAAGCGAGAGGAAAGAGTTACTGAACGCGCTGCGCATCACCCACAGGGCAGTATTCGACACCGCCCCCGTTGAACCATGATTTAGACAACTTGTGCTGACATTCTTCACAGCATCGTTCGGATGAATGAATGTCGGCGCTATGCTGCCGCAGATACAGGCAACATTTTCAAAATTCTAAAAACTGATATGGGTATTACGGTGCACTACACGCCTAACAAAAATTAAGGAGCCTATCAGTAATAGTTAACTATTCAGTATTAGTTAACAAGCCTGCTAGTTAGCACATCTTAAGTGCATTCTGATTTACTACACCGCTGGCAATGCTATGCCGAAAAAAGTGCTGTCCTATCTAAAAAAACCCTATTTTTAAAACTTGTGTAAAGTCTTAGCTGAAACTCCCTGTATATCTGCCCTCTCTATACCACGGTCGTCACACCAGCCACTTCTTGCGAGCTGGGTTAAATACTTCAGGGGAACGCTCGACAAGGCTATGTGAAGAGATACTGTGTAGCGGACGATCTGGCAGTGAAGCTGCACGTGGTCACACTGAAGAACTTTTCCTTTTGTTGCGAAAGCAATACTACGCCAGCCAGCTCGGCTCGTCGCGTGGTCGCACTGCAGCCATATGTCGTGGCCCATGAACGACCTTGAGCCGCCGTTGCCTAGCAACGCCGCAGCCGCGCTAGAACAGATGGCACCGCCGTCGAAACCGCTGCCGTCGCCGCTCGCTCCACCAGAAGTGCTCCGCTGGGGTAGAAGGAGAGGAGGTGTCGCCTCGGGTGGGTATATATATATATTGGATTCTAGTCGTTATGGAGAGCGCGAAATGAGAGGCAACAACGAAATAACGAAGCGAGGAAGAGACAACGCGCTCAATTGCTTTCGCAATTCAACTAGTGTTAACCAGAGCTAAACCACAGCCAATTTTGAGATAGCAGTCCCACTCGCGTATTTCTTGAGCTGATAGCAAGCCTGCTGACCTGGCGCCCCGCTTGAACTTTTTTGTTTGAAAAAGCTTAGGCAAAAGCGGTTTTCCGAACGAAAATTTTGCGCTTGAAAAAGGCAGTTTTTCCCCTTCCCCTTTAAATGCGCCCTTGATGTAGAGTCCCCATCAAAAGTATACACCCCAAGGGGATTGCCTCTAAGCTGTTTAGCAGGGTCCCCTAGCATGTCTAGCAGTACAAAGCTTGGGAGCACTAAGGACGCGAAGCCATTCCTGTTTCGAGAGATTACGGTCGCTGAGGACGCATAACGAAGCATACTGCAGTCTGCAGCCATCACAGGCCAGCCCCTTGGGCTGTATACTTTTGATAGGGGGTGTACGTATGCTCCTAATTAAGATCTACGCGGTTACGTTTATTGCGAAGCAATGTACTATACTATATGACGGACGATTGAGCGTGGTTGGGTCAAATGCGAATTAGGTGCGCTCTCGCTTCGGTTTTCACTTCGGTTTCGGTTCGAGGCTTGGTTCAAGCGGGAAGTGCGATCGCGGTGTGTCGTGGATCCACTGCGCATGGATGCGACATCCAAAGTACAGCGCGAGAAACTGGCAGTTTAAACACGCGGCATGTTCGGCTGCGGCGATGACGCAGTGGTTTAATGGAGTGGCCAGAGAAGCTGTTCTGTTCGCGCCGCCTCAGGTTCGAAACCCAGTTGCGGCCATAGCCTGTTATAGCGTAAAGTGTTTTGCATGGCCATTAAGCCTGTTGCCCACAAGTCGGTGGGCCACCTTCCAGGGGCCTCGGGCAGACAAACATCGGCAAAATCTGAGATTGAAGGTTCAGTACTAGCACAATAAAGAAGCGGGAAGAAGCCATTTTCGACACTTTCCGGACTGCAGTAACCAGTACGCGACATTTGGTGGAGGTGCTGACCTGCTATCCTGCTGTGCTGCTCACGATGGAACCTAGTGTACAGTCAACGCCCGTCATGCTTCGCCAACCCCGTGAGCCACCGACTTTCCATGGAGAGCGACACGAAGATGTAGAAGACTGGCTGGACGTGTACGACCATGTGGCAGCGCTGAACGCGAGACGACAGCGCCAAGTTTCGAAACGTTTATTTTGCATTGGACGGCACTGCCAGAACGTGGTTTGAAAACCACGAATCTTCCCTCACGATCTGGGCGACCTTCAAGAAGCAGCTACTGGGTATATTCACTAGTGTCGTACGGAAAGAAAGCGCGAAGGTCCTGCTGCAGTCACGTATTCAACACGCAAGCGAGACCGTGACTGCGTATGTGAAAGAAATGAAACGCCTTTTCAGGCGCTCCAACCCTGACATTACTGAAGAAAAGAAGCTCACCTTTCTTATACACGGCGTAAAGGAGCAACTGTCCGCCGGCCTTATACGTAATCCTCCAAAAACCATCGCGAGTCCGTAGTCGAAGCTTCTACCATAGAGAAGACCCTTGACTCCCTGACCCATCACTACAACCATAGTCCTTCAATGTTGCTACAACCGACCACTTCAAGTGCTGACGACAAGCCCCCCAGAAAATACCCCTGCAAGCCCGGATAACCTGCGAGATCTAATACGCGCAATTGTTCGCGAAGAACTTCGCCGACTGCTGCCATCCCCAACACAGCAGACGCAGCAGACTCGGGTGACGTCGCTTACGGACATCATCCATGAAGAAGTACAGCATGCACTTGGCCCCTCGTCACCGACGACACCAACGGAAGCTGAAGCCATGGCCTACGTCGCCGCACTACGCAGTCCTCCGCCCCGAAGAGACCCCCCTAAGCTCTCTTCGACGGGCACCACCAGCTCGACAAGAACGACGTCCCCTAGTTCCCGCACGCCAACCTTAGAAGCGACGCAACAACTCTAGGAAATGCGGCGAGTGGAGGACTCCCGACAACCGCCCATTGTGTTTCCATTGTGGCCATGCTGAGCAGACACAGATAGGTGCTTTGTTCTTCATCTGTAAACTCTACACGCCCACATCACACCCGACAAAAGTATGGCGCCGCGCAAAGGGGTTGTTTCTGTAATTGGCAGTGAATTATTGCCTGTATTAGCAACCAGAGAACCAGCAATCGTAGATATTTACTTTGTGTTCTGTAGTGACGCCGTGTTGTTCTGAGAGATACTTCATCGAGTTCTTATAAGGGGCGTTAAGATCGTGCATTACACTAGATTTCAGTCTCTAATGGAATTATAAAATACCGTGCGGTTTTTTTTGCGCTGATGCGATTGCTTAATTTGTACTTGAAATGCGGATAAATACCTCGAAGGGCGGAGACAGCCCTCGTCAGAATTTTTCGCGCTTTATGCCCAAAATTAGTTTCCAACTATTCCAGACCCATACATGACTGTCTAGACTGTGAAAAAGCCGCATCATGAATCGACATGCTGAAACACTGCGTTCAGCGAGTTCTATATTTAGAGATCAAGCCGCCGCGGTGGTCGAGTGGTACACGGCGCTCAGCTGCTGACCCGGAAGGTGAGGGTTCGATCCCGGCCGTGGCGGTGGCGGCCGAATTTCGATGGAGGCGAAGTTCTAGAGGCGCGTGTACTGTGCGATTTCAGTGCGCGTTAAAGGTGGTCGAAATTTTCGGAGCCCTTCACTGCGGCGTCCCTCATAGCCTGAGTCTCCTTGGGACGTAAAACCCCATAAACCATATATTTAGAGATCAGACCACCTTAGTGCTGTAGGTATGTGCTGCGCAAGGGCATCCTCCTGACTAGTTGCCCTTCCTTGACGCATGTGTGCGTCTCGATAGATTTCGGTGGACGGGTGGTGTGACTGCGTGACAATGACGCGAGAATGTTTGACGGGTTCGCAAAATGCGGCCCGGTAGAAAAAGATATGAAGAGTGCCAGTGAGAGAGAGAGAAAGAGAGAGAGAGAGAGAGAGAGAAAACTTTTATTTAAAATGAGGAAGGTTGCTCGAGCAACTTGAGTGGCACCCCTAGTCCAAGGCGCCACTGGCTTTAGCTGACTGACGGACTTGCTGAACCAACTTAAGTTGCTGATCCAGGTTCGGTTTGGTTTATGGGGTTTAACGTCCCAAAGCGACTAAGGCTATGAGAGACGCCGTAGTGGAGGGCTGCGGAAATTTCGACCACCTGGGGTTCTTTAACGTGCACTGACATCGCACAGTACACGGGCCTCTAGAATTTCTCCTCCAAAGAAATTCCAGCCGCCGCGGCCGGGATCGAACCCGCGTCTTTTGGGTCAGCAGCCGAGCACCATAGCCGCTGAGCCACCGCAGCGGCGCTGATCCAGGGTCTCGCTGGTCAGGGCCACCTCCCACTGCTCATATGTTGGGTTGGATACAGTTAAGTGTCTTGGTTTCGTTGTGCATTCCCACGATATGTGGTAGAGCGTAGGGCAAGCTCCACACCAAGGGCATGTATTCTGATATTGAGTGGGGCTAATCTTGTGTAGGATGAACAAGTTAGGGAAAGTGTTGGTCTGAATTTTCCTCCAGTCTATGGCTGCGGAGGAGTGAGGTCTTTCTGACGCAATAAAGAATAGAAAAAAAGCTGAAAAAGTCAAGCAGTATAACATATTCGGGGGTGAAGCTGGGGGGAATTCGGGGTTCGAATCCCGCTCGGGCCTAGGTTGCAGTGAAGTTTTTCAACTGGACGCCATTAGAACAGAAACTTTCGCCATGTTTCGGATAATCGGATAAGTTCTGCTTCATATTTGTCCTTGTGTTCGGCAGCATGTTCAGCCACACATTCGCGGCGGTTTCTAGAGGATGTCCGTCTTAGTTTGCCGGGAATGGGAGGTAGAATTATTTCATGCTTAATAAGGAGAGGCTGTTGCGATATTTCTTTGCACGTCATTCTTGACTGTGTCAGAAGCTGTTTTAATTGACGCACTGATTTAGTGCCAGACTCAGCATGCCAAAACTCCTATCCGTGGCCTCGTTCTGGCATAAAAAAAATGTACTCAAAAAGATTGCTCAATATAAGTGCATGGAGAAGTAGAACAATTTTATGTTAATGCAGCTGAAAGTGTCATAAATGATCCGCTTTGATCATTTGATTCCAAAAGGTTATGCTAAGCTAAAGCTTTGCACGTGAAGAAAAATGAAAAGAAATGTCTACGTATATGTCTTATTGCTTCCAATATCTTGTATTCTGACATTTTTGAAGAAATGAAAATGAAAAAGACAGAACAAGAGAGCCTAATCTTTCATCGCGCTATGGAATTGTCATACTCAGTATACAAATGTTGCAGCTTTTCCTCATTTTTTAAACATTGCCAGTTCTCTTTAAAGAGATGGGCACTTCATCGAAGCGTTCCGTCATGATGTAAGAAAAAGCTAGAACCTGACAGAGCTTTCGGATATAAATTCAAGGCCTTGGCCACGAACTATTTACTTAGAGACGAGTAGTGAGTTCCTGAGATTCAGATGAAGTCGAGTGTTGTGAGCTTGTGTGTTCTTCTAGCGCTGATCGCAATCTCAGAGTAAGCATGAACTCTTTTCATTATATATCTGCCGCCGCGGTGGCTCAGTGGTTATGGTGTTTGGCTGCTGCCCCGAAAGACGCGGGTTCGATCCCGGCCGCGGCGGTTGAATTTCTTTGGAGGAGAAATTCTAGAGGCCCGTGTACTGTGCGATGTCAGTGCACGTAAAAGAACCCAAGGGGGTCGAAATTTCCGGAGCCATCCACTACGGCGTCTCCCATAGCCTGAGTCGCTTTGGGACGTTAAACCCCATAAACCAACCAATCATATCTATAGTGTATTTCCATTCCAGAAACCAAAAGGCACGAAGCAATTGCAATGTAACCATATAGCAGTAATCGCATATCAGTTTTCTTTTGCCAATATGTTTTCGAATGTCACTGACAGGGAGAGGATGCAAGTTTTCCGAAGCATTTGTGATCGCCGTGCCCGCAATAATCTCGGCTTCGTACTTGTTTCTAGAGATAGCGATAATTTTTTGCGGGCCATAAGCGTGCTGCTACTGCACTTGGCGGAGTATTTACGTAGATTGCCCAGTCGCGTCACCTTATCGCACACTGTTTCTTGCTCGCGTAACATTTGCTTCAGGCACCGGATTGCTGCTTCTACACACGATATTTTACGCTCGAGTTCAGTATCATAAACGACGTTCTCCTCGCAATCTAACAGCTCATGTTCATGTAAAACGCCGTAGCCATTTTATTTTAATTTTTTCGAGCTCAGCCTGTTCGTTTCCTGTTTTGCAGAACGCAACCAAGTACATCGAAGCCGAGACTAACATGGTAATACCCTGCTTAATGGTTCTTTAATATGTTTGACAAGTATACTGGATATGAAACAGTCTTAAGGGTCTTTTTTTCGGATATTTGCTTTATTTTTGTCGCACCATTATTGGCTTAAACATTTCAGGGCATTTTTTCAGTTCCAGGTTTGAACTGTCCAGTTTATCACTTGGAAATCTGGCAGCATCCGGGCTATCCCAATGGCTTGTACCAACTATTGTTTTTTTGTGTAGCGGTTTGATTTCGACAATTTCTGAGGAAATTTACCGTATGCACTAGACTAAGGGTCGCAGTTTTTTTTTTTCACAATATTGGTGTGCGGCGCGCCTTACACAAAAGCGGAATTTTCCAGTTCATTTTTATTTATATTTTGGGGAAACTACTTTATTTCACCACACAGTATGGCGTTATTTCTGGTACCGTCTTTGTCAAAAGTAACCAGGCTGCATGGTTTGCTTTTAGCTCGTACAGTGGAGCCCTTACAGCTCTTCATTGAAGCTGAAATGGTCGTTAAAGGTAAGGACTGGGAGTCTTCTTTCCTTCCAACACGTTTCGATCTTTAGGAAAGCCACAAGGGCTCCACTGTACGAGCTAGAAGCAAACCATGCAGCCTGGTAACTTTTGACAAAGACGGTACGTAGTTGCAGATACCTTTAAGGTGTTTCATCGGTATCGCTGTCACCGCTGGTCGCGCCTGGCTCCTCATCATCCTCATAAATGAACGAATCTTTGGTTTAATCAATTCTATTCAAAATTTGTGTAGTTTCACAACATTTAAGACCAATTTCCAGGGACACCACACACCACGAATTCAAGATCAACGAAAAGATGAACTGCAATTCATGGTCCCCCTGGCCATACTGTTTTGGGGTTCACACTGTGGTCAGCCGCAGAAATGATCAGCAGCAAGTTGATCTTCGCAGGGGAATTATTTTTCAAATTATCGGCTGAAAAGTGTGTGTGTATGGTGGGGGGACTGCTGCCAATACTCAGGCGCGGCCCTTAGGCAGGTGTATGCGGTACTTGACAGTCTCTCACTTAAAAACCTTCTTGCCGATGGAATCTTGAGACGTAAGACACATACGCAAGAGAAAAATTTAGTGCACTATGTTTTGTAAAATTATAATACTTTCAATATTTAACAAAGAAAAGGCTTACTGGGAGTCAGTTGGTGGTGTGGATACTTCGTTTCCTATCGTATGCTTTCCGAAGAGGCAGGTTTTGCTGAAGCCCTGAAGTAATAACAGGTTGAATGAGTTTGCACTTTCAATGCTCTCATTGAAGTCATTAATTTTTCAGGCACGATATCGCTTCCAGGAGATGGAATCCACAGCGGCACAAGCTTTTTTGTCGTCCTTGGGTATGACTCCTTTGTAGCCGCCTTGAGGCTAAAACTTCAATCCCAGGAAACCTGGACAAACGCTTCTAGTTTGCACTGCTGCCAGAACTTGCTATGCAGCTTGGCGCTGTGTTCTCACAATGAACGCGGAAATTTCGAACTTTCGGTATATCCAACAGATTTTCTGTGGACTTCGGCAATAGTTGGTGTGAGGGTGGGAAGCATTTCAAAGGTCACATTTTGCAGCGAGGAGGAACAACCCGTGATGATCATCACCAGAATGTCTCGGGACTTCTTATACTTTCATACATCATACGTTTCATAAATCAGGCGCAACGCAGTCAAAGCTAGCGCTCTTTTTTTTGCGCTGCCTACATCCGCTTTAAAAAAATTGCTGAGGCTCAGCTTGGCTAAGCCTTGGGAATGCGAAGCATCCCACGGCGACGGCGCGAGGTGGAGGCCGGCTCCCTCATCCGATGTCACGTGGTGTGACGTCACGGTGTCACGTGGCGTGACGGCTAGGGGTCCCACGGCGACGGCGCGAGGTGGAGGCCGGCTCTCTCATCCGATGTCACGTGGTGTGACGTCACGGTGTCACATGGTTTCACGGCTAGGGGTCCCACGGCGACGGCGTGAGTGGTAGCTCTAGCAATATGCTTCGCATAAAAAGTGAGCAAAGCAATAAATGCTTTGCATGCAGGCTTATTACGAGATACGTTTGTCATGAGATTGATTAAATGCGCTCTTATTGCTGACGACATGCTGTTGCTTTCTCGTGCCTTAGACCACTTGGCCACAATACAAGCGCGGAGTAATACGCTCACCTTTATTTTTTCATGCGGACTACTTGCACAGATTTCACAGCGTTGCACCTCATGTATGAAATGGAGTATAGTTTCTCAAAATTACTGCTTTAAAATATCCCCTTTGAGTAACTCGGTGTTCATAACTGGCAGTTAATAGAGGACGCTAGTAGCCGATGTCCAGGAAAGCTGGGCATGTTAAGAGAACAGAGAGACATTGCATTAATTAAGCTCCGTCCATGCTTGCCTTAGCAGAAAGCTCTGCACAAAAATAACATGATTTTTATCTAAAGCGGACATTCGGCAAAGACCCCTAGGTCACACGAAATTCCTGGTCTCAGTGAAATTCATCATTGGTTCACAATCGAAATTTCTCATCGGTCTACAGGGCCTAGCGCGGGCAGTTGAAACACACCACAACGATCGAAAAGTACAGCGGCGATGACGTCACTACACAATTACTTGTGACGTCATTCCATTACCATTACGTAGTGCCTCAAAGCAATCCGCTTTACTGCATGATTGCTAGTTACGCCGTGTTGTTTGTCGTCTGCGAAAGCAGCAGACGTACACGTCCGGCTACCGGCGCTGATCGCACAAAGTGCTCCTGGCATCAACGAGAGCAGCAGAGGGACATGAAACAGTAAAATGGCTGCTGAGCTCACACGGAAAAGGACTCAATCTAAGAGGCACACAGCAGGTACTCTCCGACACCCAATGAGTCATAACACTAGAGAAACGAGAGTCATTTACAGCAGAAGTTTCAAATGGGTGCTATTACTGCTGTTGTTGCCATTGTCCACGGAAGTACCCCACACGACCAGCGATGCCTGACGGACGCCCGACTAAAATCCGTACTTTCGTACCGAATCCGGACGTCCACGGGAAGCACGAAATACGCCCGGAAACGGATGGCTGAATCGGGATGTATGCGGGTCTCACAAAGGACTTTCCTC
This sequence comes from Amblyomma mixtum, assembly GCF_055824585.1. Classification (NCBI taxonomy): domain Eukaryota; kingdom Metazoa; phylum Arthropoda; class Arachnida; order Ixodida; family Ixodidae; genus Amblyomma; species Amblyomma mixtum. Next base: position 20,972,777 of record NC_143012.1, read on the forward strand.
CGTAGACATTTTCAAATGTGGTCAAAAAAGGAGAATTGATTTAAAAAATCACTTTGCCTGGCGGCACAGAGTCGGTAGATACTTTTCGATCGATGGGACGAGATGGCAAGGATCAGAGAAAGAGGGAAGAATCTCTAATGGAAGTTGATGTCAACAACAAAATATGCTTCATGCGTTGTCCTCGATTTTTTTTTTCACTGTTTATACGGCAGTGATTCTCATAAACTTTGAGAATTTGGCATTTGAACCTCTTAAATTACGCCTGACTTAGTTTGCAGACAATGTGCAAAAATGTCATTAAGAAACTTCACTTATTAACCACCCACCAAAAGCCTTTATAACCTTTACACTTGGGCATAGGAGGATGAGCACTTGACTTCGAAGGTTAAGGTGTGGGTTTTGCGTTATAGTTGTACTATCTCGTAGAGTTCTATTGTCACCTTCTTTGTGCCTAGCAGAGTTCTTGCCAAATTAATTAGAGCTGCTAATATTTAAGAGCATCCTGATCTCAAGTTTTCAGAGCCTGCCATCCAGCAGGATTGCACAACAGTTTTTGCGAAAGTTGTAAGCACGTTAAATGTTCGTTTGGTGTCCAGACAATGCCAAAGAGTTGTTACTTTGAACCTTATTTGTGCTTTAGCAGCTTTCATAGAATGGTCCAAGAAATATCCGTTTCCGGACGTCCAGAGGTCTCCAGGCGAAAATCGGGTTGTTTGACGGAGATGTGAACATCCTAACCGTGGTAACTAGCGGATGTCATTCGGATATCAAATACATTTTGAAGCGTTCTATGGACGTATCTGCGAAACGTACACTCTAATTTTGGGCGTTCGCTTCGCCACATTTTTTTTGCAAGTACTGTCCAAGAGCTGTCCGCAGTTTCTATTTGGAATCTGGCTCGGCGTCCACTGGACATCCGAACACCTGGTAGTGGACGTTCTTAGTACATTCATGGGGCGCGTGTGGTCTACTGGGGTAGTGCTGGCTATCACGGTCAGCGCACAAAGCAGATCGATTTACGTATACAGCCATTAGTCACACTGCACTAAAATCTACGCGTCGAAATATCAACAGCAGTTATTATATGCTGCGTTTAGTAACCATTCCTTTTTTTTCCCTTTGTTTAGTGCATACTTCGAAAGAAAGTTGGAAGTATTTGCGGCCATGATTGTGCTTGCATTCAGCCGCCCCCAGGATTTCCTGAAAAGCCGCTTGCATGCATATGGTCACCAGCACGCGGATAGCCGAGACACAGACGCACACTGTGGCCACCTTAGACGGCAATAAAGTCAGAGTTTTGACAGATGACACATTGTTGTGTGATTCTTTCAGTACGATGCTAATCAAAACACACATGAGAAATAATGAAAATATATCAGCAAATTCGTGCATTAAAAGAAAGAACACTGGCTCCCGATGACTTTCATTTTATCGCAACCTTTCAGCCTTTCAATCAACCTTTCAGCCAGTCCCGTGGCGGCTTGCCGCTCTGCCATCGGTGGAGTGATACGTAGCGATCGGCGAAAGCAACGATTCCACGGGAATTTTTATTTCCGTGGGTCTAATTTGCGGCTATATAGCCTCGGACTTGATTTATTTACTCACGGGAAACTAAAAAGCAAAATAAAAGCGAAAGCGAACCCGCCACGCGACTGTCTGAAAGGGACTCCACGTGTTAGTTGACTCTTCCTACCGTCTGCGGCGAGTTCAAAAAAATTCGGGAGCCGGGAAGTTTAACCCGATTTAAATTATGGAAATCGGCCGCCCAGGACAATAATTCGGAGTTTCTAAGAATGCTCCGAACGTGTACTAGATCGAGTTTCTGCGGTAAGAAGACGAGTTCATATTCCACTTCAGTGCACCTTTAAAGGCTGGGACAAACACGCACTGGTTTCTACGCACAGGAGCCTATGAGACACATCAGCTCAAGTGGGTTCGCCCCAGATAAAACTACCTAAAACATATCGCTTTATTAGTTGTATAAAAAAAGTAACAAACAAGTACACAGGTTAGGGTGCGAAAGTCAGTACATGTGGATTTTCGGTTGATATTATCGAAGTGTTAAATATTACAAACTTTCGCTACGAAGACAACGTTTTCTACTTGCTCTGACACCCTTACTAGTACAACGCGCACGAAATCACAATTACACGACTCAGTCCAACTCATGTCCCGAGTCGAAATCCCGCGACGCAACCGGCAGCCGGTAATTCGCGTTCATTGTAAACGTAAACTCTGAAAGGAAACTGGTTCTCAAAGTCCGTTCATAAATTACGCGGAAAGCGGTGGTGGACTTAACCTGCCCGAACGCTGCTTTGCGGGCGGCGACGGCTGGGCAAGCTGAGCCTGCGCAGAAGGCGTGGCGTCGAGATTGGTCTCGTCGCTGGGGGCCGCCACGGTCACGACGTTAGCGTTCGCCGTGGGGGCGGCTGCGGCTGCTCTGGGTCTGACCCTGGTGTCGAAGTTCATGCCCGCGAACAGAGCGAGCGCTGTGAAGGCAGTGACCACCTCCAGGAGGAAGAAGACTGCCGACCAGCCGTAGTGTTCGGCCACCAGGCTGAGGGGGAGACCGGATATCACTCCTCCCACTGCGCCGGAAGTGGAGAGCGTGTTCTGGGACCCCCATTTTGTGACGTTTCATTTCGTTTGGTTGTTACATCAAGCGCTACGAAAGTGACATGGGGTGGGGAAGCACGTGTCCGATCACAGGCACGGCCGATCTGGCAACGGCATCGCCACTTCCGTCGCATCTAGTCCAGCCGCGTCACAATTACCATCATAATTATCATCGTCATCAGTCTAACTGCACCCACTGCAGGGGAAAGGCCTCTCCCACATTTCTCTAATTAACCATGTCCTGCGCAAACCACGGTTACCTTATCCCTGAAAACTTCCTAATATCGTCCTCTCATCTGGCTTTCTGCCAGCCGCCTCACAATTACCACCATCATGATCATCATCACCAGTCTAACTGCACCCACTGCAGGGGAAAGGCCTCTCCCACATTTCTCTAATTAACCATGTCTTGCGCATGCCACGGTTACCTTATCCCTGAAAACTTCCTAATATCGTCCTCTCATCTGGCTTTCTTCCAGCCGCCTCACAATTACCATCATCAAGATCATCATCATCAGTCTAACTGCACCCACTGCCGGGGAAAGGCCTCTCCCATATTTATCTAATTAACCACGTCTTGCGCAAGCCACGGTCACCTTATCACTTCCTAATACCGTCCTCTTATCTGACTTTCTGCCAGCCGCCTCACAATTGCCATCATCATGATCATCATCATCAGTCTAACTGCACCCACTGCAGGGGAAAGGCCTCTCCCATATTTCTCTAATTAAACCATGTCTTGCGCAAGCCACGGTCACCTTATCCCTGAAAACTTCCTAATATCGTCCTCTCATCTGACTTTCTGCCACCCCCCCCCCCCCCCCCGCACTTTCTCGCTATGCTTTCTTTCTCTTAGAATCTATAGTCGGATACAACTTAAGTCTGCAGTGAAGCTCCGCCCACAGTCAGCCTCCGCGCACAGAATTCCTCCACGACGAAGAAGTAGTGCACTGCTTCAGAAGAATGGCCTGAGGGGCGAGTTGGTGCACGATGAAATGAACGGCGGCGCAACAAGGACACTAACAAGAAAAGGGACACCACGTGCGCATGTGGTGTCCCCTTTCTTGTTAGTGTCCTTGTTGCGCCGCCGTTCATTTCATAGTGCACTGCTTAAACGTTTCTTGTTACATAAACAAGAAGCTTAGCACAAGAAAAAGACTATGAGCTCTTATACGTGGATTGTTTGATTAGTAAAACATTAAAAAGTTGATTTCGTTTACAGTTGCGATTGGCCAGGGGAGTAATACAAGGCGCCGCGGACCACGGCCCAGTGTTAGCAACTGCTGTTTTTGTAAGTTGTATCCTACTATAGTCTTTTCCCCTTAACAATCATCGTTCATCTTACCTACGCAAAACATGCGCTATCCATTGCCATTTCTTCTTGATTTTGCCTAGAATGTCATTAATCCGCGTTCTTTAGCCGACTCCCTCTGCTCTCTTCCTGTCTGTTAACGTTACGCCTACCATTTTTCTCTCCATATCTGGGTGCGATATGCTCAGTTGAAGTTTAACGCTGTTGTTCTTAAGGTTTCACGTTTCTGCCCCATATGCGATTACATTTCCTGTATAAATGTGGTACGTTTTGCTTAATTGGCGACCGCTCAGGACTACACACTTGGAGTTCAGACCCTGCAAAGCTGCGATTCACGCAGCTTTGTGCCGAATTGCCACCTTGCTTCTCGTGCAAAAAACAAATAAACTTCAACTTCTAATTGCGCTATGCTGGAATTAGAACACCTTTGTTGTCAATATCAGTTTGCTATGCAATTAATTTAAACACCTAGCGGTCCTTCGTGGCGTCAGCCATATTCTAGGCTTGGTCGTCTTCAGAAAGCAGAATTATAGAGACCACAGTTTTGTCTCTAATTCTAGCGAGCGATTTTTGGCTCCTCGGGGAAGAACCAAGACGTCTCTGAAGATGCCCCGAAACCGCAGGAGAAAGCATTAGTGAAAATAAAGTTTTCTCTTCCCTTCCCTTGATCCTGTGTGCCGGCCAAGATGGAGAAGAGATAGATGACACTTTGTCTTCCTTCCCACTTCTCGAGGATTGCATGCTTTACAGCGAAAGCCGTTTTCGGAAGCTTGCCCTCAGTCATTCTGCAGCTAGGCTTGTTGTAGTTTAGCTGTAGAAATGGGTAAGCTAAGGCAAGCCAATCCAGTTAGTAAGCCAAAAGAGAGAAAAGAAAAGAACGAAAGAAACAGAAGAGAGAAGCCAGATGAAGCCAAGAGAGATAAATAGAGAGAGAAAGGAAGAAGGGGGGGGGGGGGGAAGAAAATGAAGAGAGACGACAGCTCTCGCCGAATCTTTCAACTAATGGAGCATTGAATATGGTGATCCGGAGCAGCTCTCCAAAATAAGCGAAGGAGCAAGATGTCTAAGGACCTTACCCCTGCGGTCCAATAAGAGCTCAGGATCCGAACCCAAATCGCCCATTGAAACATGCCCTTCGGTTTCGAGCAGCGAAGTAAAGTTGCTCCGGCTCTTCGCTTTCAATACGCTGTAAGCCGTAGCTTAGCTTAATAATTTTTCACGGCAAAAGCTGATAGAATTTGCTAAGCCATATAGCCCTTCATTCTACCATGGATTCTACAGCGTCAGCTGTAAGAGCTTGAATTATTTGTGAAATGATATAATCTCATTTAATTATTTATCAACCAGCGGCGAACCGTGGCAATTGGCAAAGTGGAGAGATAGAAATCTCTCTCCCCACATTTAGAGGAAGAAAGTAAGCGCGAGAGGAAAGAGAGGGTGGGATATGGTGGGATGGAGAACAGTAATGACGAGGGCGCAGGAATGCGCAATCCCAGGGCAGAATTCAAGGATGTATGGCAAAAGCAAAGCTGTAGTACTTTTCGCAGTTTCTGCGCTACGCCGGTAAGACTAACTCTACAAATGTTTCCTTTCGCATCGATGGAACTCACGGCTTCCGCCTAAGGCGACGATGGCAAGCGAGGTTCCCGACAGGTGCGCGGGCACGCATTCCATGGCCACCACTCCGAAGATGGCCATGGCCCCGTACAGGCAGGCACCCAGGGTCAGACCGATGATGCTGATGAGCAGCTGCGGGCATAGCATATTACAAAAAGGTGGGCCGATAATGCCATAGGCATCGTTGGGCTTCTGACATGCATCTGTGTAATTCTTTACATGGCACACTAGTGCATACGCATGTAAGGTATTCGCAAATATAGTCGGATACAACTTAAGTCTGCAGTGAAGCTCCGCCCACATTCAGCCTCCGCACACAGAATTCCTCCACTACAAAAAAGTAGTCCGCTACTTAAACGTTTCTTGTCACCTAAACAGGAAGCTTATCACAAGAAAAAAATTATGATCTCTAGAACTTTGAGACGTGGATTGCTTGGTACAGTCAAACATTAAAAAGCTGATTTCGTTTACAGTCGCGATTGGCCAGCGGAGTACTACAAGACGCCGCGGACCGCAACCCAGTGTTAGCAACTGCTGTTTTTTTTAACCTGTATCCGACTATAGTAACTGTATCCGAGATTGTTTATGTCCTGATATAGAATGGCGACTTATCCCATGTCTTTAAACCTACGTCTTAAAGAATATTTGTTAAGTCCCACGTCTCAGCTGCTATTACTGAGGCCTGTGAGCGGTTGCTGTCATCACTCGACGGCCTTGAAATTACGGAAGTGTCTTATTTAGTACGGATGCAAGTGCAGGCCAAGAACCCAGTTCAAATCCGGAAGACAAACACTAGAGGGCGCTGCGCTCACGAGTGAATTACACCAAGAAGGCATTCTCACAGTGCCTGTGTTGCATATGCGCGGACTGACCAAACAAAGTGAAGCACAAATGGACATGTACCAAACGTAATAAGCATCATCATCACCAGCAGAACTACGTCACTTGGGGACAGAGGCTCCTCCAATATCCCTCTATTAACCCTACCCTGTGCCAGCCGCGGCAACGCTATCTCCGCAAACTTCATAACCTCACCGTACGCCCCGGCCCTCTGATGTCACTTGTTACGCTTGCCCTCCCTTGGAATCCACTGTGTTACCTTGAATTGACCATCGGTTTTCCTTCGCAATACATGCCCTTCCCACGCCAATTTCTTCCTCTTGATTATGACTAGTATGTCATGAACTTGCGTTTGCTCCTAGACCCATTATGCTCTCTCCCTGTCTATTAACATTACTTCTATCATTCTCCATTCGATAGCTCGCTGCGCTGTTCTCATTAAGTTCGACAAAAAGCAAAACTAGACCCGGTACACACCGTAACACATCATCTCTTTTGGAAGAGGAAGTTCCAAGCAGCAAATCTACTCGCCCAAAAGCTCGTTTTAATTCTGCATGCACTATTCACATGGCTTAAAAAATAAGACTACAGAGACGTTACTTTAGCCAGTCTCGATGCCGTTATCGCCCTTGTTAAATATTTTCTGTGAAACTGAAGCGTTCAAGTGAACCCAAACCACGCGCCTTCTTTGACTGGGCGGCCGGCCAGCGTGTATTTGGGAGAAAAAGCGTGCCGTGCGCAGAGCGGGCAGCCGGCAATTAGCATTGAGAAGGAAAGCGGCAAGTGAAGGGGCGTATAGACCGCTGCTTTCAGATCATCAAGGGGATTTAGCCGTACACTACGCTTTCATGTAGTCGATGCTCCATAAGCCGGCTTTCCCTCATGGCCGCTTCGCCTGCCCTCTCCCGACCCGCACTTGTAACAAATCAGCAGCTTTTAGTACGCATACGCAGTTCATACTGGTGCCAGGTGCTAGCGACAGATGGCGGCAGCTGTCAAGCATGCACCTGATACTCGCATGTGTTGTTGGTTCCACATGGAAGTGGGTCATGCCTACGTCGGTGACGCGCGTTTGTTTTCAACCAGTTCTCTGGGCAGCCGACGATATTTCGCGAATTTCCTAAATAGCGCCACATATTGTGAAAAAGACTGTGTTGAACATGAAAGTGACTGAAAATTTCTTCAAATTCAGCGGCGAAAGAATTAAGAGACGAAATTGTCAGTCCTAATTGACCGCAAGTACGAATCGAGCAAGTTCAATTCAGGAGACATTCCGCTGCATTAATGACGGAGCACGTGGAACATTGATCACAAGTCTTCAGAGTCACAGAGCCCGCTTTTAAGTCACGTTATCGAGCAGCTGTGGCGCGCCTCAAGCTCAATATCTTTCTTTCACCTTTTCTTCCGCTGTGGTGGCTCAGTGGTTATGGTGTTCGGCTGCTGACCCGAAAGACGCCGGTTTGATCCCGGCCGCGGCGGTCGAATTCCGATAAAGGCGAAATTATTGAGGCCCATGTACTGTGCGATGTCAGTGCACGTTAAAGAACCCCAGGTGGTCGAAATTTCCGGAGCCCTTCACTACGGCGTCTCTCATATCCTGAGTCGCTTTGGTACGTTAAACCCCAAAGACCAAACCAAACCAAACCAGACCAAACAACTTTCTTTTCCTTTCACCTTTCTTCATTCTTTAGGGGGGCAATAAGTGCTCCCCTACATTGGTCGAAGAAAAAATCATGTCTACCGAGGACTTTTCTCCAAATGTGTATGTCGTGACAGAAAGTGGGTGACGCTACCACCACAGAGACAAGTGATTACCTGCTGGGAAAGGAGTGAAGCATTTCCGAGGTCATCCTCTATAGCTAATAACACCACCCTGCTTTGAGTTATGGAATGTACTATCGGGGACAAAAGTGGCATACTCCACGCGGCGGGAGCCGGAGCAACGGAAAACTGCGTTGCAACGCCATCTACAGGCGCCATCTCGGACCCAGATAGCCAGTCTGTGACCTTTATTATCAGCAGGCATGTCGCTTGGCTCGTTTCAATGTTTGAAAAATGCGCTGCTTCGACGACAAGTTAGCCACGCGCGCGCGGGCATTATTTGATCGCATCATGACGGTGCGCGCGCCGGCTCTCAAGCCATACCTCGAACGCCCATTGAAAAAAAGAAGGCACAGAATGAAAATAGGCCCACCAGATTGCTACTTCTGCGGCACCGCTCGGCATTTTGGCGAGCGAAAGCACGAAACATTAAAACGAACCAAGCGACATGCCTGCTGATAATAAAGGTCACGCATTGGCTGCCTGGGTCCGAGATGCCGCCTGCAGATGGCGTTGAAACGCAGTTTTCCGTTGCTCCGGCTCCGGCCGCGTGGAGTATACAACTTTTGTCCCCGATAGTAAGTGATTCGTTGGGTTACCGTATACCTCGTGAAGTGGATTCTCTCTAGGAGAAGCAGAGGGGGTCGCGGGACCTGGTTGTGTGAACGAAATCAACCACACTCCTTGCAAACCATGTTGATGACGTCACAGCTAGGCGAAGCTATTGACCGTCGACAGCGTACCATTATGCCGTGCATGATAAACTATAGGGAAACCTCCGTGGTACTCCTACCGCTGTAGTACGGTGCTTTGCTTCAACGTACAGTTTCAGCATCTTGCGTAAGGAAACACGAGAGCGCACTGCGCGGGCACCTACCTCCGACGAGTGCTCCGTGATGCTGTAGCCAAAGACGTGGAAGGCCATGGTTGCTACTGAAACTAACACCACCGTTACAGGAAGCCGGGGACTCGCTCCGCTGGTGTCGCCCTGCATTCATTCATTCATTCATTCATTCATTCATTCATTCATTCATTCATTCATTCATTCATTCATTCATTCATTCATTCATTCATTCATTCATTCATTCGCTATACACAGGTCTATAAAACCAGGTTGCAGCGGCAAGAAGTGAACATTACAAACCCACTTGCAAAAATAGAGGCTGTGTCCTACGCAATAGTCCACAAGCAGGAACCTTGTCCCGCGTGTGGGTAAATATCTGTGACTGCGCAAGAAGTGATAGCGTCGCTACGCCTTTCTCCCCGGAAATAAAGCGTCTGTTGAAGTGAATCCTCCAGTAAAAGCACGGTGCCTCCCCTTTTATCCTCTATAAGCATCACCCTCCAGCCACCTCACCCCAGCTACCTTTAGAAAATTAGTTTTTGAAAATTGGTTTTTGAACAAATTAAATGGTGCGGTAACTGCATCACATCTCAGTGGACACCCGAAACGGCCGATGATAGCATCTGTTTTATTGCGAAAGCAATACTACTCGCACTTTCAAGCCTTCGCGTGACCCGGCCGCAGTTACGTTTGACCTTTAGCGGAGTGAATATCGGCGACCAACTAGCTCCTTCAGAGAGCCCAGCTGCAGTTACGCCGCGCCGCGCACCTGTGGCGCTACTGCCGCTGTGACGTCATACCAGCTGTAGATTACGTTTTCTTTCTCTCAGTCGCAACAACATCAAAAACAAAATATAAAAAATTGCCGAAGACGCCGGTAGCCACGCGTGACCTGTAGACGCGGCGCACTGCGTTACTTCAGTTAGAGGCGCTGCGTATTTGCTTTCGCAACCTACTAGGCTTAACCAAAGCTAAGCCCCCGCCAATTTTGTTCAACGCAGTTGCGAAGGCGGCTCCGCGTACCGCAGCTGCGCCGAGGCGCGGCACGGTACGGCGTCACAACCACACCCCAACTTGAAGGCTAATTTTCCGACGCTGACCTTGACGCTTTCTTTGAGAGGTGCAAAACTCACGCTCTAAAAGTAAAAACACATTCTTCCTTGAAGAGAAGTTTATTGGACTCATTATTCATACAAAGGGACCATAGACCCTCACAAAGACAAAAAAACAACAACGCAGTGCCGCTAACATACTGAACGGCTTATCCCCAACAAGGGAGCTGTCAAAGCGCAACTCCTTGGCATCCCGATTTCAGTCCTTAAAGCACGCTAAAGTGCATTCCCCTCCTGCAAGAACACTAGCAAAATATTCAATTTTATCTCTAGAAAATGCCGTCCAAAACAATAGCTGCAGTTTTGCTTTAGTAACCGCACCATCTTTTAATCTAGTGAGGCTATATTTTTAGATGGGAGCCGAAAGAATACGCAAATGAGGGCTAATTAAAGGAATTGAAAGTAATGTTATGAACGGAAAAAAATTGTTCATTGTTGGGGTTTTTGAGGAAAGGAGATGGCGCAGCATCTGTCTCACATATCTCGGTGGACACCTGAACCGCGCCATAAGGGAAGGGAGGAAGGTGGGAGTGAAAGAAGAAAGAGAGAAAGAGGTGCCGTAATGAAGGTCTCCGGAATGATTTCGACCACATGGGTATCTTTAACGCGCACTGACATCGCACAGCACACGGGCGCCTTTTCCGTTTCGCCTCCATTGAAACGCGGCCGCCGCGGTCGGGTTCGAACTCGGGTACTCCGGCTCTGTAGACAAGCGCCTTAATTCATGATGGGTGAACAGCGCAACAAAGGCGGGACAAAGACGAGACAAGCTGTTCACCCAGCATGAATGCTTACTGTTGTGTTCGTCGACCAAGCGACGCCAGGCCGCTCCAGCAACCCTTGCCTCCTCCGCGCATACTCGCCGCCCGCTTCCCAGAAACAAGCGCGGGCCGGCCGCTCCAACAAAAGCTAGCACCCACAAAAGCTAGCAGGCGTCTCCCCCGACGGCATCTGGTCCCCACGGCCCCGTCGACTGACGCATTCCCAATTCCCTTACCGTGACCGTCTGCATTCCTACAGCAGCGAAAGTGCATTCTTGTACACTGGCCCTCTCTCTCTCTCTCTCTCTCCCTCTAAAGAAATAAACCCCAGTCTTCACCCAGCACGTGCCTTGAGAGGTTCCTCGCACGCGGGGCTCCCACGCACCGCACAAACGCCTGAAGTTTGCTCCCACAGCACCAGCGCCACTTCTCCCCTGCCGGTCATTTTGGCGTTCCTGTCCGGGCACGTCGCGGGCGGAGCGCATTGAGCCAGCAGCCTGTCGACCGGTACGCGCGTGCTGCTCGCGCAGCTGGCACTCTCTCTCATTGTGAGCACGTGCCGTCCTGCTCGCGGGCGCACAAAAGTGTTGTTGCCGCTCGCTGTGAATTCCGCGACGTTCTAAGAGTGGAGAAACTTGTTGTGTCTGGGGCTGTCACAATAGTTCACTGAACATCGGCGGCCAAGGACTGCCCGTGGAATTCTACAGATTTCCTGGAGATGTCCTACATTCTTGGGGAAAAAAAAATTTAATATTGGAAAATTGTAACGTACAGTAACGGAAATATTGAAGGTAATGGTCCACCCTTTCTATATGCAGCAAAATCTTAAATATTTTTCATCGCTCGTATCGAGTAGTTGACGATAGGAAAAACGTTAATACTGAAAAAAATGCAAGCCTATCGATGGGAGATTGCTATAGTGAAATCTTCCAGTATATGAAAAAAAATGCGTTCATACACTTTTTCCTATTAAAAAATGTTTTTGTCCGGAATTGTTGGGTATGAAATGGATGAGAACGAGAAACGGCAGGTCTCGATAACTGCTATGGGCAGGGTGAAGTAAGCTTTTTCCTGTTGCTAAACACGTTTGGCATGTTGCACGCGTAATATTATTTCTGAGCACTTTTTGCTGTAATTCACTAAGCATGCAGTGTTTAGTAAAGCTCGCGTTAACGAAACTCATTTCTTTTGCCATTTTTTCTTTTGGAGACTGACAACAGCTAGCGGCGTTATGCAGACGCGTGTGAGGCAAGGTCAGTGATCGCCTCAATGTTCCGACTTGTGACGCCTGGCTCAATTTTCGAAGCTGCTTTAAATGTAAAAAATTTCTAAAAACAAAAATAATCAAAATGTTTGCTTGCACATGAATGAGCGTTTGCATATGAGCGATAGCTCTGCAAATAAATTGTTTTGGGGACGCGCGTGCGCTGTAATCGGCATTAAAATAAATATACCAACCACTTATCTCCGTTGTAGCGATTGACCAAACTAGAGCATTTTTTCTCTTTGCCGTACATAGCAAGAAGCTGGTAGGCGCATTTCGTGAGTGTTTTCGTTTTTCTCCTCAGCCTCGCGTGTCGCCTTAAGGCCACTTTATTTTAAGTTAAAATAAAAATTATTTCCATTATTACGCAGCGAAACACGTAACAAAATCCTTATTATTTGGCCAACAAACCTGCATGCACCAAACTGCTCAGCCACCCAACGAAATTAAGCATTTTGCGAAGATGCCCGCGCCAAAAAAAAAAGGTATTTACATCGAATTCCACGTCTTAAATGACCTCGTCATTTGCTTGCGATACACATTTCGCCGTTACGGTACCGGCTTTTTCATCAACAATCTGCTTCACGTAGTGGGCCTGATCCACTAGCAGTTCATTTTTCAAGTTTGCGCAGCGAAAAAAAAAAATTCACTGTCCACTATTTCTTTTAACCTACATCTCAGAGCGTACTGCCGCGACAGAAAGAAATGCGAACAGCGCAGTGCCTAGGCGCTCCGCTGTGGGAATTTATTTTCGTCATGCTTATACTTGGCTCGCAACACAAATACGCTAGAGACATCCGTGATACAATAATGTATTTTGTTACTACCGAGATAAAAACGCGTTGAAGATAAATTCCGACTGCGCAGCGCGTGGGCGCCGTGCTGTCCGCATTTTTTCCTAGCGCCCCTGTACATTTTGCTAATCCTCTGAAGCTCGTCAGCGTTCAAGCAGGAGGGAAAAAGCTCGCGACTGCAAAAAGAGATTTGCAGGCTGGTCAACACGTGCTAGTACGTGCAGAACTGGCTTTTTTTCAGGAGAAAGCGCGCTGCTCGCGTAGCTACTGAATGGGAGGGAGACCGGTTTGCCCGGACAGAAGTGCGGAGTCGGTCGGAGAGGGCGCTTTTCAGTGGCGTCCGCAGCGCCCCCCTGCGAAGCTGCGGCCCCCGGCGACGAGAAGTGGGATGTAGAGCGCACGCAGTTCGAGGTGTCGCCGATGGCTACTGGAGGACTGCACGGTGTCATCGAGCCTTTTCGTGGATCGTGGATTCAGCGCCTCAACTTCTACCTCGTGGCAAACGATGTCTCCGACGAAGCGAAGAAGCACGCGCTCCTCCTGACGCTATGCGGACCGACACCTTCGAGACTGCTCGCGTGCTGGTCACACCGAAGACTCCCGGAGAAGTCATCTATGGATACCTATAGTCACACTTCTCCTGAAGCACTTCGATCCTAGACCACCCGGAGAAGTCAGCTAAGGATACCTATAGTCACACTTCTCCTGAAGCACTTCGATCCTAGCCACCCGGAGAAGTCAGCTATGGAGACCAAGTCACACTTCTCCAGAGGCACGTCGATGGCAGACCATCCGAGCTGTGCAGCCGGTACGCTTGACCATCCGAGCTGTACAGCCGTAACGTTTCCAGCGACGTGACCAACTGCCGTAAAGTCGATCAGCAGCTACGTCGCAGCCCTCAAAAGTTTGACAGCCGACTGCAACCCTGGAGTGCTGACGACAACGCCTGCAACATCGACGACGCCGGCAGAAAGCAAGTCGATCAGCAGCTACGTCGCAGCCTCAAAAGTTTGACAGCCGACTGCAACCCGGGAGTGCTGACGACAACGCCTGCAACATCGACGACGCCGGCAGAAAGCAGTCGATCAGCAGCTACGTCGCAGCCCTCAAAAGTTTGACAGCCGACTGCAACCCTGGAGTGCTGACGACAACGCCTGCAACATCGACGACGCCGACAGAAAGCAGTCGATCAGCAGCTACGTCGCAGCCTCAGAAGTTTGACAGCCGACTGCAACTCTGGAGTGCTGACGACAACGTCTGCAACATCGACGCCACCAGAAGCGTGCTTTGGACCTGGCCCTGCCATCAAAAAGTGCGTCAAGGGAGTGACGAGCTCCGCAGAAGTCCACAAGACTTCTCAACACAGAAACGGAACGGTTCGTAGGCACCTTGGTCGCATTAAACCAGGTGCAGCAGCCTACCCGACGGAAGATCCGCCGCCACACGATCGGACGAACGGACCAGCAGCAAGTGAACAATACACTGTGCCAGCTACGTTCGTGATCACACTGCCAGCGGAGTCTTCACCTGTCCGCGATCTGTCTACAGCGCCCCCCCTCCGAACATGGAGAACCGGCGGCCAGTCTGGACGACAGTGCGACAGAACCTTGCGGAGACCAGCCCAACGGTTCCACGCAACAGCAAGTGCTAAGACCCCAGCGTGAAAGGCGCCCGCCCGACCGATACGGTGACCACAACTAAGGAGGAAGGGATGTTGTGTTCGTCGACCAAGCGACGCCAGGCCGCTCCAGCAACCCTTGCCTCCTCCGCGCATACTCGCCGCCCGCTTCCCAGAAACAAGCGCGGGCCGGCCGCTCCAACAAAAGCTAGCACCCACAAAAGCTAGCAGGCGTCTTCCCCGACGGCATCTGGTCCCCACGGCCCCGTCGACTGACGCATTCCCAATTCCCTTACCGTGACCGTCTGCATTCCCACAGCGGCGAAAGTGCTTTCTTGTACACTCGCCCTCTCTCTCTCTCTCCCTCTAAAGAAATAAACCCCAGTCTCCACCCAGTAACCGCCTTGAGAGGTTCCTCGCATGCGGGGCTCCCAAGCCCCGAACTAACACCGCCATCAACACTTACCAACTCACCCAAATCTCAGCTTTACTCAATGTGAGCGCCTTAACCACTGAGCCATCGCGGCGGGTAAAGGAAGTCAAGACGACCAACCTTGTTTGTGTGCCAGACTATGAGCCAGTCCGTTAGGTATCCGGCTACGATGCCACCCAGGAATCCGCCGCATTCGATGCAGCTCATGAAGGCACTGGCTGCGAGAGCGGAAAAGGAGATTTAATTAGCCAAGAAAACAGACTCCTAGGTGAAGGCATACAAGAAAATTTTTTTACAGGGACGCCTAATTCAACATCTTCACTGGTAACGACGTTGCTTCCAGTCTGGTGACGACACTCTCCCACCTCCAATGGTTGGTTGGTTGGTTTATGGGGTTGAACGTCCCAAAGCGACTAAGGCTATGAGAAACGCCGTAGTGGAGGGCTCCGGAAATTTCGACCACCTGGGGTTCTTGAACGTGCACTGACATCGCACAGTACACAGGCCTCGAATTTCTCCTCCAAAGAAATTCAACCGCCGCGGCCGGGATCGAACCCGCGTCTTTCGGGTCAGCAGCCGAGCACCATAACCACTGAGCCACCGCGGCGGCTACCTCCAATGGAAATGTTAGTTAGTTATATGGGGTTTTATGGCGCATAAGCAACTAAGGCTATCATGCGCCAAACACAAGGTTAGATGATGTTTTGTTAAGTGTATAGAGGTTACATTATAATAGATTTAAAACATTGGCTTTCTTTAGAAACTTACAAACAAGTGAAAACTCGACAAGTGTTTGTTCGCCTAAAAGCACTGCGGGATGAAATGGAATGTGTTCATTGTAAAATACCGTAAAATTTTTTTTTCTAAGTTCTTCGAGTTGCGAACAAGAAATTAAAATGTGA